>NC_091941.1:13728345-14088345 GCF_041260155.1 Ptychodera flava
TGCCAAGATGACAAAATTATCACCGACTGTAATTTGAGAAACGTTCAGATTTATTAAGCAACTTGACAGGGTGAGGGAGTCGAATATTGACAGGGTTTTTGACGTAACTTTACCACCACCTCTACAACCACCACCAACATACATTTCAAACGTTTCCAATTGGATGGTAAACGACCATACACTATACACGGAAAGAACGAAAGGGAGACTCAGAGGTGTTGCTGTGTGTGACAGTAAAGGGTTAGTTCGGCGGTCGATGGCCTGGTGTCACATGTGACTTTCGGCATAGGATATCGTCAATATAAGCTTAGTACATATAACTTACTCACATTTGATAAAATTTTAGTCAGCTTGGAGCGAAGGGTCATGTCGATCCAGGCGACTTGTACCCGAAGCCTTATATTAAATAAATTCAAATTGCGAATCAGCCTAGACTACGAGCCCCGGCCCCTCTATGTAAGGATCCGATGAACGGGTGTTCGTCAAATATATCGATGTCTCGTAACCGTAATTTCACGTTGAAGTGACCGTTATCAAAATACGTACGCAGGATTTCGTACATACTTCTTTCTGAGACAGTGCCCTGCAGTGAAAGTATTTGCGACTTCAATTTAATGTCGTCAAAGATCTCTCTGTGCCGAACAACAAAAATGGAATGAGAAAGTGCATGTACACAGTACACTTACCTCTCCACGTATAGGCCGGCTGTACGCAAGTTTCGACGCTGTCCTCCCTCGCCGGAATCCGACAGCCACCCCTCCGCTTTTCTCCCTGCGAAGACGTGTCCATGGTTCATTCATAGCGGTAGTTCAAAACCGTCGTTCTGTAATGTAGCCTATGCGCGAGCACTTTTTCAGAAGAGCCAACGACCTATCTGTTATGTGAAATCGAGATCACCTTATGACCCCGCTACTGAAGTTTGACGCGTTACGATTGAAAGCGGCGTAGGTAGTAGGTCGCGTTACTACGTGAGTACGCATATATTTTTATATAGCAGCCGCCATTTCTGGCCTTGCAACATTTTATTTAAAAAATAATAATTTTACGTAAAATGTCAAGGGAAGTGTTTTCTTACACGTTCGCGCTTCCTGAAGCTATTTTTAGGGAAGGATAATTAGATTAAGGGACGGACAATAAGATCTTGGGAGGGTGGTCACAATCAGATTGTGAACATTTTTTCATAATTGTTAATTTTTGATTTTTTTTCAAAGTGAGTCATTTATTTTTTTTTCTAAGTAAACTGTCAGATTTACAATTTTTCAGTTTGATGTTTAAAGTCTGTTTAGAGGAATTTTTCATTCATTAGGCCTACATCCATATAAATGAATAAATAAAGATTGTATAGGCCTACACCGTAACCCCTTTGCTAAGTGTTGCAGATCATTTTGCAGTATGTCATCAAAACACACAGAGTGTCAACTAGGGACTCACTTTGCTAAATAGTTACATGTCCAATGCCTTATGATTTGTTCTTTCATCATTATGGGTATAAGCTTATTTCTACTTGTTCACCCATTCTTGCCTTTGTTGCTACAAGAAAATACTGTGAAAAGTGAATTAACTGCTTACATTGTAATTGGCCTGTATCTGTACACCTCGAACTTTTAAAAACATAACTTTCTGTCTTGACAACCATACTACAGTATCTGTGGCTACTTTACCTGGTTTACATTCTAAATTTTGTATGTAGGAAACGAATAGAAAACTTATTTTATAATTTTATAACTTTCAAGTGATCAGAGATACAAAGAGACTGTTGATAGTCGCTTGTGCCTTTGCTGTCTCTTATTGTGTAGTTTTTGGCACAACAACAATTAACACAATTTGTTTTCGACTGACCTTAAAATTGAATTTTTTCCGTTTTAAAGCAACATTTGCCCTGCAGATTTTTACCCCATTTTTTGACCCTCTCGACCCAAGATCAAATGGTAGATCCCGTCATACTTGGCCTACAGGATGGACCAGTGCAGTCAGAGCTAGCTAGCTGTTTTCAAATAGTCGAAAAAAATCATGCTGCACAAAAGTTGCTAAAATTTGCAGTCATGTCGCTATATGCAAAAAAAATGTTCACATGAAGGTTGGCCGAAATAAGTGTAGAATTATTTAGGGGAAAATATGCATGCCATGTAGGCCTTAACTCCTAAAAACACTGAAATTTAAGATTTAGGAATTCGCACATCCCGACCTGCCCTCCCAAGATCTGAGGATGACCTGTCAAATTGTACCGCCACAGGGTGCTCGTGAGTTGGGTAGCCTGCTTGATTGATCTATTACGTACTCGTTGCAACGTTGATGGAGGGCAGAGCAACGAGTACGCGATCGACTGGATCGAGCAGACGATCGATCGATCCAACAGATGCGCAGACTACCCAGCCCACATCAACAAGCGAGCGCCGGTGCGGTGTCTCTCCGACACGTAAGCAAAACGAATCGATGCAAAGTTTATTGACCTTTAAAAGGTCAGTAAAATTTGCATCAGTTATACACACCGTACCACGCGGTTCCTCCACAAAACCCGTGGTCGCATGCAGCATCGACATAATGTTGGTCAGCTTGTGATGACGTGCTCGACTGTGCATCGTCTGTCGATTTGTCACCTCAAGTTTCTCGGACTCAGAATTTGACGTATTTGTTCCCTTTTACACGATTTGTTCCCTTTTATTCGATTTATTTAAACGCCATGAAAATATCAGTGCGGTGATCAAACGATTGCGATTCATTGCGATCGAGATCGATCGGTCACTGCAGCGTGCATGCCTACACAATGCGTTAGCTATAATTTTCCATAATTCCCTCATTGATACAGTTCTGCTTTCAAACTTTACCGCTATCATGCATGAACAAATTGCACTAGTATCCATGGAGACTGAACCGCAACTACATCTTGGCTGTTCTTTTCGATGTGTACACTCCACGACTTTCACGTCACAAAAGCTGAATGACATGTGATGGTTTTTTTTTCGAGGGAGTTGGGCCTTATTAGGCCTATGACTAGAAACAACGGCAAATTCACAGGTCACTACATTATGCGCTTGGGTCACCATCATAAACAGACGTCTTTGCTTGCTGTGTTACTAACTTTTTCAAGGCAGACAATGGTTCGAAAAGCGCAATTTGCGCAATCGCGCAGTCGAGAGAAAACCTTGATGAGACGTCATGAAAAACGGGGCATGTAAAGCGACATTCACATCATAACGCATTGCCTGAACCGTGTTCTATCCCTCGTTATTCGCATTATGCCATATCAGTATATTGTTGGTGCAAATTCAACGTACTGATTGGTCCAGACGTGAAAACAGGCTAACCGTGCTATAAGCGAATTCTCAGCTATAGATAATATATTTTTTTTGACGTTTCACACCAGAATTTGAATATAATGCTGTGATGTATTTATAATAGTGACAAACCGAGAAGGTACACGGTAAATAAGTTCACACAAACAAACAAAATTAACAAAAGTAAAACATTTACAGTGGCGTGGCACGGTGATCGTATTCCTAAGGTCGTGCAACCACTGGCGTACCATTAATGTACGTCTGTCAAAGACTAATGAAAACGGTATCATGTAGAGGAAAATAAATAAAATTAATATAAATTTATTCACACAGAGGAGTCGACTGGTGCCATTCATGCCCGTCATCAGAACATTAACGTGCACAAAGTGAACGGTTGGAGGATCTGGGACAACAAATGCTTTGAAAGCATATTTTATTATCACATTTTAGTCGTATTTAACTTTATTTTTTTATCAATTATAAGTAAAGGTTTTATTAGACGTGACAGCACTACTTTCTCGAATACAAGTATCAAATTAGTGTACATTCTTTTTGTTTCATAAAGGGAACTATTGAGTATGAAGAGGAAACCACTAAAACCTTTGTATCGAAGTGAAGCCGGTAATAATTTTAATTAAGTTTTTCTCGGACTAAAAAAAACGAATCTTAAATCGAACCGAAATTTTACTCTCACGGACTTACTTTGAGACTTTCGATACTAATTGCATGTGTCTGTCGAGCGAATCTTCAAAATCTTTCTCAGATGAATGTATGTTCTGAGCAGAATCACATTCGCTTGTTAAGCGTGTGGTTGGCGATTCTTGCTTTCCAGATCTCTTAGCTTCGCTCATGCGAAGCGACAGGAAAGAGCGTACCATCAGATTGTGAATATCTGTCCCTACCGTTAGCGGCGCGCTTTGCCTTGATTAGTGTCAGCGAAGCGACGAGATTGGAAAGCGAGTGGCTGGCTTTAATATACACCACTGAACATGATGATTTTAAATGGCGTTGCACATCGAATTCTTCATAAGCAATTTTGGACATTTTGTCAGATTAATCTGTCAATTTGTATACCAAGTCTACCAATTTTGCGCATCCACGTTTCGTAATCCTTTTCTTTCTGAACCTGAACTCGGATTTTGCCGCCGGTCTTCCTTGAATAAAATAAAAATATATATTAAAAATAAAGCTTAAAAATTCAGTTTAAAACTGATGACGGCGATCGATGGGAATTTAAGGTCAATTTACAACGGACCTTCAAAACTGAAATAATGTTTTTCATGGATAGTCTGTGGGTGGCAGGTATGACGGATATAGCGGTCCAGGCAGATCGTCAGGAAACAGTCTACGCCTCAATGCAAATGCTGGTCCAGGCTGTTCATCGACGAGCTGTTTACACGGGCCCTCGAAAGGACTTGCTGGTTCAGGTTGATTGTCAGGAAGTTGGTTTCCATCTAAAGGTTTCACCGCAATAGAAGAAACCTGTACTTTGTCTGGGCTGTGAAAACCCTTGCCCTCGCATCGATCGCAGTCAACGTCCACTTTATTCCTACCGATTAACCAGTGGTAAATGACGACGAGGGATCCAGTTCGTCCCTGCGGTCCCATAATGCCGAGCATCGTCGTGAACAAACCGAGGGAAAAGAGTAGCGAGAAGCCGATGGTGCAAAACATGAACACACCAAACTGCATGAAAAATAGAATCTTCGCAAATAACATGAACGTGGATGCGCCAAGAGTTGTAGCTGCTCCGGACACCACTGAAACCCCGACATGTTCCAACGTATCGTGTAATCTTCCGAGACGATCTTCCTTGGGTGACAGGTGGTAACCCTCGGCGAGATGCACGACGTAGTCAACGGCTAAACCCACGATTAGCGACAGATTCAACGATTCCAACAGCTGTAGGGTTGAAAGAAGACGAGACTGAACTGTATAGAACTGAAGTCACCCTTTCACACCCTATGTAGAGCGTAATTTTAAAAGGAACATGAATAGAAATGAAATGTCTGTATTTTATGAGTTCTAAGTGTTACTGTTCTTGTAAAACCCTTAATTCTGTATTCAGTCAGCATATCGTACAACCTCCTTATGGCGCCGCGCGGTAAGGCGACAATTTTGCTTGTTTACATCGAGACACCACGTGTAATCTCCATCTCTGCCCTAGCTCTATGACCGTTATCTGTGAGTTTATCTGTACTTAACACCTTGATCCGGGCTTCAACATGGCTAATGCATGGACATTGGTATGAGACATACAGAAAGGCAGCTTACCCCAAGCTTCCATCCAGCTATTGGAATGATACCTATAACACATCCAGTAGTCAGTCCGATTGACATGGTTGCCATGGCACCAAGGATGATGTTGGAGGTTGCTATGGTTAGGAGTGGAAACGCTAGAAGAATCCCTAAGATCACTCCTTTTATCGCCGAATCAGCCAGGGTCTAGAAAGAGATAACTCCCATAAATGATACAAATAAACCAAAAAAATGTAGATGATGATGATGATGATGATGATGATGATGATGATGATGATGATGATGATGATGATGATGATGATGACGACGACGACGATGACTATGGCATGATGATGATGGGAGGGAGGAGAAGGAGCAGGATGGGGATGATGATGGTAGTTGTGATGGTGATGGTTTACGCAATAAAATCGACAAATATTAGAGAATGAGTTGCATTGTTTGTGGCGTCTTAATCGCATCGTTGTCTTTGTTCTCGTAGTCTGCAGGCCCCATATGATATAACACCAAAGTAAGTCAGCATGGACATTTCCCACGTTGTGACGCTCATTCATGACTCAGTCATTATCATTGCAGGCAAAGTATTACCATGACCAGCCTACATGCAGTTTTACTTTTATTGACACTTCGAATCTTCGAAATTGGCAAAGCCGCTATTTTTGCGGCTGGTTACGTCAAGGGAACACGGAATTCTTCTCAAAATCAACGATTAACTCACATATTGTCGATGTATGATACGATAAGCTTTCTGCACTGCAGTTTGGCAGTGTTGACACTGGTATGTACCAGAAATTATGTCACCGCTTTCTTTATCTGTTCTACAAAGGAAGCAGGATGGCCATATGTTCTGATGTTCTGACAAGTAACCTTTTAAACTTCTTTCTCAATTTTGAACAATTATGCAATGTAACTGACCTATAAGTGAGAGAGAATTGTCAAAATTGATGTTAAAGACTTTGATTTCGAATCTTTCCATGTAATGCCGTGGGAGGGCGATTCAACGTCATTTATAGGGGTCGATCATTAACTCTTCCGAGACGGTTGTCAAAAATGGGAAAAAAAGTCTACATACAAATTGCTGAGAAATAATTCTGTCCCTGCTATTTTTAGGGAAAATAGCCAATTGCAGCACATTCTGACCACTCCCTCAAAATCTTACGGCCAACCTCTCCTTTGACCATAGTTTGTGAAAGGGAACGGACACGGTACCATGATGAATGCACAATTCAGACAATTACTCTACAGCTTGACAGCATTTGATAAACCGCGCTCTCACCTTTTGTACTTTAATCCAGTGCCAAAGGTTGACATAGCCGCATGTACACTGGAATGCACCGGACACAGAGGGCGGCATTTTCTCCATCTAGTGATGCATTTAAAGGGAATTTAATGAAAAGTTAATCTTCGTTGCATGAAAATGGTTGAGGAACTACTCGGCAACTCGAAAAAAATGAATGTAAATAAATAGGAGAACATTCGGCAACAACAAATCAGAATATTCCTCTTGTTAAACTGTTATTGATTATTGTGAACCTAAGTCTCTATCCTCTTCCAAGACAGCCGATCGGATGCTTAAACATACCTCTGCACTGACAAAGTCTTCCCAAGCATCAATAATTGGGATGCCAGCTTCATAGCCGATCGTTCCATAAGACAGCGTCGTGGTCACTTTAATGGCTACATATCGAAGTCTTGTTCCGTACACATCTTAAGGAAAAACATACAAACAAATAAATCGACGGTCTGACGATCGCTACTTTGCGGGAAACTATTACAGCTTATACTGCAGCTTCAAGTATCAAACGGAGCTGGTGGTTAATAGTTCGATCGACCAATTCAATTCCTGGTTCAAAGCACAAAAATTATCAATCATCTACCTGTATTGTTTGCTACTGGTGTAGTATCTTTCTGGTCGACTTCCTCCCCTATTAGTTCTCCATATTCTGCGAAATCTGAATTAGGTCTTCCTGTGTATCCCCTCGTGAGCCAGTATCCAACACCCGTCTCGAAGTTACGGTAGAAAGTGTCGTGTGGCCCTGATGACGAGTCGAACGTGCTCTGGTCGGCCGTCATCAAATTCCATATTTTGTTTTCACTTATTGGCATACGGACATTGGAGCTGTTCAAGTCCACGTGCTGTCACGCGAAAGGGGATGATTTGTTATTTGTTTAGCAACATCAGCCGTTACCGAAAAACTTCATAACTCAGCCAGCCAGATTGGAGAAATTCATGAGTAAATGTGCATTTTTTATTTTAGTACATATCATGAGTAAGATGTTGACATACTGATTTAATTTCCGGGCATATAAGTGAACACAGCAATTCATTAGGCAGTATTTATGGACAAACAGCAGTATGTGATCAATAGATAAGTAAAAGCATGGAGGTACAGGAGAGGTAAGTGAAGGGAGACGAGATATTTGATAGAAAATACATCATCTTTAGTGGAAATATCACAGACATCATGAAAAAAGTTAACAAGTCGTGTCCGTTTGCTCGAGAATTGAAATCAAGAAAAACATTAAGCGTCACCTAGCAATTTTTGGTACTAGAGAAACAAATTACCTGACGTCGATATAAACCGATATTTGAAATTCATAATTGCCGCCATCCCTGTGTTAACTCTATAGAGAACCATAAAATTTTCGGTTTTCGAAAAACTAAGACAGTGAAAATTTTTCTTACTCCAGGAGCTTTACAATGAGCCCCAACGAGTGGTGAGTCAGAATCGAATTGTAAAACTTTGGGACTCCGAATATCTGTCCCGGATGCACATTCTACCGACAGGACATGATTTCGACTAACTACATTTCCATATTGCACAGTTCTCTCTACAAATATTGATTTAGGGTAACTACACATTTTACTTACCTCGTAAAAATCATACATACTGTCAATAAAACAGTTCACTTCCACTTCTCCAGTCACAACGTTTCGGAACACATACAATCTATCACCTTCCTCTTCGGTGAGGTTACGGAGCCTCGCACAAAAATCCTAGAAAAGTATTTTTTTTAAATTGAAGACTGAACGAAATACTACAAATGCTAAGGTCTCTCATACTGTTATGCGAGGAATGTTTTATGAATGCCCTTTTCGCTTGCAGGTCGATTCATAGTGAAGCCGCAACTTTTACTACTCAATCTAACAGTGTTTAAAGAAGAGTTATAGTTACTTTCAAGTTCAGTGTCATGCAACTGTGTGTATGTACTTTTTATGTGTACATTTAACATCTCAGGACAAAACTAGCGGCCACCTTTCACAAAGCAGGTACACATTTTAGCCACAAATGTAATTCATAAACAGATTTGCAAGACGATACAAGGGTTTGGCATGCAGAGGTATGCATGCAAATTCCAATGCGATGCTAATGTGCATGCTTGATGGAGTTTGTTGCAATTCTGTTTGATTGAAAGAAATATAGCCTAGTAAACATTCTATTTTATGACTGAATACTTCATGCATAGCCATGCAGAGGAATCTAGGCAGAGCTCGGTAAATTTTGTTGCGTTTACACGTCTAATTAACTTGACCTTCATTTTTAATCGTTAATTCCGTGAAAGCGTCGAGATGGAAGTTAGATGCTCCAAAAATCTTACATTGAGAAAGTGGACAAATTTGACGTTTCAAAACATCGATAGTAGTCGACATGTTGTTTCCGAATAACTTTGGGTAAACAGGTCACACAGCTAAAGCGACTCTATTCTAAATTGTTAATCTTCGCATGTAATGCAGCAAAATTGTTATCATTTCTTACGTTCCTATTTTTTTAGACCAAACCTTGATGGGCATGGCTCAAATCGTTCTCAGTTCCCGGCACCTTAACTGACGATATATTTTAAAGAATATTATAATCAAGGCTGCCTCGCAAATCAGAGGCCTGGTAATTTTGTTATCTCGATACGAGTCGACGCTGTCTTAACAGAACATTATTAATATGAGTGACACCGACCAGGTTTCAATTCTTCGCCCGATAGCCTTTGCACTGTTCGATTAAAGTAACTGGACATGGCTAAAAACATTTTTCCATTCAGGACCGTGCTTGATTATCATAGAAAAAGGGAAATCGGCGTCTATGCTTCAATCCATTCTGCTTGACGTTTGTGACGGCGTTGAACACTAGATGATTTGCATCATGGCGTAACCGCCGCGGTTAGTTTGCTGGACAAGATAGCATGGGGTAAGCCTTGCAGTTACTTTACTAGGACATGAACTTAGGGATGCTGCGATATTTCAGATGGCAGGCGGAGGGGGTATTGGTTTACTTATTGAGCTTATTATCCAATTCACAAAGCATATTTCTTCAAGAGATTGCCGCATGGTAGCAGGCTGTCTTAGCAGTGCTAAGTACAAAGCGTAAGCAATTTGCCGCGTTAATAAAATGATGTACGGCGGACGAGAAAGTATTTCGTATATTTCAAGTAGCACCTTACGTAAAAAGACCATCGTTGGCCATCGAATGTTCACGCAATTGTCCAGGATGCGTCGTGTCCTCACAGGGTCCAAAGTCATTCCCGAACATCATCACAACGGCTGATATTGTTGGGCAGCATGTTGTTACAAGTAAATCGAACAGCATCATCGCAAATATCGTTTTGCTCAGTCGCCTGAATATCAGTGAATATGCGAACATATCATGTCGACGTGTTACGTCATTTTTGAAATACAAATACAGGAAAAGAGTTGAGGACGCACAGAAACCGACAACTCCCATACTGATGTCATTTTTCCTACAATACCAAGAAAATATTGATGTGAATAATGATAGACTTTAAAATACCCATGTTATATTTGAGGCTTGATACAATACTCGGATTTAAGGTGATCAAGGAACAAAAGTGACATTGGCAACTTAATTGTCTATCTTGCACTTTAAATCTGACATTACACTGCAAATAAACAAACTTAGGCAAAATCACCTGCCAAAAATTATCATTTAAGCTACAGTTACGATAATATCTTCCAATTTTCACCTTCTCAATGCCAAATGACAGGTTTCATCGGGAGCTTTTGGTCAGAAAATGCCTCAGCATGTTCTTTACGGGTGAGGCAGTCACGGTATTGTCTCGACTTTCCTTTATCACACTTGTATGTGTTGCCACAAAATGACGACAAAATGTGAGTTATCCAAGAGGTCATTTGACGGATGATCGTGCACCCCTTCAAATTTACATAGTGTAGTGGACACAGAGGAAGCGAAGTGCAGCATCATAGCTGAATCCGTAACAATGACCACCTTTTTGATAAAATCTGACATTAAACAGCATTTTCGACGATACCTCAATTGATCATGGTGTCGAGTCATTTTGTCGATTAAAGTTAAATTTTGAAAATATACAATTACAGATCGATTCCATTCAATAGTTCTATTGTCATCATATCAACGTTGAGCGATAGTTTTGTGGGGGGGGGGGACATGTGTGTAACGTCAAGAGGCCTGCAACCTCAAATTTGCAGTTGTCATCGTCCAATGTGTAGTATGCCCTGACAATTCGACAAATCTTAGAATTAATTGGCATAATATGCGCCGAACAACGAAAAAATAATGGTTGGTATCGTCTCGGTTACCCAGACTGCTTTGCGGGGAGAGCCCTGCAGAGCAGTCTGGGTAACCGAGACTATGGGTGGGGGATTCTACTCCTGCTATCCCCGCCCACCACGGCAAAAGTCGACAACCAGCGCCATGAATTCGACAGAGTAACATGTACTCAACAACCGTTGAAGTCGTGGAAAATATTACTGTGGAAGTTAATACTCTGCCGAAGGCAAAATATTTCACTTACCCTCAGTGCTTGCTGGCTAGGTGGCGGATTGAGATCAAAGCTTTCATCCCACACTGTGTCTCCTGTACACTCGTAGTCTGTCTGGTGACACTTTTTATCGTCCTGGTTTTTAAGACCCCAAACGATGTACACATCGGCCGTTCTGTATACACTTGATCCTGATGACGTATCCGGTACGAAAGAGTCGGCGTTCTTCTTGGAATGTCGGACGAAATTGTTACCGTCCTTGAAAAGTTGCACCTGTGAAAATGTGAGACTGACTGTTATTGCACGGTGATTGAAGACTTTCTAAGTATTCAATTCCAATTTCGACTGATTGAGAATAGCTTCGATGGTCCGCACTTCCGCAATGAACTTATAACATTTAACACTTTCGCTCGCAGCTACTAAGTCTGATTAAATGGTGCTGAAAACAGCAATCCTGTTTTGATATCTGTTAATCAAATACTTCTAATGAATGCCGATTGCAACGATTTAAAATCTTGAAGCTTAGGATAATCTCTTCACTGTAACTATAATCTGATATAATAAGTTGATGTTTTTTATTGATTAATCAATTGACCCGATGGTGATTCCATGGCAAGATGTAAGTTGTAGTTCCTTTGTAGTTACCCGTGGCTGATCGTTGGAGTATATTACTACCGCAAAAAATCACAGTTCTGAAAGACTCTTTTAAGTCTTAATACAATCAACTCCAGTTGCCGTTTGTACCGTGTATGGTAAAAACACGTCTTTGAATTAGAGAAAAAAATACTTTTGACCTTCTATTGCGTATCAAATGGTCAGGATGAGACTCCCGTTAAAACTTCAAAAATGAGTATCTACAGTATAACTCTCAACATTAGGCCCCGTTGAGTCTTCACTTTTTCCAAACAGGGTCGTCAAGAGAAGAGGAAATAGACGAAAACAACCCATATTGTATTGTATACTGTTGTATAGGTAATTAAGTTTTGTAAATGAAACGTTTCAAGTCTGAATTCCTGATCATTAAGGGGAATTCCTGATTATTAAGGGGAACCCAAAATCACGTTTTTCTTAGATAAATTATTGCTCTACATGTTTTGAATAAATTACAATCGGTCATCCTCACCGGTTCTTCCTGGGATCCCAGCTGCGTGGCATAGTAGATAAAGACTGTTGTCATAGCAATGAAAGCAAACACGATTATCCAACGCAAAACTTTGTGCGTGAGGAGTCTGATGTACGGTCCGATCAAAAAACGTACGACGACACTCTTCTTCTCCTCTTCAACCGGTTTTTCAAACTCTTCAGTGCCTGCAAGTTCCGGAGATATTTTGACGCAGCGCTTCGGGCAGCAGCGGTTGCCAAGGTAATGGTGGTGGGTGATCACGACGGTGGGCAAGAACGTCACGACGGTGACGTAGTTCATCAGGACCAGGATTCCGGCGAAGATGCCGAACGTCTTAACGCCAAGCAAAGAAGAAAAGGCATTTACGAAGAACGCTACGGCGGTTGTCAGTGACGTCACCAGCATAGACACCGATGCGTGCCTATACGCGGCAGAAAGGCGATGCTCGAGGCCGTCATAGGTTTTAAAACCGGTGGCCTTCCAATTGTCCACGAACACGAACACGTCATCGGCGCCAATGCCCAGGATGATGAAGGTGGTGAGAACGTGCAACGTTCCGAAGAAGCGGAAACCAAGCGCATATCTGTAGATGAGGTTTGTACCGCAAAATGAGGTGATTATTCCGAAGACTGCGAAGCCAGTCACCCACAACGAACGGGTTTGAAACCACATGAAGAAGAAAATGAAAGCGAGGCTACCGACGACGCAGATCATGTCGTACATCACGGTTTTATCTATTGCATCTCTGAAGAGTTGTTCGTTGTAATAAATAATATCTAGGCCCCTGTATCCACTAGACAGTTCTTCCAAGCAAGAAAAGTAGCGTTCCGAGATGAAACTTGTCAGTATTCCCTGCATCTCAGCCTCTGTGTAGTTACCAGCCAGTGGCAGACCAAGTGGTATAATAGAGCGAGTGATTGAAGATACAGCGGTGTAGTTACCGGCATTGATTGCAGCGTCCTTGCCAAGGTGATACTGCAAAACTTCCTTCAGGTGGGGGGACGTGTTTGCAGCAACAAGCACTGAAGCGACATTCTCAAAATCCGTGTCATTAAAGATCGGGTCGATTGAAGCGTACGTCCCGTCGAAGAAACGAATGATCGAAGTCGGCTTTAAGCAGCGCCCGCTATCATCCATTTGACAATAGTCTTCGTAGCCAGGCTTGCCGATCAGTTGGTCCTCCACCTCTTTGATGGCCCGGAGGTTTTCCCTGCTGAATACGTTGCCACCTGGCTTCTCATAAACGATTAAGATTGGTTGGCTCAGTTCCGTACGTTCCCCGCCGGAACCTAAACCGTCCACTCTGTGGGTATACTTCGTAAAATTTTGGTCCCGTCCGTGCCAGGCAAGGTAACGCAGATACTGGTCGTCGTCCCTGAGTTGTAGAGGTAAATCTGCGAAGACGGTCGGAAATACATCCTCTCCCAACGCCACAAGGACCAGAGTGACAACGAGAAAGGAGAGACTGAAACAAAGTGTAATGGCTGTGAAACCAAAAAAAACAGAGCAGTTGTCAAAGAGAACATTTAAACATGACAGCGTCGACACATGGGCAAGTAGGAAACACCCCTCATTCACTTTCGAATACACCTGACGCACTAACGAAACATTAGTTGCGCATGTCCCGATTTTTCTGTTTACCAATCGCAATTTTATTACATGTCTCATACATCAAACGTCTCGTGCCTCCATAGGATTCAATGGTAACTTGTTGATGACGTTGCAGCCGCAGTCATCATTTGACTAAAAGTGACCCGGCAATATTTTCAATTTGATAAATTTTGGATTTTAAAAGAGTGCCTTAGTAGTATTTTTGCGAAATTGTGCAAACAAAACAAATGAAAAGCCCCCATAATATTGATTTAAGTAACTATAGAAATGCGCCATACGATTATGAAAATCGGGCTATTCTCAACAGAATTTCGTCTATCATGGGAGAAAGCATGATTGTCATTTGTAACCGAAAAATTTTTGAGAGAAAACTATATAAGAGAAGTTCAAGTTGACAATTAATTTCAGGTAGCATGGCGATCAAGTATCGGTGTGGTTCATAGCGGTGACTCTTGCTTTGCTCCTTCCTCAAGCTCGTAAACAAAGTCTTCAACTATAAATTTTTACGCTCGCCTTCGGTTCGGGCATTATCATCAATAATACCGTCATGACACCATCCCTTTAGCGGGCAACAAATCGTGATCTTGCCCTTGATATCATGTGTCTGTCGTTATTTAACTCAAGGTAGTCAAGTGACAATTATTGCGAGTTTCTATCCCGCTGTTCTAAATGGAACGAAAACATACCCTGTTTTGACTATAGTCATCATGTCATTCTGTTTGCAACTGTGTGTAATTTATTGTAAGATCCTCCACCCACTTCCATGAGAGAATATTATGGTTTTACCATTCGATACGTCATCACTTTGTCACGTGATAATGGTAACCCAGACCACGCGTACGTAAGACACGGCTGTTCGGAAGAAGGAACGACGCGTCTATACGCGTAGTCATTTTTACAAGTAATATTTTTCAGATTTCTTCTATTCTGTTCAATTTAGACAAAAAAGCTAGAAAATCGTCACATTGTAGCCGTCACCAGCTTTGATGTATGAATATTAAGCAGAGTTTACACCAGCAACAGAAGTAGGTCTACTAGCTGGGCTTTCCTGACAACAACGGCAATATTTCTAGTATTAACTCTACTACAGAAAATTGCACCGATGACAGGAGTTTGAAGAGATGACGTCACTAAAAGGTATTAATTTTCCGTGAAAATTGCACGAATCTGGCTCTGTAAAATCACCAGGAAGGCACAACTGAGCAAAAAAAACCATGCAATAGTACGAATATGCGCATGCGCTACGCTGCATGTAGTCAGTAAAGTACGTGTAGTATAACTAAAACTCTCTTGTGGTGGATGTTGTTGAAAAAGTAGTGGCTTTCCGGCCCCGTCCCCTTGCTTACAGAATTTAATAATCAATTGAGCCGCGTCGCCGGCAGTAGGGACAGACTTCGCGAGGAGCGAAGCTCGCCCTCTTGTCGCTTCGGTACTATCTGGTAAGTCCTTCACCCCCGACCGCTCCATGCATAGGGAACAAGATTATTAACTGCATGGGGAACTTGAAAAAACTAGTGTCTTTCGGGGGGGGGGGCTTGAAAATTCAAGAGTATCATTTGGATCTCCAACTTTTCACTCAATGCAAAACACATAAATCACTCTGAACTGAACAAAAACAAGACTTTTATAAACTTATTTTCCGTCGTTGTACTATGAAACAGGAATGTTGAAATGACTACAAATTGTCATGAAATTTTATAGTTTGTATTTGTGAATACTTAAATGCCATAGAGAGTAGAAGCGAGACTCCCCTACTGTCTATAGTAATACTGACTGTTAAAAAGTGGTAATAAGAAATTCCAAAATCAAATTTTTTGTACACAAGTGCCCTCTCAATTACTATATGTTAGTGAAGTATATTTATATTATAGTTTTCAAAAATAAATGCCAAGAATACTGATAGTTTTGTATTTAAAAAAACGTTTATAGTTTGCGCCATAGACAACCATGTATAGTGAAATGACACTTTTGGGTGAAATTCCAAAATCAAATTTCTTGTACACAATCACCCTCTTGATCACCATATTCTAGTAAAGTACATTCGTATCAGTTTTCAAAGATACATACATTTCGGCTAACGTCGTTAGGGCCACCCCCCCCCCCCAGAAAAAAGCCGATGAATATTTTTCTCTTCCTGCCCCCCCCCCCCGCCGTTAATAATGCTGGTTTCCTTATAATGCATGAGCGAAGCTGCAAGGTCAAGAAGGTGACACAAGCCGTTCTTACTCTTACCATAGACCCCGGAGCGAGAGGGGTCTATGCTCTTACGTAACAGTAGCGAAGAAACGAGGAATGCGGCACAGTGTTTCCTTGTCGGTATTATTCGTCGCAAACCAACCAACGCGTGAGTAATACAGACAGATTCATTGATCTTTCACATTGGATTGCTTTGCAAAGCCAGAGACACAATTTCATGAAAAAAGTGTTGCCTGGTAATAGCTGTTCATTTTCAAAAGTTACATTCCCGTTACGGCCGAACACACTCCAGATTCGAGATTCGAATATTGAGAACGGTAACGTCGGTCTCTTAAAAATGAAACCGCCTAGAAAGTTCAACATTTGTTACAGATACTGTTATTCAAAGTTGAAATTTAGAAAGATTCCTACCAATGGGACTGGCGCTACCTAGATAACTGTCATTGTAGTTGATTTAGATCTTTGAAAAATGTTTACAGTGTCTATTGTTCAGTCTAGTTTTTTTCTATAAAGCAACTCATTGTGAAACGGAATTTTCCGTCCGATTCTGAATAAGTTAAATTTCTTTACGTGCCGTCATTTTCAGACCCGCCAAATAACAAACTTTGATCCCTCAAGTTTTGAGAATGATTATTTTGAAATTTTATTATTTATTATTATTATTATTATTATTTATTCATTTCAGACTTGATTTTAGTAAATTCTAATTTCTGATATATCTCCTATGTGTTTCTTTAATCATTATGGCACGATCGATGGGGTTTTATGCTTTGTTCCTCGAAAGAGGATACACTTTCTTTTCGTGTTGCGAAAAAGTTAAGTTTCATTTTCGAAGTGGCGCACTATACTCTATAAGGTTACTTGTGGTTTCGAAGCAAGCACCAAAGAAACTCGTCTCAGCGTGGCATCGTACTCACCAAATGCAGTTTTCGGACGCTTGACGATAAATTTGCACCAGGCAAGCGGTTTCCTGGTCCTGCTAGGCCCCGTTTCCTCTTCAACGATCACGGGTTCTTGTTCGTGTGTTTGGCAATGCTCTTGGTCTTCCATAGTACGAATGTACTTGACAATGTCAACCGTCGACACCCATGCGTTCGCCGAGCCGTTGATAACTTTCTGTTGCTTGGGTACATCGTTCCTGTCCATTGGCTCTTGGTTAGTTCCAGTCTCTGCTCGCGTAGGAGCCATCGTGCATTGATTCCTTATGGCGGGGACTATCGATACAACCGAATGTGCAATGCAGGCATAGGAGAAAGTTCGTTGTTCAGGCTAAACCCATTATCCAATCACCGTTACCTTCTGCATCAATTGTTTATCATGAAGAGCTGTGCGCCACACAAAAGGAATTATAGAACCCGGATGCGGATACGTTTTAGAAATGACGTCGCAGTTGAATTTACACGTGCAAACCAATCAGATGAAAGGGAAGATCTAAAGCGAGTAACTTCAGGAGCCACATGAGAATCACTAGTTTTAAATGCACATGCCATGATGCTATCCAAGAGTCGGTCAGAATGCTACACGAGATTCTGTTTGCTAGCAAACTAACGCAGAAACTTTGGGATATGGTGTTTGCTCGCACGTATTCATCATGGAAACGTTTCAACGGATTTATAATTCTCCGAAAAAAGGCTACCACAGGAGTAAACAGGTACACTTACAGAGCGATAGCTGTACCACGTCAAGGAATAATTGGCAGTTGCAGTGCTTATATGACAAGCAATTGATGGTAACTCTCTCAGGAAAAGTGCAATGAGAAAAAGATAAACAAAAACACAGCGGGTACGTTTCGCAAAGTATCATGTTTCGATATGAACACACTGGTTTCTACTATCAACGCATTGTTTATGAATTTCAATAAAGTTACTCTGAAAAGTACTATTTACGGTAGAATGCGCCTCGACGACAGATGTTCGGACTGTCGAACTTTTACCATGTTCTTTTGGCCTACCACTTGTGGGGGCCCATTTTGAAATTTATGGAATACTACTTTAAAAAAGTTGTTTTTTTTACAGCTTACTTTTGTGAAAATCTGGATTTTATTGCCATGTTGAATTTCATATGTTGGCAAATATTGGATAATCTGTTTCTCTAGTACTGAAATTTGTACGTCGACCCCGGATTTTTATTCTTGATTTTGAAAGAGAATGGGTTTAAAGTTTGCGTGATGAAAGGTTTGAGCAAAAGTTTAAGTCTTTTAGTCTTTAAGTCGTTTTCGAGACGCGAACAACCTTGATAAACAAGTTTGCAAATGTGTCAGTTTAGTTCGAAGTTCTGTTTATACAGTGTTTAACAGCAACGTCTAGGTTATGTTGGCAATGCGAGGACAACGCTGGAAACTGTCTCTTTCGCTGTCTTGCGCGAAACAAGACAGTCGGGCGTATCCGGGTTTCGTTTCCTGTTTTCCCCGTCACATGATAAAACAATTCCTTTCGCCTCCAAGTTTCCATGGCGTTGTTCGCTTCAGACAGGTTCACATTACTTGCAATTTACATTACAATGAGATTCCATTGATTACTTTGGGGGGAGTCGGAGGGGAAACCCCCCAGTTGTATTGTTCTCACGAGCCGTGAAAACGTTAAGAAAATTACATCGATCCACTTCAGTCGGGTTCCCTGTTCCTGAACTATTTCGAATATTTTATATTTTTAATGCACACCATAATTTAAATCGTTAAATGTCACTATATAGTCTTATATTCGAAGTGCATTCACGTACATTGCACTGTCAAGTTCAGTTGGTCAGTCCAGTCCAGTCCAGCCAGACTTCTTTAGGCTGTGACTATAAACATCTTTTTTTTTCGAGATTTGTAAGAGACGTTGGGTGAATATTTGCTCTAGAGAGATTTACATATAATAATGTCACTTGCCACGATTAAACAGCCAGAAATCACTTTGATTTGTTCATGCACAAACCATAGACTGGATATTTCATATCCATTTCCAAGTTCAATACAACTACATTAATTACACAGAATCTTCTGAAGACCAATGTTAATTTTCGGCTTTTGTCTTGGAAAGCGCACCTTCTCTACCATATTAGTGCCGCTAGTGGTGTGATCTGTGTTGAGGACAGAAATATTTCCCTCCTTTGTTCACAACATCACCGCTATACTCGCTCTGTTGAGTCACCGTGTTTTGCCGTATTCAACATGGATACGTTTTACCTTGACTAGCCACTTTCAACGGTAATCGAAAGTTGGTTGACCTTTTCAGTGAAAGGGTGGTTTACGTAACACAGTCCGCTCTTTCGCGGTTGAAAAACGAGCAGGAAACAAGACTAGTTTAAGTTATGGGAGTGGACCTTTTGATTTCTTTGGGGAGCTGGAGGAAATTGGTAAGGCAGCAATTTTTTTCAAAGGTTACCTTGAAACAATTTTTCTTTGTCCAGTAGAGTAAGAGCAATTTTTTTCACACACACAAAAAACAACACAGCGCAGTTAATTACCCACAATTCTGTATGATTTGTACCAGTAAAGGTTGTTTTTCTTATAACTTTTCCGCTCTTCATATATATATAAGCAGTTACAGAAAGCATGTACAAATTCTTGAATAATAGTTAGTAAAAGCGCGTTTAGATATTTCAGTAAAAATTTCAAAATAATCATCGAATTGCCATTAAATTCACATTCTGCAGGTACCTTTGGGTAGCAAGCTATGACAAACTGAACGGGTCATTCTCTGAAAAGGTTAGCAAATAATTTTGTCATTTAACCCCATCGGAAAAAATTGCTGACTATTCGTGGTTTTTTCATTATTTTTATTTTATAAATCAATTGCAACTTCTTATTCTACTCCCCAAAGAATGTTGAAACACCCACTATTTAGCTTGTCAACTTAGCGTCTATATGTGTAAAATGCATGGTTATTGTTTACATTTGAATTCTAGTCCGGACCAGAAGTCAGTTTTCAACAATAACAATGCAGTTTACAACCATAGGGGCTGAGTTGACAAGCTGGATACTGTGTATATCAACATTCTTTGGGGAGAAGAACAAGGAATTATGATTCACATTCAAAATAAAAATGGTGAAATTATCATCAAAAGTTAGCAGCACTGGGGCTTTAATAAACAGGTACAGCTATAGTCTCCATGCCCCATTACGTTATTCTGTATCGCTGTAGACACGATCTCTCCTCTCACAATAGAGAAGAATGGTGCTCTTAAAAGTTTGCTATTAGAATTTTAAAAATAGTCTATGAACTTATTTACATACGGGAGACATTGCCGACTTCCTCGAGGAATCTCCAGTGGTACAACTCATAATGAATACTGAGTCATGATATCTCTCCAGTACTGTGGAGCATAACTTAATTTAGAAATGACCAGGACTGGTGTATTGCATGTGGGTGCATCATGTGGGGCTTCAAAAACAAATTCTTACACGAGTTGATTATTCAATATATACAAATCATAATAATGTTACCTCTACCTATCTGCAATTTCCTATGTTTGTTTGGTCTTTATTTAATAGGTAGTCATAAATCTTCCTAGAAACAGCTTGTGAAGTTCTTTTTTTTTTTGAAATTAAATTTGCTGCATGGTTCCTACAGATATTTACATTCAGATACTTAGACTTGTAAGTTGTAACAAAATTAGCTGTGTTGATTTCAGGAAAGATTCGCTTGTCAGGTATTAGCAAAATATTCTGCAGAAAAGGCTTTTCTGATTGCTCGCTCGAAGTTTGAACATTGGTTTTCAGATACAAACTATTCCATGCAAGTTTGCTGATTTATAAAAGCCTTTATAGAAAATTGTTAGACAGTAGATTTTATAAGGGCAAAGTCGCCTTCTTACCTTTTCCTGGATTACAGTTAGCTTTTAGGTTTAGGAAAGTCTGTAAAGTTGTTTTGAGTTCAACGAAGTTTTATATAGTGTGTGTTTATTCTTCAAATATTCCCAAAATTTTGTAAACCTTTTTTTTTGGTTCAGCAAAGATTTGCTAACATGTAACGTTCTGGTTCACGGTTATTGGTAAGGGTTTATGCAATGTTAATGTTCTTCCACTGCCTGAATATTTTTCACCACTGTTTACAAGCACAACTTTAGCTTTACTAAGAGGTGTTTCTAAGATGCTGAGTACTATGTGCTGTGTTTATTTTTTAATGAAAATGGCCAGCAACATTTTTTTTTCAAAAATCCTCCAGCGCCCTCCCCCCCCCATTAAATGTGCTATCCATTAACCCTGTTGCCCATTCATCGACCGAAGTCTGATTCTCAACAAATGGTCTTCTTCGTGAACCATCTTTTGGTCTCCTTTCTATCAGTTGTCATTTACCATAATCAAAAAATATTTTCTGCATAGGCTTCTCAACGCATTATTCGTTGAGGTCAACGAGCGGCCACTGAACAGATTAAAGACTAGCTAATAAATACATGATCGCACTTTTGTGGAGCGACCGTGATGATCGCAAGTTCTTTGTGCTCGTCCAGAGTGACATGATGGCGCGCGCGGTCACATTGCCGTAGAGTGCCATCAAAGTAGTTTGAGTGGTGGTTGAGTTCCAGCGTATATAGTTACGTACTTGTCGCACAACTGAAGAATGAGAACGGGGACATAATTTAAATACACCTGCAAAGTTTTCTCAAGATGAATATGTTTTTAAAGATAACCAGGTCATGGCATTGTGTATGTAATGTTGATAGCTTGTCGGCTGGTGAGCTGGTGCAACTGCATGATAACCAAAACGAGTATTCTGGTTACGTTCGTATTAAGGTAGAATGCGCCTCGGAGACAGACATTCGGACTCTCAAACTTTCACAATTTCTGATCTACCACTTGTGGGTGCTCAGTTTATAAGCTCTTGTTGAAAGAAGAATTTCACCCTCTTACTTAGTTTTTTCGAAAATCGAAAATTTTATTTTTCTCGATAGAGGGATGGCGACCATTTTGAATTTCAAATATCGGTAAATCTTGGGTAATTTGTTTCTCTAGTACCAAATTTTACCCGGTGAACCCCGATTTTTATTCTTGATTTTGAAAGAGTATGATTGAAAGATTTCATGAGGAAAGTTTGAACAAAAGTTTAAGCTTGTCTTTCACTTTCAAGGCGCATACTGCCTTAAGGCATGTCTTCGTTACATTTGTAAGTGAAAACATATATTGAGGTCATCCAATGACCACATCCAATATTTCATATGTATGACCGTACAACATTCGCGCTGACTAAGATATCTAGGATTTGGGCTGTATTTTTCTGACCATTGGTGTTCATCATTCTGGGGACCATAGTGTGATTTTGCAAGAACGCCCTCTAGATTTGATGGAAGTATGGTGCAAGGTTGACTACCAAAGGCGTTTGCACCGAACATTGAGGGTAACGTGACGTTGAATGACAAGTGTCACATCGCTTGTTACATTACCCACCATTCCAGAAAATCAGAATTTACAAGGTCACAATGGAGGTCGGGATTACATTACTCAAAATACAAACGGAAAGATAAGCACTTCGTAGTCCAATAATGCAGGGTAATTTATTCAAACAGAAAAAAGAAACAGTTCAACACGGCAAAAAACGATGACACAAATTTGAAAAGGTGAAAATGAGGCAAAGTTGTGGTCTTAAGAACTGGATTACAAGTAAAGTAACTAGGAACCGCACCTATTTAAAATGAACAAACTACAGTTACCAAAGCATTTGGATGCCATGGATTTTATAACATTGGGACGGTCACCCCTGAAGATTTAAAACCACCAGACGGTAGCGTATCAGGAAGATCACCCCTGTACATGTACCATCCAGGCATAGCAATCCACCGGATGGGGCCAGGGTAAAGCAAGGCGAAAAACAGTATAGTTCGTTGAATTTTTCCTGTTATATATAATTATAAAGCAACAGTGGCCGATTGCGATTTTTGTTTTATGAATCGTTCTCGGTAATCTTATGACAAAGTACACTGAGCAAGTATACACCACAGAAGCTTGAGAAACAATAAATTGTTTTTAATGAAGGGCTAGCTTCATTGTGAAACAACGACACAGTTGCGGCCGCGGATGAAGTATTTGATTAAAAACAAGAAATGTAACACTTCTAGTAAGTAAAGACTAAGAAATATTTTAAGGTAAAAACATTTTGCTAGAATGATAATGATAATATTGGCACTGTTGTACCTAAAACGTTCATTTGGGATGATTGGATGGTGATGTAATGTCAGGTTAATCTGCAAATGCAAGCTAATCTGCTTTTCTTTTAAGCACAATCCTATAGAGGGACTGTGTTTTAAGTTATACACCTGTTTTTATGAGTAATTTGTAATATTGCAACATTCAGCTATAGGGCACCTAACGCTTTTGAGAAATTTGAAAAATATGACGATCCAATTATCCCAAATTAGTTCCCATCGTGTTCGAAGAATTTTGCACACACGTGGACACCTATCACTTATGATAAATTTGAACAATTAAAAGACTCTTTCTCCCAAATTAGCTCCAATCGTCGTAAGTGCAAGTTGTTATGACATCACCAACAGTCAATATGTAATAATTCAATGAAAGTGAAAGGAAATGTCTCATTTAAACCATATGTAAAAGTCGAGTATAATGTAGTCTATAAAAGATTCTTCAAAAGATATGTGTATGCATGTAATTATGTATGTATGTATTCGTAGGTGTGTAGGTAGGTAGGTAGGTAGGTATTGGTACCCTGGATATCAATCGTATTCAACGTATTCAGAATATTGCTGCCAGAATTGTCACTCGTTCTAAACCCACTTCATATGTAACTTTGTAATTTTTTCAAATCATCATTTGAGATCCGCTTAAACTCTGCCAAAATTGGTCACGTGCTAACAGGGGTCGCGCTTTCTGTGTGACGGTTGCGGCCCCCTTTCTATGAAACAACTATTCTCTTCTCTTAAATCAAGACCTTTTGAAATTGGCTTTCAGTTAACCATTTCTGCACTTTCTTCGGTGTTATCAGTTTACCGGATGAGCTGATGTGCGAAGTGTTGTGTTTGCTGATTTTTTAATATTTTTCTTTTAGCTGTGAACATTTCTCATTTTACCTGCTCTTCTTTTGCATTTTAAATAGCAACTTTTCAAACATCTTTGATCACTTTCAGCACAGGGATATATAGACGCTTTACATGTACATTTTTATTACTATTATTATTATTATTAATTATTATTATTATTATTATTATTATTATTATTATTATTATTATTATTATTATTATTATTATTATTATTATAATTTTAAAGGTTAAATCTAAGGTGTACGGTGGTTTTTGGTGAATGGTTTTGTCACAAAGTCGATGTAAACACGGCTATAAATAGTTATCTTCGCTATGTCAGTTGTTCTGCTCTGTGTACCGCTCAACATGATGGTTCTCATTAGTATCTTATTTAGGGTGGTTCAAGGGATTCCCTGTGATTGGTGGAACCCATGCTTTGCCTCGACCATGGAAACCCTTGCCTTCGCATTGATCGCAGTTAACGTCCATTTCCTTCCTTCCGATTAACCTGTGGTAAATGACAACGAGAGATCCAGTACGTCCCTGCGGTCCCATTATGCCCAGCATCGTGGTGAACAAACCGAGGGAAAAGAGCATTGAGAAGCTAATTGCACAAAAAATAAATACACCAAACTGCATAAAAAAGACAATTTTTGCGAACAGCATGAACACGGATGCTCCTATGGTGGTTGCTGCTCCAGATATCACAGAGACACCAACGCTTTCTAGCGTATCTTGTAATCTGCCGAGGCGATCTTCCTTGGTTGAACAATGGTAAGCCTTCGCCAGATGCACCACGTAGTCAACCACCAAACCTACGGTCATTGACAGGTTACCCGACTCCAGTACCTGCGGAAAACGGAGCGATGAAGACCTTTGGAAAAAGCTAAGGTGGAGTTGCACTTAACCGACAGAGTTTTTTCAAAAGGGTATTTCTCATAAAGATGACAAGGAAACCCCTTCATACTATATATTTTCAAAAAGCAGAGAATATGAAGTATGGTAGCAATAGTTTACTCGAGGGATGAAGGGTAGAAAACCTTAATTTTGGTATAAATGATAAAAAACTAAACACGTTAAATAAGAAAAGTTGTATTCAAGAAGATATTAACCCAATTTAGCAAGCTTCACTGAAAAACGGCCCCGGAAAGGGGAAATTTGGCGACACGGGAGCTAAGCAGTAGGACGCAGTCTGATGGCGTCTAGCAGGTGGCACCGAGGTAAAAGATATGTAGGTTTATATGTGATGACCACAGGGTGATTTTACAAGTCATAATTATTGATAAGATGTATAAAATCATATCTTGATCACACACACACACACACACACACACACACACACACACACACACACATACATACATATATATATATAATCATATTTTGACTTTTATGAAGCCTTTTTACACATTTTAAAGCAAGATATCAATTAAATACTTCAGGAACTGTGTTATTATATATATATATATTATATATAATATATATATATATATATATATATATATATATATATATATATAAAATTGATTTTGAGATTTTATCAAAACTTACTCCATATTTCCAACCTGCGATAGGAATAGAGCCAATGACACAGACAGTTGTCAGTCCGATAGATATAGTTGCCATGACACCAGTGATGATGTTTTGTGTTGCTATGACAAGAAGAGGGAGTGCGATGGCGATGCCAATGGCGACACTTCTCTTAGCCGAATCGGCCAGGTTCTGCGTTGTGAAAAATACAACAATATCTCACAATGTTTCATGAAGTGAGGAATACATATTCCAGGAGATCGGTGTTACGGCCACCTTGTCAGCAGAACGCGTGATGAAAAATTGAATCGCAGATATCTCCATGTAAACATTTACGGCTGTTTATGGACGATGAACCACCATGAAGAGATATGTATTACTTAAATGTCATTAATTTGAGACAACCTTACGAGTACTATTGGTTGGAATTGAAAGAGTCGTGGAAAAAGGTTATGGTTTTGTACCATCTCTACCTGCCAGACCTACGACTGCAAGCAGTCTAATTATTTCTTAATCAGGCAGCGTGTTTAACATCCGTAGAAATAGGAAACATTTTCTGTTTGTAAATAAACCACGACAATAAAGCCGTACGACCAATATCCCTAGGCATTACAATGTTAAGAAGTTCCATGGCAATAAGACGACGCCACCCTGCAGGTTAAACTATTTAGGCAACGGCAGCCAAGAAAGCTACACCCATAACATATCACGGTGACGGGAATTTCACTTCAGAAAAATATGCATATCGTCAAAGTACGAAATATTCTGTAGGTTAAGCGGCTAATTTATGCTTTTCGCGAACTCTTCCTTGTCAAATCAAACAAATTCGGTACACAGAATTGTGTTCAAGAACGATTCAGAGTTAAACTATAACGGACAGTGCAATGGGAAATGTGTTGCAACGTGACTCCCTTTATGTCAGCTGTCTTGCTTTGACGTCAAAACGACAACTTGGAGCAATGTGTGGCTTGATTCGTTGCTGAAAAGAAGGACATTTAATAGCATTGAGGATTGCCATATTACCTTTCGAATTTTGAAACTGTGCCACAAGTTATACTCGTCACATGTACACTGGAATGCATTGGCCACTGAGGGAGGCATTTTCGCCATCTACACAGGAAAAAGAAATTGAAAATATCTGTTATTATCACGGGGTATGTTCACAATGTTCTCGCCTTCTTTTTCAAGAAATAAAACCACAATAGACCCACGAGCAAGATATTTTCCAGGGTTTATTGTACAATGGGATATTTTCCAGGGTTTATTGTACAATGGGATATTTTCCAGGGTTTATTGTACAATGGGGCTATGCCTATGCAAAGCGTATCAATTTCCTAAAGCAGTCGTTGGACCATCAGTCCCTGGAACAAAATGTCATTCCTCTTTTCTTTTCTTTTTTTTTTTTTTTTTGGGGGGGGGGGTAAAGCTACTGAGGCGGTAAGCGAATAATAAGTTTTAAGAAATCATAACCCTTATATAATGACAATGAATGTAAAATAATATGTATCATTAGTAAGAAGCAAACAATAATGATATTATTATTTTCCATGAATACATCATACCCAGAGATAATGTCTACAAACTGTATACTTATAGTTGTTATGTAAACACACTTTTCAGAACAGAACAATTCTGATTATAAAAAACATACAAATCAAAAGTACTGAAAGCGTACAAGTATACAGCTGCTTTTCCCTTACTTCCTGAAGGCTTGGTCTAATGTTTTAGATTTTTTTTCTTGAGTCCGTGTTTTAGCCCATTTACCGGTCAACCCAAAATGGAAACAGTATGCTTCAAATGATATAGCTATAAGTCATCTCCGTGGGACATTATTATAGAGTTCATAATTACTGAGGAAGAAGCTTGAAATATTTATAATTTGCAGCTATTTTAGGCGATTTAAAGACAAAAGTCCAAACCGGCGATTCTGAGGAACAATAGTATTTATCTTGTCTAGCATTAGCGTCTATCCTGTCGTCAGACACAGACTTTCACTAATCGCTTTCTTCATACAACAAGTTCTGTTCTAACCTACACGTAGGTATGACTTACATGTAAATGCTTTTTCGTCAACTTCTCTTTCAGTGCATCTCTTGAGATGCCGGTGAGATAACTAAGGCTTCAAATTCATACATACAACAATGAGGAAAATAGCGTCCAAAATACAGCGGCCTATTCTCCCACATGTAATTTCATTTTCAGAACATAAAGGTGTAACTTTACTCGGGCATCCGATAACCACATTTGCCATATATCTATAGCATTCTCATGATTCCGATAACAAATCGAGGGGCACAACAAAAGAAAAACAAACTGTACTGTCATGATAAGAACCTGCTATAATACTAATTTACATTACCTCCACTTGCATAAAATCTTCCCAAGCATCGATTATTTCAAGGCCTCTTTTGAGAGAAACGTGTTTGTCATACAATGACGTCTTCACTTTGATGGCGGCGTACTTCAGACGAGTACCGTACACGTCTGAGTAGAATAGACAAAACAGATGTAAACTTCAGCCGCCGTGAGCTGTCATCGACAGGGTCTATTTAACTATAGTGGACACTCAAATCTCGCGAACAGGCACTGGGCGCAGTTTTCAAACTATCTCTGAAGCGGCGTTAGGGGAGCTATCATTATGTTTTGCCGGGGGCGGGGGGGAGTCCCGAGGAATCGGGGGGAGGGTTACTCAAAAAATTGGAAGCTAGAGGGTTGCTCAAAATGTGGAGAGGAAGAGGTGACTACCAATTTATTTGGAAAATGTACTGAAGCATTTAGTTATGGTACAGAGATAATAGAACAATGAAAATCTCTATCGATTAAAAATTTTACAATTTTAAATAAAACGGCACAATTTGATATATGTGTATACAAAGTGCTTTGACCAGAGGTTGAAGGAATGCTGGGTCATTAAGGAATGCTCGCAGCTGATACTATTATTAGTGCAAAGGATCTATAAGATAACACTGAACTGATGTGAATTCACCCTTTATTACCACAGAAATATTATATTTTAATCGAATTCAGTTCAATAAACATTTTGACATTTAACCATACCCATCCAAATTAAACAATAGCATATGGTTGAATACTGGTTATAGGGTAAGCTTTTAAAACAACATTTTGTCGTGACTTTGAATTTCATTTTGTTGTTTTCACCTTTATCAACCGTCATGAGGCAACTGATAATAATCTAGCATGGTTAAACAGGACTTGAAATGTGTTTACTATTGCAGTATATCTAAATTATACAAACACATGTATCGATACTGAACTTTTCCAAGTTGGAGAGGGGGGAGTCGGTCAAAATTTCTGTGTCAGAGAAGGGGTTACTCAAATTCATCATGGGTGGCTGGGGGGCGGGGGATAGGTTACGCGAAATTTCCTCATGCAATTCCTCCGGCCCCCAAATCATAAATAACGACAGCTACATAAGTGATGGTAGTTATCAAATGGCAATACAGAGTATGATTCAAAAATTTGTAAAATCTTGCCAAATGACGCAGGAACTCGGTTATGTATCTAGTGAGATGATCAAAACAAAATTACTTTCATTGTCTTTTGCCGACATAAACGACAGAAACAAGAATCGAGTGGTTTCGAATTGCATTATTTGGGCTATGCGCTTGCTTACCCGTATCGGTCACAATAGGTGACGTGTCTCTATTATCAATTTCTTCTCCTATCAGGTCACCGAAGCCCCCGCTATCAGAATTTGGCATCCCGGTATACCCCATCGTCAGCCAGAATCCGATACCTGTCTCGAAGTAGCGGTAGAACGTGTCGTGTGGCCCAGCTATGTCGAAAACACCAGGGTTGGCCCCCATCAAACCACGCATTTTGATCTCGTTTAAGGGCATGCTGATGCCCAAGTTCTGAAAACAAACAAATATTACTATTTCTAGCTTTACTATTAAGTCTCCTTTCACCATCTACTCATCAGAGTTTCATAGCAATACGGCCGTCGATAACTAAAACACGATTCGAGTCATTTTATGAATGATTTTAAGGCTAGATAACTGTGTCTTATACAAATTTTTACGACTCTTCGCCTGAAATCAAGGTGCGCGCCTGTGAAGGGAACGTTAAAGGTATACTGTCACCTGTTCCAATGTTGCCACAGTTACCATGGAAAGAGAAAATCTGACCAATAACAGATTTTCAGCGGGTTGCCGCTTTTTAAAAACAGCGCCCTCATATGGGCATTTTGAATACCAAGGAACGCCTCTTCGATCATACATGGGGATATTTAGATTACAGGTGACTGTATACCTTTAACGGATACGTCATCAGTTTCTGTGCACGTTCTCATCATTCTATGATATGGTCACACTTTCTTTCCCCGTTCAGCATTAGGATTGAAAGACTAAACTTTTGCTTAAACCTTAAAGGTATACAGTCACCTGTAATCTAAATATGCCCATATATGGTCAAAGGGGTGTTGCTTGCTATTCAAAGTGCCCTTGTGAGGGCGCTGTTTTTAAAAAGCGGCCACCCGCTTACAATCTGTGATTGGTTAGATTTTCTGTTTCCATGGTAACTGTGGCAAAATTGGAACAGGTAACAGTACACCTTTAGGTAAGAATAGTTTAAATCATTACCCTTCGAAGAATTAATAACAGGGGTCACAGTGCAAAATTTAGTACTAGAGAAACAAACTACCAGCTATTTACGTACCTACACTCGAAATTCAAAATTGCTGTCAAGAAAATGTTAACTCTATGAAGGAAAATTATATATTTGATTTTCACAAAAATAAGCCTGTGAAAACTTTATTTACGCCAACATATGTGTAATTAGAGATCTGGTACCTGTTACTTTTGTTTTTAAGGTTTTTGTAGCATGTGTCAGTTTCCAGGTGTACTAACCATCGCGTGAAATACCCAGGGCTCCATTTGTCAATATACACTGACTGTATATGTACATCATGCATTTTTAGCGTTGACGATCAAATTCAACTGAAAACAGTATCATTGCGTGTCACATACTGAAAGTTTTTAACAATGATGTCGAAAGGAGACCAAGAATCTGTGATCGGTACATAAACAAAAATATACTAAATATACTAAAAAAGATGGCAAAAGATAAAGTTTCTGTAGCTTGAACATTAAGAAAAAAAATATTGAAATATCGTTTTTCCTTGCAATGGTGCGTGTGGTGGGGGGGGTATGTAACTATCAAACTATTATCACATTCTAGAGGGTCATCATATGTGTTGAATGGTTAGGGGTTCACTAAATTTTGACGGTGGCACCAGAAGATTTTGCCTGTCAAACCCGGTCGTAAAAACTGAACGGTCCCCCTAAACTCTCTACTTTCTCTCTCAAAATGGTTATAAACTGCGCTGTGAGTACATAGTGTATATTACAACAGGGATGTCAGTCTCACCTCATAGAAACTATTCATATTGTCAATAAAGCACTTGACGTCTAGCTCTCCGGTCACGACGTCACGTTGAATGTACAAATCTCGGTTCTCTTCGTCGCTTATATTTCGAAGTCTCTGGCAAAATTCCTGAAAATTGAACGTTTGACACGTGAAATTGAATCCTCACCCCATGAAGTGAGTCTGAAATTAATGTTCTGTCGAACGGTTGACCAGATGGTCGTCTCACCATGTTAATATAAAACCCCTTTAGCCGTATCTTTTACATACTTACCAAAGCACTTTAGTAGAAATATTTAGTACTCATAATGAGCGGTATAGTTCATTTTTGGACACATTTGTAAGTTCAAAGACTTATTTCAATCATAGTATCACATTAAAATCTTATAATCACGTTGAAATTATCTTGTTAAGGTCGCATGAAGATTTATTCTATGAAACTTCCACACGGGTGATAAACTTTGAAACTGGTCATTTACAGAAACTTTCTCATGATACATACCATGCTTATCCAATAAAGGGTTTGAAGTCTGCCACTGAAAGCTTGTCTGAAATGTCATGGGCATGTACCTCATTTTGGATAAATGATATCGTTTAGAGAATCACTAGGTCTAGTTACATACTCGAACAAGGTTGATGATTATATGTGGTATAAGTGGCAGGGTAAGCTTTCTACCGCGCACAATCTTCACAATGTTTTTAGTATAATCTTCTTCTTAGACGTCTAATACACTCCAATTTTTCGAATTGAGAGGCCATAACGTGTCATATTCTTTACTTGACTAATGAAATGTCATAGAGAACGATACTTGGGGAACTTCTGAGCTAGTTAACCGTGCTCAGGAGATTCGTCATTGGGAACAAATATCTTACAATACAATGAACAAGGTCAAGCACGTAATCGAGCTATGTTTCGGATTCTTCATTCAGCTCAATTGTACGCTCGTGGGACATGTTACATCAATCTTTTAGCAAAGCCATAAAAATGAAAAAAAAAAGTAGCTTGCGATAGAAGACGCACCAGAAGTGCCTTTTGACTCGGCGGAGGATTAAGGTCAAAGCTGTTGTCCCAAGCCGTATCCCCTGTACATCTGTGGTCTGTAGGGTGACATCGACTAAGATCTTGGTTCTGAAGACCCCAAACAATGAATACATGGTGAGTTTCGTCATATGGACTTGGCATAAAGGCCGAAGTAGCTTTGTCACGGTAGATCACAAAATTAGTGCCTTCCTTGAACACTTGCATCTGGGGGAGGAGAGAGAGAGAGAGAGAGAGAGAGAGAGAGAGAGAGAGAGAGAGAGAGAGAGAGAGAGAGACTGTAAACTATGTGACATAGTTTATCGTGACGTAACGACAAGTCTCGCAGATATAAAGAATGCTCGATACAGTTTTACTAATATCGAACTTAAAAATGTATTTCTCATGAATACGTTTTTCTCGTCGGTCGCTTCAAGCGCAGAGAAAAGTGACAGTATTGTTAATTCAAAATTATCTAGCTGCAAAGTAAAAATGAAACGAATACAGCACAAAAATTTAGAAAAGGTGGTTATTTGCACCAAGGGATTACAATTCACCATAGAATGCTCATTAACTCACGACATTATGTACGAGGAAGAGAAGACAACCCTATTGATCTCCCGCAAGTTGTACCATATTTAATCGTAGAAATCTTTCAGAACACACTGGCCGAGAGGAAGCAAGTGCTTGTTTTTTCAGAGTAACTATGGGAACCTGCGAGACGTCGCAGTGATGTTCAGAATGTGGGAGTCGGGAGCAAATTATTATCTTCGCCTTATCACGGTCGACATGTCGTAAAACTGTTCCAGCAATCCTCAAATATATACGTTACAGTAACCCTGTAATAAAACTTTGAAGGCTAGGTAGAAATGAATATTAGTTCAACGGGGCCTATTGACCACGATTTATCAATTTTATTTTTGACCACAAATGATCCAAAATCAATGTCTACCACACTGAAGATAGTGATTTTTTTCTCCTATACTATGAAAATACTGCAGGTCGAATGCGCCTTGAGCTCAGGTGTTCGGACTTTCCAACTTTTCTCGTAATTCTTTTTAGTCTACATCTTGCGGGGGTTTATTTTGAAGCTCATGGAGTAAATAACATTGATATTTGTGAAAATAAAAAAATTATTTTTCCTTATAGTTAACATAGGGATGACGGTAATTTTGAATTGAAAGAGTCCGTAAATGACAAATGACTAAACATTGTTTAGTCAATTGTCTGGTACCAAAATTTGCATTGTGACCCCCGATTTTTATGATTCTTGATTTTGAAAGAGGAGGGTTGTAAATTGGCTTCAGGGAAGATTTGAGCAAAAACCTTAGTCTCTCATTTTTAAAGTGCAGAATACGTCAACGGAATACGTGATCTGTCACGTGGTCACCATTGCACAAGCTGCAACAAAATCATGATAAAACATTATATGAAACACCTTACCGGTCCTTTATGAGTTTCAAGAGTGGCGGCAAAGTAAGTAAATACTGTTAACACGGCGACGAATACAGCAATAATACACCATTTGCAAATTTTGTGTGTGACGAATTTAAAGTATGGCCCCATAAAGAACCGAACTATGGCGTTCTTCTTTATCACAGGTCTGTCCAGTGCATCGGAGCTTTCCGAAAGGTGTTGCCTACACGGTCGACAGCAGCACCATGTACAGTCATGCCAGAAATTGTGATGGATTACGACAACGGATGGCAGGAACATGATGACGTCTAAGTAGTTGATTATGACGAGAGTGCCGCTGAAGATGCCGAAAGTCTTCGTTCCGAGAAGGGGAGAAGCGCCAGTGACGAAGAAGGCTGCCGCCGTAGTGAGAGAGGTGACCAGCATTGTCATCGAGGCTCGGCGGTAGGTGTCGGAGAGTCGATACTCGAGTCCGGGGTAGTCCTCAAAGGCTGTGGCTCTCCAGGTGTCCATGAACACAAACACGTCATCGGCGCCAATGCCCAGGACGATGAAGATGGCGAGAACGTGAAGGATGCCAAAGAGACGGAAATCCAAGACGTATCTGTAGAACAAATTTGCTCCGAAGAAAGAGGCCGTGATGGCAATAACAGAAAACCCAGCGATCCAGAGCGACTGTGTCTGAATCCAAACGAAAATGAATATGAATACGAAACTGCCTGTGACGAGTATCAAATCCTTCAGCACCTGGTCGTTGATCGCCTTTACGGCGATTGGTTCACTGAAGTAATAGATACTAAACCCTTTGTAGCCATCCTCAAAAAATCTCTTCAAGTGGGAGTAGTAAGTCGATGTTATGTAGTTTGTCAGGTTCGCATTCATCTCATCGTCATCTGAGATCCCCTCAAGAGGTAGTCCAAACGGTATGACGGACCGGGTGATGGTCGATGACGCGACATCAGTGACGCTGTCAATGTTAGCGTCCCTTCCGAGGTGAGCGTGCAAGATGCCCATCAGCAGTGGTATATTGTTTGCGGTGTCTAGCACTCTGGCAATATTGTCGAAGTTAGGGTCATTGAAGACGGGGCTGATCGGAACGAACGATCCATCGAAGAATCGAATGATAGATCTTGGTTTGACACAGTTGCCGGTGATATCAAGCTGGCAGTAGTCTTCGTAGCCAGGCTTACTGATCAAGTCGTCCTCTAACTCTTTGATGGCCTGCAAACTTTCCCGGCTCAGCACGTTGCCGCCCGGTTTTTCGTAGACGAGGTAGATCGGGTGACGGCGGTCAGCTCGCGTGTCACCCTTGCCGGACAGATCTTGGAAGCTGTGCTCGTACCTTGTGAAATTTGCGTCACGAGCCTGCCACGCCAGACCTCGTAGGAACTGGTCGTCGTCCGCAAGTGCCATAGGCACCACGTCGAAAACCGTTGGGAATACGTTCTGGCCCGACATCATTAGCGCCGCGGTCAACACAGGTAGGAATAGATTGCAGCATAACGTGAAGGCTGAAAATTAAAGCAAAATGAAACAAGAATTGTATAAGAATATGTAATACTGCCCCCTCCCCCCTATCTGAAAATAGGTAAATATGTTTTGCCGTGCTACATCGGAAGGAAGGTTACAAGTGATCGAAATTACTGGTAAGAATCGACAATGTTTTCATTTATTTAATATCGATGACTTCTCTGTCTTTGAAATCATGCGCAAAGCATGCAAAGTATTCACTCGTCCTGTTCTTGATGTAGCGAAAGCCTAAATTATAAAGTAAAATCTTAGGTATAGATAAACGAGAGAGAGAGAGAGAGAGAGAGAGAGAGAGAGAGAGAGAGAGAGAGAGAGAGAGAGAGAGAGAGAGAGAGAGAGAGAGAGAGAGACAGAGAGAGAGACAGACAGACAGACAGACAGACAGACAGAGATGCATGAATAATTTTGTTATTATTTATAACGCTTTGCTTTTGGCATCGAGCACTGTAATTTCCCACAACAACATATATGTATATATATATATATATATATATATATATATATATATATATATATATATATATATGTGTATGTGTATGTGTGTGTGTGTGTGTGTGTTGTGTGTGTGTGTGTATGCCCTAGTCATGAATTTTGTTTAAATTTGTCCATCAGAGAACATCAAGACCATCTTAGAATATGATTTGATGACGGCTTAGATATGACAAATACTTTGGAAAATGTTGCATTTGGGTATCCATGTCAACAGTGATCTAACAAAGCAAACTTAGTCTTATGCATATGTCGTACCATATATGTGCAAACTTTGATCGATATCGGTCGATGCCTGCCCGAATAACGGATTCAGGCATTTTGAATCCTCAAATTTTGAATTCTCAAAATATGGTGACAAATAATCGGACCCTCAATATGTTAGAGTTCTGTGTTGGTCAAATGCTTTTAAGGTATCATTTAGAAGCTCATGAATAAACTAAAGCTTTTCTACTGCTAATTTTTATAAAAATCAAATATTTAATTTTTGTCTTTACAGATTTAATATTTTCTTTGCGGCCATTTTGAATTTCGAGTATCAATAAATATTGGGTAACTTGTTTCTTTGGTACCAAAGTTTGAATGGTGACCTCCGATTTTTATTCTTGATTTTGAAAGACAATGGTTCAAAATTTGCTTCAGGAAAGTTTTAAAAAGCTACCTAACAAAAAATAAAACAAATGACCACGTCACTGAAAATCTATGTGGCATGCATGCATATGTGCGTCCACGGTCACTCCACAGTGACCATGACCGTGACCGTGGTGCATCATTATGAACGTTGCTCAATTCAAGTTTGAATAAATTTGGTTCGTGATATTCCCCAGCAATAACTTGAAAAATTACATTGAAAAACCGCAAAGTCTGACAGCGGCCTCTGTTACGTAGAGCGGAAACTCCTTTCTTCCAGCAAGACTTTTTTCCTGTACATTTGATAAGGATTGATAACATTTTGACAATTCTGAATAACCAAATGACGATATGTAAATTAGCTCCCTTCATTACTGGCTTTGGTATTGGTGATTGGATGGACCATTTTATCTTTACTTCATATCGATTGTAAATGTGAAGCCACACTCTTAAAGAATACCTTATAAACTAATGTTTCGACGATGCCGATACTATATGACATGACAGATGCAACACTGGGCTGACATAAAGACACGTAAAGATATTGGAGAAGCTACATTTTAGATTGAGAGCTTGTCTCTTAGAAATAAAGTCTGTGTAAACTTTAAAAGGACTTATGTCTATGTGTGTCAGTATTTTGAATATCTCAAGTTGGAAGCAAGTACTTTTGCGCAAGCAAAACAAGCGTTCCCCAAGTAAGGAAAATAAGGCTACTTGCTTTTTTCCATACGTCATACCATATTGGATCACAGCATAAATTATATTGATTTGCTGTTAGGTAGGTTTTTGTAACAAAGTTTGTAAAACAATCGTATCAAAGTAGCCGTCTAGCAGCCACTTCGGATCATTTTGCTAAAAAAATTTACTGTACTACATATGCATGTCAACGTATATTGCGATGCTAACTTTGCGGCATGTCTACGCGATGGCTCCGGAGATGACCAAAAAAAACCCTGAAACAATGTAGGCACCTGGTGGAAATATTAGATCGTATTACGGAAACATACATGGCACAAGAGTGCATCTTATCATGGAAATTCTCTTCCATTGTTTTCAACAGACAACTTAATCACTTTCGATAACTTCATAATGTTGCTGGAGGACGTCACCAAAACCTGAACTCTTTTAACCTTACACCTCACTGCCAGATTTCATTTCAATTCATCCAACAGTCATTCTTAAGATGTCGAACGAACAGAAAGACAAAGGAAAGCATTCACAAGAACGACCATACCCCTGTATGGCGAAGTTAGTTTTAGCAATTCTCCACTAGTAGTGAAAATATTTTTCTGTCGAAAGAGGCCTCCTCTGAAATATGTCGTTACAGGACAAAGCACACAGTCCCCAGTGACAACTTACCCTATAGGCATAAAAATACCGTATGATTATAAAATTTAATGTATCTCGTAGATTCACGTTTCCAAGACAATGGGCTGTCATCTAGAGAATGCCATACGGCGGGATTAAGAAGAGAGGGGGAATTTTTAGAAATTTGTATGTACTTGAATCTTGGCTTGTCGTGAGTTAATGGTGTCTAAATGAATGTGTTCTGTTTTAAGTCATGATGGTAAGTGACGTCACATATATAAATTCATAGTCTTTTCAACAGCATGACTGTTTTCTAACTACACGACACCAACAACCCATCTTTAAATCTCATTATTAACTTCTATTATCACAGTGCCCATTTGGCAAGACTCAAGAGTGACCGAAAGCGATTATTTCCTATTTCACAACTTACAGACTCATTGGTGCTAATTATCTAGAAAAAAGCTTCAGTGTAGGATGGACTTGCTGCCGAGATTTCGTCATTGGTTTTCAACATTTGATGTCACATAAAGCCCTAGCTTTGACGTAGATCGTAAGCATGGGTGCGTTTATGGAACTGCATCCACTCCCACCGAGAATTATCGTATAAGAGATTCGATTATGCTTTCTTGAAAATATAATAATGATAAAAAAGCAAAATATTTTTCTTATTGACACGACATCGATTCCGATTTTCAGAATACACCATATTGCTTACTATCACTGCAACTGTTTTAATACACATAACTCCATACTAGTAACTTACCAAATGCAGTTTTCGGTCTCCTTACAATGAACTTGCACCAAGCAAGCGGCTCTTTGTCCCTGTTTGTGGATGTTTTCCCCTTCACTCCACTGCGGTGTCTGCCTGAGATGGTAGCTATCGGCGCGTCGAGAGAGATGGTTTCCATCGACGGTCCACCGATTCCAGTTGAAAATCTCCCACTGTGGCGATTTCCCTCGTTGTCATGGCTGCTTTGGTTCTCTTGGTGCTTCGGCTCGCCCTGCCTTGCTGTAGGAAATTCGACTGGCGTGACGGGTGATACGGCTGTCATGACAGCCTAGTCTGACGATTAAGTTATCAACAGATGGTTTTCAGTTATGTTGGACACGCAGGTGTGAAGGTCGCTACTCTCTCGTCTACAAGTACGCAAAATCAAATGTACACAGATTTGCAATTGGTGCTCTGAAGTCTTGTGCTCCGTGACTTAAAATATAATCACTCATGGTCAAATATAAATTACACATACGTATTCGCGCCAATGAACGTCCGTTGCTCTGTGACGTATGCTAGGAACATCCCCCGAATACTGCTGACAAGGCTGGGGGTAGCTGTCATCCAACGAAGACGCCCTTCTGACACCTACTCGGAATCGTCAGTGTTATGATGTGATTTTTATCGGACAAGCAAATGTCGGCTGGAACTCAGAACATTAAAATTGGTTTTAGTTGTATCTGATGTTGTACACCTAGTTGATAAAGACACACTCCGCCACGAGGTGTTTCTAAGTCCACTCCACCATCATCTGTGCTGTTTTCAGTGTTTTGTCAGTTATGTGACGCTAACAACTTTCAGAAGAGCGCGAGATGTGCCACGTTTTTTTATTTACAGCTAAGACAGATTCAAACACCGTAAACTGGCTTCTCAATTTTAATTCAGTCGGACAAAAAGTATCTGTTCAAAGGCAAGAGAACGCAGATTTGTTTCTGGGGAGCACGTATCACCTGCATGTCATGATTTATACTGTTACTATACCAGTATTTTCAACAAAATCGTTGCTATGGCATTCCAAGCCTATGAATGGTTCACATACAACCTAAATTATTAACAATATCACGTATCTTTGAAATCACTCAACTCGATGTATGGAGCTACCGTTCTTCCGTATCTCCTGAAAACTTAATGGAAAATGAAGCACTTCGCAGTCAATTGAAACAGGATATCGGTGACAGCAATAATATCAAAACAAAGAGATAAAGGCGAAACAAAACGAACAAAAACAAACTAAATCGAGTCATCGCATTACTCTTTGTGAAATGTGGATGGCTGGAAAGAAATCGAGGTTTCGAACTACAGTCTGCCGGCAAGATCCTTCTCTTGCGTGAGACTGTAAACTTTCTAAAATCTTGTCGTTTCTTCACTGTGTTATGTTTATTTGTTTATTCATCGTTTACGTTAAAGGGAAGTGATCGTCGGAATTGCGCATGTGTAGCTTTCATGTTTACAAAAATTGTGTTTCATGCACTATATATAGATGCATCATGTCAAAATAGCTGCGACATTTAAATTTTACGATGTACGTTAAGACAAACATGTTTTAACTTTCATCAATCGCCAACGTAGCTTGGATACAGTTTTTATATCGGTCGTGGGGGTCCCTAGCGACCTTTGAGCGCCGTTCCAACGACCACCGCCCTTTAACGTGCGTGTCAGTGTATTGAAGTAAAGTTCCGTAGGGCCGATACATGATTCTTTTGTGATTGATTACGTCAGCGGTGGCAAGGTGGTTTTAACATGCTTTGGGGGAGCAGACCAAGAACTAACGAGGATATAAAACAAAAACTGCTGAAAAATCAGCTAAAGTTAAAACCATCGCATGATTGGCCCTTGAAATCTCTGTCAAAAAAAGCACTGCGCCACCACAATTTTGTTTCTTTTATGTTTTTAATAGTTGTTTCATTTTACTGTCTCATCTCAACAACTTGTGCGTCTTATTTACGAAATGCGGGTGTCTTTGAAACACAAATTGAGCGTCGTGAACGTTAATAATGAACTTTAAGTGTATGTAAATGTCGAGGATAATTGAATTTCTCTGAATATCGTACATTCAGAAAATTTTCTTCATAAGCAGCTATACGTGTTTGTGATGTATAATGTCTATATCATTACATTTGAAGTCTTTTGTCCTATTGGGTAGGGGCGATTCGGGGCTTATCAAAACCTTTGCTCCAGTGGGGTCCGTTATCATTAGTGACATTATGTCCATGCATTTTTAATGCCATTTTACTCAAAACGCTCTTCACTTTTTGCGAATCAATATGCGTGTAAACTTTGAACTCATTTCAATCCTCCCAGTCACCTCGTGTTTCGTTGCTTGAATATTTGTTTCACGTCGCCAAGGAGATAGCTGTGTTCAAATTTATTGAAACATGGAATGAAATTCATAAAATATGTGTCTTTGGATTCTTGCTTTTTGATGTCTTATAAAGTCCGCAAAGCAGCTTTTAAAATGTTTTAGATACTCGGATTCCGAAATCGTACGTAATTTGACCTTAAAGACTTGCAATGAACATACTCGACGAGATTGCTGAGTCCGTGCAACAGACAAAATTAATGCAAGAAATTAGGAAATATTACGGATGATAAAATAACCACTGTGTATATGAAAATAACAAAAGTTGAAGGCTACACCAGTAATTTCAAGAACACCAGTGAAATTCTATACCAACTAGATTACACTATTATAGAGTTGTATTTAGCGTAAGACTACAGGCACCGCTTTAAACGCTATGTTTAGCTGTATAATGTGGGAGATGATTTTAGAACTGACCTGCCCTGTTTGACAGGACAGACTCTCTGTAAAAAATTGGCTATCTAAATAATGTTGATATCATTTATTATTAATTTGTCGTAAGTCATTTGATTAAACAGTTTGAACAAAGCATATTCAGTGTACGCTTGGTGTCGAGCACGATTATTTTGGCCTTATCGTGAATTTGATATCGCATCATATAAATGTTGTTTTCCTGCATGTTCGGATACAGAATGTGATTTTTTGTGATTTTTTCATTCCATTTTCTCAAAAGGACAATCTGAAAAATTCACATTTGCTTTCTATCGGATATTGAATATGTTCTGTCAGTCTGTTGAAAGAGAATATACAGAATTAATGATCAATATTATCTATTAAATTAGTCTTTTTAATCAACTACAAAATATGAAAGTACAACAAAAACCCACAGAAACCTGCTTGGAAAACGACACAATGAGATAACGTTTACACATCCAGAAACGTACAGAGAACCGAATAAAAGGTTATTAAGTATTTAGTAACAATCCAGTAGGGTCTTTGTAACCAGGGACACATCATGCAAAGTGGTTTTGTCGTCAAAGCTAAATGATACGATGTTTTCTTAACGGGATATTAATGTTTAATATGAAGCAACATCTGGGACATCACGTGTTGATAATTTCGCATTTAAATACTAAAGAATCTATAAAAATGTGATAAAACTGTTGAACCCAAAGTTTGTTACTCTCAAAACCAATGACTTTTTTTTTAACTTTTGCTGCTTTAATGTTGGATTTTTGCTTCTTGCACCACTACTGCCCTTTTCAAAGCGTCGACTTATCATTACTTTAACCAAGGGTCAGGCTGCCGATACCGTGTCCAGGAGTCAATCATCCGGGCATGTTTGCCGTGGCAAGCTCTGTCGAGTTAATTGTGCGAGCGTTAAACGAAGCAACCAAGAGGCTGTACAATTTCCAAGGCAACGGTAAAAACTTGAGTGAAGTTCTTATTCATACTGTTCCTCTCAACTTTCTTGTCATGAAAAAAACTGCCGTCGGTGTCGCTTTGACATGACTTATCTTGGTGTCACTTTCAACTGCAATGGCGATGATAATGATGATATTAAGCGTCAAATGTGGTTTGTTTTATGCCAGAGCTAACACGTTAATCCGCGAGTTTTGGAATTGTTCGTACTCGGTCAAAACTAGACTTTTTACAACTTATTGTACTTCTATGTATTGCTCACATCTTTGGAGTAAGTTCACAAATCAGTGTATCAATAATTTTCGCGTTGCTTATAGCAACGGTTTTAGAATTTCGTTTGATATTGACAGAAGATTAAGTATCTCGAACACTTTTGTTCAGAGCAACATTTTGACTTTCGAAAGTAAACAGCGCACTTTACGCAATTTTATATGAGGCTGATGAATAGTGAAATTCCCGTATTAGTGCTGGTAATACACTATAGGGAAAAAGTGCGTGACTAGAGCGAGAAACTGACGCTTTCTCACAATCGGTGAGAATCTGTTCTTATTCTCACCGCTGTTGGTGAGAAAATTTTAATCTCCACTGGAGATTGGTGAGAAATGCACTCCTTTGCGAGAATCAAGTGTGAGAACAAATTCTCACTGGTGAGAATGGAAATTCTCACTTAAAGTACAGCGAGAATTGAAATTCACTGGCGAGAATCATCAAGACTCGCCGTTCGGAGTCTTTATGATTCTCGCCAATGAACGGCGAGTCTTGATGATTCTCGCCAGTGAATTTCAATTCTCGCTGTACTTAGTGAGAATTTCCATTCTCACCGGTGAGAATTTGTTCTCACACTTGATTCTCGCCAAGGAGTACAATTCTCACCAATCTCCAGTGGAGATTAAAATTTTCTCACCAACAGCGGTGAGAATAAGAACAGATTCTCACCGATTGCGAGAAAGCGTCAGTTTCTCGCTCTAGTCACGCACTTTTTCCCTATAGTGATAATACATATATTATGTTTGGTAGCCTGTTCTGGAAAAGACTTTTTTCTGATTGCTTTTAAATTTTTCTCACAAAGTCATTGCAACCATTGATTGTAAAGTACCCCTTATTGTGTCAATTACATATGCGATTTTATCTATATTTGTGATGTCCAAAGAAAATAATGTGACGACAGGTGCTCGGAGCACGATTTTCATTACGCTTTTGGAAAGCATGGTGAATACAAGCCGCAAGATAAATCACAAGTGGGTACATTAAATATTCTACGGCTATTTGTGTGAAAGAGGCCTGGCAGCAGTATTTTTTCAACGAATGTTTTAAAAGATCAAAGAATCGCTGATGACAAAGAAAAAGTAAATGAAATTTCAAAGGTACTTTAAACAAGACAAACGTATTTTAGAGTAATACCTATAGTTACAGTATCTTTTACTTCACATTCAAGATCAAAGAATCGCTGATTACAAAGTATATAGCAATATAAGCTTATAACGCAATAGCTGTGTTCTTCTCAACGATGATCAATACGAATTTTATTGATTAAATTGTCTAAAATATGAACAACATCTACAGAAAAGAAATGCAAGGCAAAAGCAAATGTGGGTTACATGGTACTTGATGTCTGAGAAAAATATCTGTCAATTTGGTATGGACTGTGCGTACACGTGTAGTAAGTGCAAGTAATGTATAAGAGGTTGACATATCATGGACAGAGTAAATATGTAATAATACTCTGAGAGCGATAGGTAGTGCCTCAATGTTCAAACTCTATGTCACACTCGAGTGAAAAATAGTCTACAAAGAACACTTTCCAAGATCATCAGCACAATCAACTGGTCATTCAGGGTCATCTCAAAATTTGACAACAATTTTGGTACCGCACATGTTCATTTCAGCTGAAATGGTCTGATTCTGACGAAGTCGATTTCTAAAATATTATTCTATGCTTATCTTACGTTTTTTTCTATAAATGGCAATATAGCTACAGAAACACATATTGGAATTACTTTTGCAAACCTGAAGGAACTTGAACTTATGATCCTACTTGCAAAATTTGAGCCCAAATGGTCTTTTGGTTCTGGGGAATTAGAAATCTGAAATATTATCTCACGGTTCTTGTAGGTTTTCCGCCTCAACCAATATCGCCACCTAACCGAGCAACCAGTTGTAATTTATTTCGCAAACTAGAAAGCATACACACTAATGATATGAGTTTTTATTTTCAGTTCACTCAGAGTTTTCTTTGTTTGGGGTTTTTTGAGAAGCTTGGCCCCAAATTGTATGTCTAAATTGTTAATTGTATGTCTAAATTATGAAACTTGGCACTTCAGTTCCTTTTTTTTCTGAGAAACGAAATACAAGTAAAACTGCTAAGAGCGGGGAAAACAGACACGAGACACGAAAGAATCAGGGTATTTTATCGAAATACGTAACTGTCAACAATGCTTCATGGGTAGTCTGCGGGCGGTAGGTATGACGGATACCGTGTTTCGGTGTCGAAAGTCGTTTCCCCTTCGTTTTCATAGCCGCCATGTGAAGGACCGACTGCTTTCGAACACATTCGCGCGTGTTTCGGACTGTGAAAACCCTTGCTCTCGCATCGATCGCAGTCGACATCCACTTTATTCCTACCGATTAACCAGTGGTAAATGACGACGAGGGAGCCAGTTCTTCCCTGCGGTCCCATGATGCCGAGCATCGTCGTGAACAAACCAAGAGAGAAAACGAGTGAAAAGCCGATGGTACAAAGCATGAATATTCCGAATTGCATGAAAAATTTGATTTTCGCAAACAGCATGAACATGGACGCGCCCAGAGTCGTAGTTGCCCCGGAGACCACCGAGACTCCCACGTGCTCAAGCATGTCGTGTAATCTTCCGAGGCGATCCTCCTTAGGTGATAGGTGGTAACCCTCGGCGAGATGCACGACGTAGTCAACGGCTAAACCCACGATTAGCGACAGATTCAACGATTCCAACAGCTGTGAAGTGAAGAAAAACAAGACAAGATTCGAACTATTGTACGATAGAAGTTTGGAAACATTACAGTATCTTTGGTCTTGCGCTAGATAACACCAACTGTGGCCAACAGAAAGCTACGTATACGCTGAAATACAATGAAAAACTGTAAATGTAAGCCGAAATGTTGCATAGAATTCGAACCATTAAAGTACAAAACGAGAGTCGAGCTTTTCCCGATGCTCGTCTAGTCCGGACTAGAACAACCTATTAAGTATTGTACAAAAAAGCTCTTTATAGGAGCAAATAAACATCGCAGAGCGCCACAACAGGGCACATGTTTGGTATGGTTCTTTATTTCACTTTATAAGTCAGACGCTTACCCCTAATTTCCAACCGGCGAGAGGAATCACACCAATAACGCAACCTGTCGTCAGCCCGATAGAAATTGTCGTCATGCCACCGAGAACGATATTCATGGTTGCTATGACAAGAAGAGGGAATGCCAAGGCGATTCCAAGAATAACACCCTGTACAGCCGAATCAGCCAGGGTCTACGTGAGAAGGAACATCAAGGGTTATTCATATGTTGGTTATTGTTGAAAAGGGTGAAATTACCAGAAAACGAACCGAGGCTCCCTGATAATTTGTCAATCGACGAACTTTAAAATCCGTATCATGATTTATCAGATAAGAGGTGTGCTTTTTGGAATATGACGAACGATACCACAGCACATCAGACGTCATGCCAAACCCGCTACAAATGGGATGAACCAACGTTAAACGATGGAAATGGATACCGTTACCTCATTTCGAGTTACGGATGTATAATTTTGAGTAAAGTTCTGTGAGTGGGTTAATAAGTCCACACCCTAGTAAACTTCGGCGAAACACGCCCAGTAGTGTGTTTTATTCCGCGGCCAACGCGCCATGGAGATTTTTAAAATTCTTTGTGATATCTCTCGAAACTAAATTTCTAACTCAGAAGTATTTTTATAAAGCGATTCATAATAAATAGGTTTGGCCGAGTTATTATCATGGTGACTTGAAATTAAATAAAGAACTCATTATAAGCGCGAGTGGAACTAACTTTGGAGAATATGATCTTTTATTTGTTCAAATTTGTCAAAAGTGTTAGATGCCCTATAGCTGAAAGTAGAAATATTACAAATTACCAATAAAAACAAGCGAATTTTAATAAAGAAAGAAAGAAAAGGAGATGAACTGAAATTTGCAGCATTATTAAAATATCTTATTCTCCAAAATTTGTTCCAATCGTTTTTATATTACCTTCTGCACTTTAATCCAGTGCCACAGGTTGAAACCGTCACATGTACATTGGAATCCATTGGACACAGAGGGCGGCATTTTCCCCATCTGGTATAAACGATAATTGAGGAAAGCTGAACTCAAGCCGTCATATTAGCTACACAGTATAACACCAAGGGGATGAGATAGTGAAACTCATAGGGCTTTCTTTGTCTCTAGGTAAACAAATCGACTTAAAATTTTTGAGTTCGAAGACGTAACCCGAGGACGTAACACTCTTGAAAACAAAGGAACATCTTGCGTCATTACACGCTACATTAAGTAAGTGGTGTGAAGTGAACATGACGGAAAACTGCTGTACATTTATACGCTTTAAGATCCGAGATATATCAATGCCTCAATTTCAATTGGTCATTATCTCGGAATTTGCATGGAGTGACATAGTTGACAACCATCTATAATGTGCATGATCTGAAACTTATGAATATACATTTTTAGTTCAGATGATAAGCTGTCACTCATGAAATAAAGCAGATATTTTAAGTGAAGCGCCCTCTGCGACAGAAGTGGCTTCCTATATAGCTGTCAACAGAGTGCAATTACTGAGCTAGTATAGCCTTGAAAAAGTATGAACGAAAATATAGAAGAGTACTGAATATTTTGAATACTTCTTCAATCTTAGCTCACACAACAATAGTCTTCCTCAGATGATCCTTATGTGCTGCCGGTGTTTTTCGTTATGACCCGGCCCTGCGTGAAAACAGTGACCTTTCAAAAAGTGTTCGCAAGAAAAACAAGTTCACTGACCATCCCCAATTTTCAAGCGCAAAAAACCAGTGACCCTGCCCTGGCGTGTTACAGCCCATATTAATAATGCAGGGCTCGAAATTAGCTGTAGTCCCGCGTCCACAGATTACCAACTTTTCCCTGGGGCTACCAAAGTCCATGAAATGGTAGCCCACATGGACTACCAAAGCCTGGGACATGAAATTCAGTCAGTCAATTATAGCAGTTTTCTTTGGGTAATAAAGGTGTGCAAGTATTCACATCAAATGACTAACAAACTCACTTCACGGGCAGAATCTTGAAAAATGGCTTTTTCTTCTCTTGTTAATGAAAAAACATCCCTAAACTAAAATATGCACGGGCTACCAGCCATTGTCACTGGGCTACCAACTTCGGAAAATGGTAGCCCAAGTGGACTACCGGGGAAAAAAGTTTATTTCGAGCCCTGTAATGTCTTAATCTTAATTGCTTTTATAATTTATGCCAATCCATCGGAAACATACGTTGATGTATGGCACAATTTTCAGTTTGACCTCATTCAACCATTCATTTAAATTTGTGCGTAACTCCATCAGGAATACCAACTGATTACAAACCATCATGATGCGTTTTCATTTTTTATTTCAACTTCACCATTGTGTTCTTCTCGTCATTGATCTCACATGGTATGTTCGCATTAATGAAAACTTTAAAAGTGCTTAGATTTGTCCATACTAATATCGTATGAAATACTGAAGAGCTACAACTAACCAGCTTGGAATGTGTGTAACCTTGGCGACAATGTCGATGTGATCGTCCGGCCAACTGCACATATCAGACAATTAGTCGAAAACTTTTTGTTGCGCATAATTGGAAAGTTTAAGAAATGTTGATATTCTTGATAAAAACTGTTAAGGTCTACACGGTGATCTGTTCATAAAACTTCAGTCGTCACCTGCAAATGCTCATGGAATCTCAAAATGATTTTGATAATATAGGTTTACAACAGTTACTGAGCAGAGTCTATTGCGTAAAAAACATGCCCTTTGCGCTATATCTCTCCTTATCTCCTTCGATGAAATCAAGAACTCTGGTCAATTTCGTCATGAGTGACAGCTTATCATCTGAACTAAAAATGTACAAAAACATCTCTTTCATTTAAACTATCAAATATTGGCTATCATACAACTTCATTGAAGAAGAAAGAACTTTACTATCACTACTTAGGCCTATAGTGAAATTCATCCTCGAAGGAAGACTTTAATATAAAACTTACAAATCTGGATTCAGGCGGAATTCTTGGTTTTGACCTTCTGCCCAACTCTATATGTAAATAGTGATGAGAAATGATCAGAAGTGACCAATTTTCTGCAGCTTAAGTTCTTGATATCCAGTAAGTAATTTTCTAAAAACCTAATTTTAAATTCTTTGTGAGATTAAGTTCTGAGCTCATTATTTCATTATCTTCTTTTTACACTAAAATTGCTGTCAACTTCGGCGATGCCTATGGATAACATAAAACCAGAATAGATGATTATAGTCGATAAAGTAAACCTTTCTGATGTTATTGTTAGGGACTTGCACCTGCCTGCCCATCATGTGAGCTCTCGTGATCAAGGGTCAATATAGCTGAGTTCAACAGCGCTGAATCGCGGACGACTATGAAGCCATACCGCGGATACCGTACGCGGCCTTGCTAACGCCCCTCCAAATGGAAGCCGGGTATACATGGTGGACGTTAAAAAGAGATGGTTATATCTTTGCATGTGCAGAAACCACAGACATTTGATTCACTTTGCGAAAGCCCGGCCCCCGTGATATAACTTGACCTCATGTTGCATCACAGGGTTTTCGCACAGCCTCTTCCGTGTACACAGCGACAGGAAGTGACGTAAAAGGTCAACTGAATGCAAACGCATTGCTGTGGTGCTTGCACAGCACAGACCAGTCACCTGCTCCTCGTGATTTTATGTTTGCTGGTCGTGTGCCTGATTTGGAGAGTTAGAATGGGAGTACTCTACTGAAAGTCATAATCAGGGACAATGTTTTCAGGAAGACTTCCCATATTTACCAATTATAGTGCAACAACAGTAAGATATATCTGTACTGGTCGTCTGCGATCTCATCTGACCCATCCCTGGCATCCGTCGGTGTCGTCTGCACTACCTCAGCAAACTTGTTTCAAAACGTGCAGCCTTGCTGCCAACGGAGGTATAATGAAATGTGTGGTCGCCAATTTAATTGCTTTTAGGAACGGTGAAACGATACGGTCATTCGTTAGCTGTTTAAAATCATATTATAAGAATGGAATCGGTAGAACGTTTCGACTTATCGGACGTGATCATGACTTTTATACGCTAGGCGTCAGGCACGCAGGGATAACAGGTCGACATTGCGGGCATGCGACCAACACTCGCCGGTTTTCGACAGTACCTACGAGGCGAACATGTCGCTCCTCACACTCGGGACAAACCGTCGTCAGAAGAACGTTCTGCTCAAAAGCGGAACAACGAGTAAACGTCAGAAAACCCGCCGAGAAAAAGTCTTTCATCCCGAACAGCTCAGAAGTGGCAAGATTACTGTCTCTCGCCAAACCAGAAAAATCAAGACTTGCAGGTACACCTACGTCATAGTACGATGTGATACGTTAATACCGAAGTCTGTCGATATTACAGTAACACGACATTCAGATCTGACTTAAGTAGCACTGGTTTGACTTATAGTGTGATTATTTTCATTCTTATCACTGTGTGATGAAATGACCACTGAGTATCTGAAATTGCCATTATGATAAAATAGATTGCTCTTCAAAATTTACTTTGAAATCGGAAAGTAAAGATCTTTGTTAGTTTTAGAATAATCTATGATTTTGTTTCAGTATAAATTATCTATTAGAGATGTCACAACTTTACTACTTGTCGTACCACACTGCAATGTAGGTAAGAATTTCTACCTGTCTTAACACCCGCACTATTTGTCGGTAACTTTTATTTTTTTTCCCCTTTCCAGGTGCAATTTTATTACTCATTATTTCCAGTGGGGTGACCATGTCTGTGCCGTTTTGCATGGGCAAAATTATAGATATTATTAACTTATCGTCAGATAATGATGAAATGATAAAGACGTTGAGGACAATAGCCAAGATTCTTATCTGTGTTTTTCTGTTCGGGGCGAGTGCTAACTTTGGACGAGTCTACTTGATGCAGACTTCAGGTAATTAGTATTGATGATGTGTGGTTGGCACAATTGTTATATGTTTATCCGTTCAGCTTATTTATATATCTTCAGTTCTAATAATAACAGATAAGAAGATAGAGTAATGAGTGTAGGTTGTGATATATTGATGAAAGTAAAAAATAAAAAGTTTAGTAATCAGATCTCAAAGTATCTCCTCCTGTTGCATTAATCTTCATAAAGATTATATCTATTCACTGTTAAAATCCAAAAGATCAAAGCACTCACTGTTGTACTGACAAACTTGACTTCTGATTAAAGTCACACACATATGAACAGGTTCAAGGTTGTCAATGTCGGAATGTCTCATTAATGGTTTAAAAACCAATATTGTGCTTTGTTCACAATTTTCAGGGCAGAGGATCATTAAAAGGTTACGGGAATCGGTCTTTGTATCAATACTCAGGCAAGATATCGCATTTTTTGACAAGACCAAGACCGGTGAACTGATCAACCGTTTGTCGGCTGACGCTCAACTGGTAGGCCAGTCGGTTACTAGCAACGTGTCTGACGGACTCAGGGCAACTGCACAAGTCATTGGAGGTGTTGGCATGATGGTAAGCTGCATTAGAGTCTCCGCTCATGGTCCTTTTACACTGAATCCTTGATTTATCTTGCATATTATTCCTGTAGTATTGATATGCCACGCCTTGCAGTGCAGTAAATGAGAAAGTGACCATAAACTAACTTTTTTTGTTGTAGTCATTGTAAAATTCTCTTTTCTATAAACTTTGTAAACATTTCCTCTGTGCAGTTAGAATTGATGTGATAATGACTTGACATATACTATAATATGGATGTGATATGTCTCCCCATACAGGCTTGTCTTTGTACAATTTTTAGATAACTAAGATGACCAATTGATAATAGAAGCTAAAAATTCATAGTTGAAATTCATGGTTTATCACAAAATTTTTTTAAATGTATGCAGATTTTTTTTTAACAGAAATGATTGCATTTGTTAAAATCCATCTTGAAATTTGTGCGCAATAGTGTCTAGAAATATAAAAGGTAAATCGAAGCAATGACTTGACCAACATTCTGATTACATGCCTTCTTAACCCTTTGAACTCACAAGTCAATTATTGTAGCCGTTATAAAATATACTCAAGTCCATTTTTTTTCAGATTTTTGCCAAAATTTTGATAAAAAACTGTACCTAACTAAACATGATGTACATTTGGTCCAAAATAATTAGAAAAATTACAGAAAAATTCTTAAGAATTGCTAAACTGTTGTACTAAAATTTTGGTGGGAAAAATTTACAGCACTCAGAGGGTTAAAATCATCAGTATTTTGTACACTGACTCAATTTTACAAACATGCATGGTTGAAAATTATTGAGATCTCACAAGAGATGGCAAGTCAGCAAATGGTCTGACTTTGGCACAGTTTTTAGGTAGAAAGGAACTATCTAACTGACTTCATAGTGTTTGTTTATGTTGCCAGTTTTATACATCACCACAGCTTGCCAGTGTGGTCCTGGCCATCGTACCTCCTGTTGCTGCCTGTGCAGTCATCTATGGCAGATACATGAGAAAAATTACCAAGGGGGTACAAGACTCTTTAGCTACAGCTACAGAGGTGAGTCTTACCATGGACCTCTTTTTTCTTTTCATATCCATCGTGTTACTGACTGGTAACTTGCATGGCATACTCAAGTTGGTATGATGCTGTGTAATCATTACAACTTTACAATTTGCAGTCAGCAATTATAAATGAAAATAAAGCTTTAGATAGAGAGGTATCAAATGACATAAATGTATAAAACTTAAACCAAAGTATCATAATATATTCCCATGTAGATGTCAGGATTGCATGACCATGTATCCAGGTATCAGTAGTAGGTGCTATCAACTCTAGCTGTTTGATTGTATCCAAATTTTATGAACAGTCGAAATTCAAGGATAAACAGTAAATACCTGAATGCAATTTTACCTCTGAAGCAGTTTACATGAAATTTCATCAGAAAAGGAACCAAGCGTTCAATTATCAATTATTGTAAATACCGGTATATAATGATTGGAAACATAATATTGGCAATCTGGGTGAAGAATTTTACCTTTGGCCATCATCAAAGTGAAAGGATAAATATTTTCCAGATGTGATGTTCTTGTACTTTTTGGCTAATATTTTACAAGTGGCCAGCACCAATATCCATATTGTCAAGATTTTGTTTGATAGCATGGTTTCAATTTTTCCATTACAGGAGATTAAATGTTGTTTTTTTGTATTTTGAATTTTGTTGCTTGAAATAACAGGTGGCCGATGAGAGGATTAGTAACATCCGTACGGTGAGAGCATTTGCCCAGGAATCCAGAGAAAATCACACCTATTCCACACAACTTGAAAAAGTACTAAAATTAGTCTACACGGAAGCACTTGCTAGGGCGGGATTCTTTGGTATGGTAAGTAGCCCTGTCATGACAAAATAGCAATGATTATATAATTTTAAAATTCTTTAGAAAGTGTGAAATTTTATCATACGTGTTACCTTAATCTTTCAAAAAACATATGCAGTACAGATAACAATTGTACCACTGTAGCATCAATATTTCTGAGTCGTTGCAATGTGGTATTTAGTTAACTGTTTATAAATAGAAGAGCTTTTTCAATCCTTTCCTTGCACGTTGTCTTCATCTCATGTTATGTTGTGACATATATTGGTTCTGCAATATAATCTGAATGAACACTTATCTGGTACAGTCAATTTAATTTTGGATTTTTCTATTGAAAACACTCTTAGGCCTTATTTCTTTTTCCCTTCAGTCCATATGCTCACAAAAATAACCTGGCAAAACAAGTCCATTCTGTTCTGTATTCTCAAAATGTGGTGCGATAATGCACGGTGTGTAGAACTAACTGAGAAGTGTGTAACAATAACTGCTAATGGGTCGAGTCAGCTGTTAGATATATGGTATCCAAATTCACTATGATTGTTTCAATGAAAGACTTTTTAGCTCTGACAATACAGTGACATTTTCTTTTTGTAACACCATTCAAACATGTTGTATTTTAACACTAACGGTAATAGTCAGTCACTATTTGACTGTGCAATAATGCACTGATCTCATGACATCAACAGAAAACTAATGACATTCTGAGAGAAATTTGCATGTTAATTACACTCTGAAATTAAATTTAAACGATGTGAATGTGTTTTGTTAACACTTTTGTAACCGTAGCTAGGGAGTAAGAACATTTTCTACACAAATCAACCATATGGCATGGCACAGGAGTATTATGAAACATACTCTGAATTCTGAAAATTTTATTCTGATTCTCAAAATCGGAGACAGTCATGAAACATCTGATTCCGTGGGTCATGTGGTAAAACCACCCCTCTTTTCATCAATTTTACATGATCCTCTCAAACAGGGTCAAATTTGGACTATCTGCATCAAAATGAGCTGTATAGAAAATTTTTGCGAGAATATCACACCATTTTAATATAGTACATAAAAGAAACTACACAGCTTTGTGTATGTATGTGACTTCCAAATGTAGAATAGTTTGAAAAAGTGACAGAAAGCTGTCAGAACAGAAAACAGATACATGCATGCATTTACTGAACTCTTTCTCTCAAGGCCTTGGCTGATTAGTGCCTATGATACAAAGTCAACATTTTAAGGGGGCTGAAATTTTCTAGTGATCATCGCTTTTGGTTTGGAGAAATGAATGATAATATGGCAAACCTTCAGTGAGCAGGGTTAGTGAGAGCCACAATGATTATAAAAGTAAACTCAGTACAGTACTTTGCAAGTATTACATTCCTATATGTTTAGTATATGTCATGAGGTCACACGTGACTTTCAAGTTTATGTGTCAAGGTTGAATGTCACATTAACTTTGGTTCAGAGAGAAAAATTTGACATTTTCATTGCAGATGGGTTTGTCAGGTAATTTTATCATGCTGTCAGTGTTATACAGTGGTGGTATGATGATGAATTCAGCGCAGTTGACAATTGGTGATCTCTCGGCATTTCTGCTCTATGCTGGATTTGTGGGAGCTTCCATAGGAGGTATGTACATGGCAGGCAAAACACAGTATGTAGCTGGACATAGATTTGTTTATGCAGAGAGGCCTTGAATGATCCAGAAAGAAATCATTCTTGTAACTTTTAAATTTCTCTGTAGTTGCAAACTACATGAGTCCATACATACCGTGCAATTACTAAATCAATGGTGATTCCATGTGATTGGGGTTTGTTCTAAATTCCTGACTGGCAAAACTCAAAGGGAAAAACATGTATTCAAATACAACAGACACAAAATGTGCATTAGGAAAATTGCTGTCTAGAGGAAGTTAGTTGTCCAATATAGAATCTCTGTTTCTTTTATCATAGGATTAAGTTCGTTTTACTCAGAATTAATGAAAGCCCTTGGAGGCAGTACCAGGCTCTGGGAACTGATGGACAGAAAACCATCTATACCACTTACTGGTAAGTCTCAATGAATAGTGTTTGGTTGATTAGTGTGATTGATATTTTGGGATAGTATACTCGTTTCAAATCTCTCAGTTTGTTAACATGGTAAAGTTGGTAATGTTGGCTATGCGTGTAATATTTAGCAATCACTTCAGACGTGATGTAACTTAAAACGTATTGAAAACATTAGGGATTGCATTTAAAATGTAGTAGTAGTAGTAGTAGTAGTAGTAGTAGTAGTAGTACCTTCATGTATTATAGTATGATATCATCACAAATATCCAAGTACAAGACGTATCCGAGAGAGGTCATCAACCCCAATGGCTTACAACTTCAATTCAAAGATGCATGTTATAAATCACATTTACTTTGAAAGATAATTCAGAGATTTTCTTGCATATCTTCTCTCTTCGTAGATGGACTGCAACCAAGTCTTTCTGAACTTGAAGGTGCAATATGCTTCAACAACGTCAGCTTCGTGTACCCAAGCCGTACTGATATGCCAATCTTACAGAATTTAAACCTACAGGTACCCGCTGGGTCAGTGACTGCCGTGGTTGGATCCAGTGGCTCAGGGAAATCTACGCTAGCATCATTACTCATGAGATTTTATGATCCTGATCAGGGTAAAGAAGATGATTTCTTTTCGTTTTAAGATCATGCTCGAAAGACTTCACTTTGGATGTTCATTGATGAAATTTCACTCGTTAACCAAACTGGTGATGAAAACAAAACAAGTCAAACAAAATTGTAACGTTTCAGCATTCCAAGATCACAGATTGTTTCACTCATGGGATCCAAACTATTGAAGGTCTGTGTAGGAATTAGTATCAAGTTGTTTAGAATTGTCAGAGGTGTTGTGATTGGTCATTGTCATTTATCATGTCTTTGCTTCAAGTCCTATTTTTCTAGATATGACCAAACACATTCAGACCTACTTTACGTAATGCCCAGCAAAGAAAGAACTATCTGTAACAGTACAAAGGTGTAATAACTATTGTCTAATGCTTTACAAAATTGTCCTGATGAAGAATCAACAACAGTTTAATAATATCATAGCTGAGAGCTGCCACCAACTTGCCAAAAAATGTTACTACTACTATCATCTCATTTTGGCAAGACTAATAGGGCTGGGCTAAACTGTGATATAATTCAACATTATCCTCGGGGCATGTTTCATCATGAAGGGCGCCCTCTGACAAGCATAGAGTGCTACCATAAGGATTATGTGGAGATGATTATGTGGTGCCTGGTATTCCCAAAGTGAGTTCCTAAGTTATGCTAACTGAATGCATACTCTCTGACTTGACACTCTATTTGTATTCTATTTGTAGGCCGTATTACAGTAGATAACATGGATATAAGATCTCTGAGTCCAGACTGGTTAAGAAATCAGATAGGAGTTGTTAGTCAGGTAAGTCTGTGCAGGTACAGTGGTAACCCTCAACCAGAAAATTTTTCATCAGATGGCCCCTCTATTGACCTCGTTTTCAGTCATTAGCAATGCAACCCTGGGCATTATGAAAACATACCAGTTTACGACTTAAATACTTTGCTAATCACAAATTCTTTTGTACACTCTCTATTGAAGGTGTCACTTTAATCAGGTTCAAAATGCTCCAAAGTCGCACCTCAAAAGTGTTGAATATGCATTCTTGTTGAGATGATTCAAGGGAATTCATGTGTCATGGTCAGGGTGGAGAGTCACTAGATAATCTGTTATCTACCAGATTTTGGTCTATAAAAATATGACATACGGAATCGTGTCATTAGCATGTCTGTCATGTTAAACTAAAGAGAATGCTGATAGGTGTGACATACCTTTGCTGAGTGTAATTACAATGAAGTTCCTGTTATCAAATCTAAATGCATACTTGCTATAGAATGAAGAACACAAAGCTACATCAACCACCTGTCACATGTAAGTTATCCATGATGTCAGATGTATATGTCCTAGATATCAAAAGGTTTTGTTCTTTGCCATTTTAGGACCCTGTTCTGTTTTCCAGCTCCATAGCAGACAATATTGCCTACGGTGCACCTAACATGAATCAGATCACAGCGGAAGAAATCCATGAAGCTGCAAGAAAGGCCAATGCATATCAATTTGTCCAGGCATTCCCCAGTGGCTTTGATACATTAGTCGGTGAAAGAGGAGTGATGCTTTCTGGTAAGGGATGTGTATCTCACATTGTCTCAGGCCTGCTTCTTTGCATGTGAAGAGCGTAGAGGTTGAATAAACAGCACAAACCATAGATTCTATGTAGTCACTGTGCTTGTAATTTTTAGACATCTATATGAATGGCATCAGAGCATCCATAGCTATGGTTTTCTTATGTGACCACTAATTACGTAGGATGATTTGATTACTTTTCATAGGAGGGCAGAGACAGAGGATTGCAATAGCCAGGGCTATTCTGAAGAACCCAAAAATATTACTACTGGATGAAGCAACAAGGTAAGAAATCGTCTGTGTAACTGCTCATTAAATTGAGAAAATAATCATTCCTATTGGTAACCAATACGCAGTGGTCGTTTGTCTACATATAAACTTTAATTCACTGTGTGCTCAGACATTCTGATTTATCCATGCATTGTAATACCTGTTGTAGTCTCTTGGGGTCACCATCTTTTCTTTCACCAGACAGAAAACAAAGAGTAGACTTAGAATCGCTGGTCACAAATTATTCTGACAAAAGACACAAAATTCATTTTGATCATGAGGATTACATCACATTATTTGAAGCACAATGTGGTAAGGTTCATGGCCAGCTGTGTACTCAAGCATTCAAAGCATGAGACATAATAGTTACAGCAGAGAAATCAGCAGAGATGTTCACACATCAACATACAGCTAACCTGTGGGAGCCAAGGAAAAGCAATGTATTCACAAGCCACTTTTCCATCTTTCATCAGTGCCTTGGATGCAGAGAGTGAGTACCTTGTACAGGAGGCTCTGGAAAGAGTGATGGTTGGACGGACTGTGATCACCATAGCTCACAGACTGTCAACTATCAAGAATGCCAACACCATAGCTGTGCTGCAGAACGGCTCCATCGCAGAGTTGGGTAGCTATGATCAGCTGATAGCTCTGCCAAATGGAATATTCCGTAAACTTGTGGAGAGGCAGACTGTAATGGCATGAATAATACAACATTGTGGCTTTGAGAGGTAGCAATGTGAGAAGTTGCTGTTCAGAAACTTGTATAGCTTCAGTTTTGCTGCAGTACGGCATACAAGAATAATTTCTAAAATTCGGATCCATTCAAGGAATTCTTTGCAGTCAAATATCTCTCTGTGCAACTGACAATATGTTGAATCACTGAAAAGAGGACCACGTGTCTTTAATTCTTTTAACATTAATTTCAAGGCAGTACCAATTTTACATGAATATTGACTGTAAGGCACAAAAATTGCAGTGGCCTTTAACAAACCAACAAACTTCAGGGTGTATCTAATATACAGGAGTATACAGCATTTGCTATCGCGTGTGGTTATTTAACTTTCTTGTCTGTATACACTTTATTTTGTCACAACCACATATTCGATATAAGTGTCAAAAAATTGGCAAAAATTTAGTCAGTGATCACAGAAGTTGCAGCTCTATGTGTAAAACGATTATAATCTGGAATTCTATTGTGGACTGGTAGAGAAAATATGCGACGAAAATTAATGACATAATGATACCGAAAGCTATTTGCATGTATGACCTTGTTAGGGTTATGTCCAAAGTAGATGTGTTTATATGTGGCAATTAATGAGTGTTTTATGATTGTGAGCAAACAGTTGTTTGGGAAAAGGACCGATTATTCAACAATGCGTTGCAAGCAGACACTTTAGCGAATCATGCTTCCCCTTGCTTAAAGAGACAACACAGGTATGAAAGGCAGCTTATGTCATCAGCATTCATTGTGCAACTTTGGCTCATAGGGATCAGTTCATGTGTCCGGTGAAACTTCAATTTTCCAGTACAAGGTAGCATATTTTTGCAGGTTTTATTATGAATGCCTGTAAAATCGCATTTCTGTTTTGTGAGAAAAAGTTTATATTTACACTACTTTTTTATGCTGCAATGATAAGATGTGATATTGTGAAGTCTCGCCGATGGTACACCATAGCGAATTCAAAGCTGTTAATATGCAACTGTGTAAAACAAATGAAAGTTATTTCTTTTTGTTAGTGAAAAGCATGGCATGGTTAACAAGTTTGTGGGCATTCTCAGTATGTTGGATCAAGAGTTTCCTGGTCAGATCAATGATCCACAGGAAGAACATTCAGAATTTGAAGGCTGTAATGCCTTGCTACATGATGTAACAGAATAATTATGATAAAATTGATGATTCAGTTTGGCTGTGAGTTTCTATGAATTACAGTATAAAATTTGAAGAAGCCAACTGCTTACAGTACATTGTAAATGGATGATAATTATTAGTTTCAACCAGATTTTAGAAGATGCTGACATGTATATGTTTGCACTGTATTTTCTTTTTTTATTGTATAACCCTTTTAAATTCCCTGGGAATTGTGTGTTAAATGAAATGAGTAAGTACTAGGAGCTGTGATGGTCTTTTTTTCTATGGTCAATGGTAGACTTCAATATATTGTCAGTAATATGCTGTGAAGGGAAATCTCCTGAACAATGTCAGCAAGAAAGATGTGCAATGCTTCAGCAATAGGTCAAACCTGGAATTTGAAAGGACCACGATACAAACAAACCCACTTGTGCAAACGTGCATAGAAGTACTTGTATTTCCATTTGCGTTTATACACACATGCGTTTGTTTGTACCCTCATCACATCTCTAGAGCCTACTGAGTCTAGAACACATCTAGTCCTTTTTGTTCCGGAGTAGAACCATTCACACAAACTTTTGTGATTGATAAATCAAATATTTAAAACTGCCATATAACATGGACAGTAAATACACCTTTCCTGTGAATCATATTTCAAGAACTGCTGTATCAGGGACTTGAACAATTTATCTATACCTTGATATTCCTTGCATTAGTCACTGGTCAATATCATTCAACTTTTTACCGTATTTTCCTTTCTATGTGCATATGTTGTACATCTCTCTTGAAGATGGTTATTTTTGCATTCTGTGTTTTAATGTGTGATCTTGTCTGGCAAACCTTGCCAATATAAAATTTATACCAAGCAGTTTTACGGTAATATTTGCCTTTAAGAGTTTTGAGAGTTTAATTTTTACTAGAACTTCTACATGAAAACTTTAACCTTTTTTATGATCAAGAATAATAATCAGGGATCACAGAGCAAAGTTTGGGATAAGAGGAACAAGTTACCTAAAATTTACCAATGTTTGAAATGCAAAATGGGTGTTGTACACTTCCCTTTTCAAAGGGATGCAACACAGGAATATATCTGGCATTTGTGTACATTGTTTTATGTATAAAATGACAATTATGAGTCTAAACTTTGTGTTTTGTGGGGGAAGTAGCCATTACGAAAGTAAACTGCTGATACGCAATTCATGAATATTTTGCTGTTTTTCTCTGAATTCCTGAAAAAAAGTATGTTTTCTGCCATCAGTGCATCAAGTCACATTTATTTCAAGATGGACCATTCGTTTTGTGTTTGTGTTTTGAGACATAAACAGATGATATAATACAGTGATAAAGGGCATTTCTTGGCCAGTTGTGTTAATGAGTGCAGAAATGATGAAAATAAAGTGATCTTCTATATTTCATATCTGTGGACATAATCCTTACTTGTCTATCTAACATACTCCTATACTAAATAGAAAGAGAAGTACATGTATAATTTTGAAGACTGTGTACTGTGTACTGATGCTGTACACATTGGGGTGTTGAAATAATGGCCACTCGACTCATGACAGGGAACATGACACCCTATACCAGTACCTGTTGTAAAAGCATAGGTTGTCCAAACAGCATGCCCATATTCTCTTTCACACCCTAAATCTTTTTGAGCAAAATTTTCAATAATATGGATGTGTTCAACTTGAAATGGAAACAAAACTTATGACAAAAGAGGATAAAACTTTTGAGATGCTGTGCCTAAAGTAAAGGAGTTGACATGGGATTCTATCAAATGCTCTAAGATAACAAACACATATGCAAGTCATTATTTATTATGTATGACACCAGTGAAATGTTTGAATATAGTTAATCCTTTTGTTTCTCAATCTCTCTCCATATGTACATACACGTTTGTGTATTTAATTCATATTTTCATGCACAATGCAAAAGAGCAGAGCAGTATAACCAAAGAATGTTCATATCTAAAGTTTCACCCATAGCTATTACATACACGTTTGTGTATTTAATTCACATTTTCATGCACAATGCAAAGAGTAGAGCAGTATAACCAAAAAATGTTCATAAGTAAAGTTTCACCCATCACAGCTATTATTAGACTTCAAATATCCTTGTTGACGTCATATAGTTGCACTATAGGTCTTATGATCACTGCGATGTTATGGTGGCACAAAGTTTACACCAAAGTCAGGTCAAGTATGAATGTAAACTTTTTTCCAATTTTTGGATTCACTGCTTGAAAATTTTAGCAACAAACACCGTTCCAAGCAGACATCACAAAACATAACACTTTTCATTTGTTATTAAATGTTCTTCATTTAATGTACTTAATATAGCCAATTTTGTCAATATTCTGCTGAAATACAAAAGAAATCACTGATATGAAGCAATGTATTAATAAAAATTGGCCATCTGTGAAAATCAATGTTTAAGGAGAGGACAGTATCTAACAAGGAAAAGGACATGATCATACAACCACTGGAGATAGTATCTAACATGATTAAATGTACAAATGTATGTAGCAGTTGTAAATTTACAGAATTATTCCCTCATAAAAATGCTAACTAAGGGCATATCATTAATAAAAATTTGTCAGCATTTCATCGGGTGGAATTTGACAGATGACATTATTAATCACTGTATTCTTGCGTGTGCATCAAATTCATAAAGAGTGTACATCATCTTCAGTGTGTAGTGTTAACTTCAAAGTTATTGACAGCATGGTCTTTCATGCTCAGGAGAGCTAATCTTTCGAAAATGTGGCCATAGAGAAATGAGGGATATCTGCATTATAAAACGGCAACTGTCTGAATGAATCAAAAGCACCGGAGCTGACCTGTGGCTGTACATGGTTGTCAAAGCAGCTCCTTCTCAAGAAACTTAATTACAGTATTTGAAATTATAGGTGAAAATGTTCAGGCTCTTAATTTCTTTTGAAATCAAAGTTTTGTAAAAGATCTAAAACATCCATCCGTTGGATAGCTTTCACATCTGCTTTGAATTGCTTTACTGTATAGTTGGGGTATTTCGCTTCCAAAAACTTCAAATATGATATGGTACCACTATCTGTTTTCTTTTCCCAGTACGTAATTTTCTTGTTGGGTACCCCTTTCCTACTGGCCAGATGTCTCCAATCTTTGACGCAGGCAGCCGGCGGGTCAAGGAGGATCATCAATTCTTCTCTCTGGTCCTGATCTAAATCTTTGATCAGTGGTTCTTTTGAAGTGTAAAATTGATTTTCCGGAACAACTGAAATGAAATTGTCGATACCAAAAAAATGTGAAATTTTAAAAACAGTCAAATAGCAGACTGACACTGCTTAAAATTTGCACAAAAATGGACTGCAGGTAGGAGAAAGTTTAAATAAAGAAATGTGAAAGAAATGGCATACCAAAAATCAAATATTCACTATCATTTTTCAATATGAAATTATCAAACATTCTTAGAGTTGACATGTCATTGACAAATTATGTGTGAAACTGTACAGTTACCCTCAAGCCATAGACAATACATTCACCAAATTGACACCACAAAAAAGAAATGATGATAAACATACCATCTGACCCAGATGGGCAGTCTGGATCACTGCATCTATCTTGGTGGCTCTTTGAATCTTCTGTACTCTAAAAATGCAGCAAAGGAAATCAGAAGGTATTACAAACAAATAACTGTTTGACATCCAAAGAGGCACAAAACAGACAATCCCACAACAACACTGTTGAAAATTGGTTTCCACCCTTCCTAACTTCCTGATCTTGTGCCTTCTTTGAGAGTTCAAAATAGTTTGAATTCCGAGATGAAATTCACAGCCTCAGTTCAATTTTGATCGTTTTGCTGACCAGCTCCATGAACCTACAACTATGAAGAGCTTGTCTAAGCAGCTATACAGTGATGTAGCAACAGCAAGCATCATCATTATCAGTGAACAGTTCAGTGTTTTAAATGCGCAGCTCTCACTTACGCGAATTGTTCTAGAACATCAGGCCCCTGAACCTGCATGATGTATACCTTTCCCATCACTGCATTTTAAGCAAAACCAGTATCAAACTTTTATCATGTTTTGTAAAATTCTAAAGGCTATACATGGTAAGCTTACTTATTGGGTGGTAAATACAGATTTTCTCTTGGTAAAATAAGCACAAGTAGCATAAATTATTATTTTCTCCCAAACATGCTAATCTGAGAAGTCTAATATAAGCTGTTACCGATCAATACTGCCATCTGCTGTTTATAACCCCTATGTGTGTTGTTTGCATTCATCAGCTGAAAAGTGACATGAAAAGTGATAGAATGTGCACGGTGACAATGACACTCACTTCTACCACTTGGCTGCGACAGGTACACCATACAATGATATTTCTACTGTTGACTATGAATGATGTTGGGGAAAACCCAAGTACACTGACTTGAGAAAATAAAGGTTTACAAAATTAACTCTCCACAAAAAGCCCTGAATACAGGCACACATTTTGAGTGTTACCTTATTGGATTGGTCCTGATTGGAATCTTGCTGGTCACTCTCTGTGTTCAGAAAAAACATGGAATGGGCACGTCAACAAACAACACTTGTTAACTGACACACCTAAATGGTCAGATGAGCAGAAGATGCATACTGTACAATAACAATACATGAAAGCAAAGTTTATATTGACGACCGAATCTTCACAACCAAATGACATACACCAAAATTTAAACACGTATACTGGTAATCACTATCATTGCTTCACACTGAATCATAGAACACATTTCTGAGAACACAAATGTCATCAAAAAACTAGGTCGTAATTGTACAGAGGGCCAGAGTTGCAAACAATAAAGTGCCACCATCATATTGAAGTATAATGTCGATAGATTAAACTGTACTGATGGATACTAATGGATATGAGAGTCCTCCATGACACTCACCTATGCTATCACTCTCTCTGGCATCAGGTGTTGCCTGAGTAGGTCTGTCATCTTGGTTCACTGGAGCTTGGATGGAATTCTGAAACAAAATATGACAAAGTTGTGATGACCTGTGCCTATAAAAGTGCATCACAAGAGAATACTTATGCAACTCTTCTAAACAAGCCAATAAAACAACAGAAAATATTTTTTAAAGATTACTCAAAGATATAAGTTCGATAAATTAAAGTTGAGCGAGACGTTAAGTAAGATTGTCACAGTGGATGAAAGTGTACATCAATATTACATGTGCACTTTATGCCTTATTAATTTCTGTAACACACATGTACGGAATATGTCTGTACAAACATGGCTGTTGATTATTTTAGCATTACCTGTTGGGCTGACTGTATATCACTACATCCATCACTCTGTGCAGGCAAACTATCTTCATCCTTATGACACAGGTCTGTAAGTTGAAAAATGTTAACACATAAACATTGTAGAAGTGAGACTGTATATGCATGAAACAAGTAAAATTTGGGTAACTGTCTTTTCATATCCGTGTCCACCTATCTCAATATGATTCAACAAATTAAGAAATATTTGATTTTGATATACCATTATTTAAAGGGATATAGTCATCAGAACTGCGCCTGTGCAGGTTTCTTGTTTACAAACAATGTATTTCCTGCACTATATCAAGATGCATCTCATCATCATAGCTGCAACATTTAAATTATACAATGATAGATTATGACAGACATGTTTTAACTGTCATCAATCACCATTGTGCCTTGGATACATTGTTGCCATTGGTCGTATGGGTCCCATACAACCTTTGAGTGCAGTTCCAACGACTATATCCCTTTAATCATCAATCTTTGTAGGTGGTAAGCTCTTTGTGAAAGTACAATCAACTTCAATACTTGGATGTGTATAATGAATAAATTATTTTTTATATCATCTGTAATGTCCTCCACCATGAGATTCACTCATCTAAGGGGACTTTTCACTCACCTAGACAGGGATTTGGATCAGCGCCTATCACTTTCTCACTGTTTCCCTCACCAGACTCAGGCACTTGCACACCAGCACCATTGTCAATGGCAAGATTCTGGCCTTGGTTGTTGCTATCGGAGGCTGTGCAGGAAAAGAATTTGACAAGGTCATCCCGAGTCGAATCAACTTTCAAAAATATTGACATGGAGAAGCACAAAGACATTGAACTCACAAATGAGCATGCATGTCTGAAACAACTAAGTACTCACATTGCCTGTCTTCTCTGTCAAATAAACTTTGACAGCCATCATTTCCCACGGCCAATTTTGGTTCCTTATCATGGGAGGATCCCTGTTTCACTCTGGAATTACCAGTGTCTGGACTGACTGCAGCTGTGTTGTTGTCTTCTTGAGATGCTAATCGGTGAAAGATTAATATCACATCAGCATGAAGCAAAATGGTTGCAATATTCTGTGTGGTGACTATTAAAAGTTTTGTGTATGTCTTGTTGTTGTTGATTGCAACTGCCCTGACTTAATGCTTCAGACAGAATGCGCCTTGGGGACAGATATTCAGACTCTCGAACTTTTACAATTCTTTTCTGATATACTACTTGTTGGGGTTCATTTTAAAGGTCTTGGTGTAAGACATCCGTAAATCTTGAGTTATTTTTTTCTCTATCAAAATTTGCCCCCGAATTTATTCTTCATTTTGAACACAATGATTTAAAGATTTCTTGAGGAAAGTTTGAGCAAGTCTTTCACTTTCAAGGCGCGAACTATCTTAATGCTCCATGTGTGTGAATGATGCATTTTGGAGATGAAATTTAAAGAGTAGGGCCTACAACTTCATTTGTAAGCTACACTTGTTGAGCAACATATGCAACCAAACATACTTCTATTAAATGCACACAGACTGGACCATTGTAAAAGAGCAGGTTGTTCACAAGGATCACAAATGAAATTATTGGCAATACTCTGTGGAGTTAGCTGCTGAGCAAGCAGAGACACTGTAGCTTGTACAAAACACTTACCCATTTTGTCTTGCAGCATGAATAAACCTTCATTGCCATCAGCACATACTGTTGGACTTGACGAGTAGCCAGGTTCTGTTACAGCTGTGGGATCCAGAGATTCCACAGGCTCCCTCCTGGTGATCGTTTCTGGAATGTAGAAAAGGAAAGAGAAGAGAAACTGTCATGAACAAGAACGAGACGAGAATGCATAAAGCTTTTAGATGGTATGCAAATCCAAAACTTGGTGGTAAAATCATTCTGAAATAGAGTGTATTTATAAATACCGAGAACACAGGACTCACAGATCAGATAATTATTTACCATGTTGTAGAGATAACTGGATCAGGTCTAATAATTGCAGTCATGACAACTAGATCAGGTCTAATAATTGTGGTAATGACAACTGGATCAGGTCTAATAATTGCGGTAATGACAACTGGATCAGGTCTAATTATTGTGGTAATGACAACTGGATCAGGTCTAATAATTGTGGTAATGACAACTGGAGCAGGTCTAATAATTGCAGTCATAACAACTGGAAAAGGTCTAATAATTGCAGTCATGACAACTGGATCAGGTCTAATAATTGCAGTCATGACAACTGGATCAGGTCTAATAATTGTGGTAATGACAACTGGATCAGGTCTAATAATTGCAGTCATGACAACTGGATCAGGTCTAATAATTGCAGTCATGACAACTGGATCAGGTCTAATAATTGCAGTCATGACAACTGGATCAGGTCTAATAATTGCAGTCATGACAACTGGATCAGGTCTAATAACTGCAGTCATGACAACTGGATCAGGTCTAATAATTGCAGTCATGACAACTGGATCAGGTCTAATAATTGCAATAACAAACAGCTAGTCTTTCCAAGTGCTGAGAGAGACATCACGGCAATGATATCTCATACTTTTCCATTTGGTCAAACCTGATCACTTTTGTTTTCTGCAATGGTACATGTATTGAAACTTTTGCCTCACAGAGTTTGTGCCAATCCACATATATAGAAATGCACATATTTCTGTACGCATAATGCTCATACTTTTGTATGTACTGTGGTCAATTTGAATTCCTGGTTTAACCTACTGTCCTTATAGTTGCAGCAATACAATTAAGCAATAAACGACATCCAGCGGTATACCACAAGATTTAGGCCAGTTCACAGCATGTGTGCACGAGCAATAGTGAGTGCATATATAGAGTGAACTGGTCTAAATTGAGGGTATACCCATTGCTGAGATGGCTGCTATTATATCATAACATTAAAATTGTCGCAGTTAAATTTCATGTCTCGACCAACCAGATCGCAGTATTTTGCGCCATACACTAGTATGATATATAATATGCAATACGCCACGATCAACTGTGAAGAAAATATGCCCATGCACAATTGACATTCAGTAAACTGAGAAGAGTTTAGTTTTGACAACACACAACAGAGAGTTTATTCCCTGACAATGTATGTTTTCTCAGTTTGCTTCATGAACACATAGTGCAAATATCGGTATTACCTCTCTATTGATTCATGACATTTCAAAACCCTAATTTTTGTAACAAGTTTTTTAAGTACAATGAAAATCACCGCCATTTTTCAAACCCATCATTTAACTTTGTTAGGCTTCTTATAGTATCCTCCATGAAGGCTGTACAACAAAAAGTGACAATTCTTAATGATATCACTCAGTATTGCAGAAAATGTCTTCAAAGTTTTCCCCACTCTATGTATGAAGGCACACTATAGGTACAGTATCAAAGCATATGGTATGGGAAGTCAATAATTTACCTGTTTTACTTGCTTCTCTCAGTGACAGAGGCTGATTTGGTCTCTCCACATATGTACCTGAGCCTGCATGTATAGATGAATAACGTTAGTTTTTTTGTATCAAATCTTGAAATTGGGTTTCTTTCAGGACACTGACTGTGCGCTTGTAGATTTCTTTTGAGATTGAGATGAACTTTGAGAATAAGCATCTAAATTGAAAACTGATGTTATATTTCTTTCTTTATGGTCCTATTACTGAATCATGTAAACCATTGTTTTTACCCAGAAATTACATGAAAAGATGCTGATTGTTACAACCATCATTGCAAACATCAAGTTTTGGTTAGTTGTCATTTTACAGGTGAAAATTTCAATAATAAAATGACAACCTACCATTCCACACTTTGTAGACACCTTCTGCTAGTGCTGCAAAGTCACGGTCGTACTGTCTGTAGTGAGCTGTTTGGATAACTGGAAAGTGTGCTCTATCTTCCCAACGCTTGGACAATTCCTGTGAAAATGCTCCAATGTCCTTTTCTGTGACATCAGTCCAAATAACAGCAAAGCTTTTGCCATTTGCATCTCCAAGTAGACAAGCTGTAGTCAAAACAAAATTGTACTCAACAGTACTGTAGGAAATATAGATGTACATGAAAAAGAAATGTGAAGAAACCACTTTGCTGACAACACGTCTGATGCATAAATGAGTATGGAGAATGTTTTCCTCCATATACATGAGTACGAGAGACATATTAAATAGTGTTTACACAGGAATGTCCTATTTTTTTTTTCCTTGTTGTGTCAAACACCAAGATTTTTCCATCAGCAGATTACATAGGAAGCCAGATACAGATTCTCATCCTGGAAGAAGACAAGACAGAGGTCCCTGCTGGAATTTCAACAGGAAAATGTGGAAAAAATGATGAAGAAGGGATTTAGCTCTTGATGAATGGGAATTGAGATTTCTCAAGTATGGAACATTCCATGTAAACTGTCATTCAAAATTTACCAAACACACTGAAAACAAAGTCACAATATATATCATACAAAAGCTCATTACACAATATTTAATATAATAATAATAATAATAATAAAGGATATTTATTGTGCGCCTAATCTCGCAGAGCTCTAGGCGCATGGCTACAAAAGAACTCTCATCAGGTGTGAGATTTAAAAAGGTGTGTTTTAAGAGTAGAACGAAATGATGCTAAAGATTGAGTATGACGGAGATTTGCAGGTAAACTATTCCAAGTCGTAGGACCAGTATAGGAAAATGATCTTTCACCGAAGCTTTTCGTGACAGCACGAGGTACTTTGAGTACACGAGTATCAAAGGAAGAACGCAACTGTCTTGAGGGACAGTACTGTTGAAGAAGGTCTGTAAGGTATTGCGGCCCAGATCCAATAAATGAATTGAAACAGATTACTGAAAGTTTGTATTGTATGCGAGATGTAATTGGTAACCAATGTAGCGAACACAAAAGAGGTTGGACGGAGTCCGATTCTTGACCTTATACACTAGTCGTGCAGCAGCATTTGCACTCTCTGCAACTTTTGGAGTAAATATTTGGGACAACCAGCTAAAAGAGAGTTACAATAGTCCAGGCGCGAAAGTACAAGTGCGCAGATTAAAGTTTTGGTGGCTTCCACAGTGAGTAAGTGACGAATTGAACTAATATGTCGGAGGTGGATGTAGGCGACTCTACAAATATTTTGAACATGAAGCGACATATTCAAGTGACAGTCAAGTGTGACACCAAGGTTTTTCACATTTCTAACAAATTGAATATCAGAATTCCCGACACGCATAGAGGTAGGGGTTAATTTTGGAGATGATCTTTGAGATATGACCACCATTGCTTCAGTTTTGTTGTCGTTCAACTGAAGTTTATTGTGGGTCATCCAAGTTTTGACGTCACTGATACAATTTTGCACAGTATTGATTGTCACTTGAATATTTAATATACTGGTGATACAAAAACCATGCCAACATGAAACTACTGATATCCCATAAACCTACCTTCTACTGCTTTCTTGGTCTCACTGTCTTTGCATATCACTCTGAGAAATTTTTTACTGACCATAACAACTGCATGTACTGGACCATTTTGCTTGTCTGTTGTGGAAGCCTTTACTTTTTGAAATCTCTGGACAACATCCTTGCAAGCAGCTTCATCTTGAAATTTCAATGAGAAGAATAATCACTCTGTTGTTTTGAATACTGGTGTGTTTAGATCAGTGGACTGTTTAAAATCACTGGGCTGCATTTCTACTATGAGGTTTGCGATGTCAAATTTATTTAACATGATAGTTACCCCAGTAGGCAATAGTGTTCAGCATGTGTGTCAGGCTGTTCAGGATATTATGAGGTTATGCTTGGAAGTCTGTACCCATTACATGCTACACTGAGAGTGATGATGGTGGCCTGTGCGCTCAGCCTTGTCATGGGAGAATTGACTATCTGTAGAAGGTATGCTCTCCATAACAAATATCTGTGAACTGAGAGGCTCTGATAACAATTTCAGTTCTGCAAGTCTACACCCAACTTCAGAGCAATTGGGTTAATTTAGTGGCTGAAGGTTACAGTAGTAAAAACACATGCATTTTCACTGCAGTTGGCACAATCAAATTGATCTGAGTGTTTAATCATACTGCTGTAATTGGTTTGGGAAAACTGTTTTAAAAGCTAGTGCTCCAGTTGCACATGTTATTGGAGTGAATAAACCCAAACATTGTTTATCTTTCCTGATAGATTTCTAAGTTAAAGGTTGAATGCTCACTTTTATCATTTGCTAGTAAAACTTTGTCAAGTTTTCAGGGTAATGTGTATTGCAGTCATTTACATCTGTTGTTCATGCTTAGTGCATGAAATATGACAAATATGACAAATGAGAGAATGATGAAAAAGACTAAAAAATAATCAGATTGGGGGAAACAATCCTCCATACTGTTTGTGTACTTGACTGTTTCACAGCTATCATCTAAATGCTGTTTGTTGTTAACAGTTGTCATGCTGTTTCCAGAGTCCTTGAGTTTTACTGCCAGTTAAGTAATGGGTGCCACTAAAGCAAAGACTTTTGAAACAACTTCCAAATCAATTTGCAGGAGTGATGATGAGATAAACTTCAGGGTTCTAAGTGTGCTGGAAATGCCTGTAACAGGTGGTTGGCCCGGCTTCAGCTGACAAACATTTTAATAGGATGAGCAATTTTAGAAAATAAAAATTAGCTGTCAGAAAACTACTCGGCATTAATTTCTCAAACTTTTATATATATTTATACTTTACATTGGCTTGGTTTTACTCGCTGGTTAGATTAAGCTGAAATCAAATTTTTGAAGAGATTAAAATTCCACTGAAATCAACGAATCGTAAAGAATGCTTTTACAAACATGTAGAACAGTAAGTGCACTCTTTAATGATGAGCACGTAAATAACCAATGGTATGTTCAACTGTTGTGTTCTCCATCGATTTTCAATCATGTTTAAATCAGTATCTGCCCTCATAAAGAGACAGGAATTTCTCCTGGGAAAACATTGTTCATCAATTATCTGCACCGTTCAGCTTTTGACCAGAAACAGCTGATTCTTTGATACAAACAGTATAAACCTACCTGATGTGAAGTGTGTGGCGAATTCTGCCTTGGATGTGAGTTTGCAGTATTTTTCAATACTTTGTGCAATTGGTCTGACTTGTCTATCAATGTCATCCTCGTCCTCAGCATGGATTAGTTCAACTGTGGACAAATTTTAGGACAGTTGTATTTATGAAATGTAGAAAGACGATAGACAAACCGCAATCTTGGTTATGATAAATCTAGCTACGTCCATGGTTGAGTGAAATTCGACTATATCTGTGCCACACATGGCACACGTGCTAAATTTGGTTTATCGATAATATGAATTCGTTGATGTCGTGATTGTAAAGACTCGGGATTCGGAGAAGTGCAGAATACACAAAATTAAATGGAGAATACATCATGCAATATATTATTTGCGACAGCCGAGTTATAACCAAAGCAACACGTGCATTTGTACTACATTGAGCCTAAGGTAGCGTAAATCCACGAGTAGCCCTACGAGTATGGCGAGAGTGTTTGGCTACGCTAGGCGACTTGTTTTCAGTGTGAACAGGATAGACCTTACCACTGCATTCGCAGCGCAGTCATTTTCATCACACGAGTCCACTTACCTTGCTTCACGTATTCACAGGGCGCGTGGCCTGCGGCCGACATTTTCAACTTGTTACCTGGGTTGAACTGCCAACTGCCACGCTGTTGTTAGAGAATCTAGCGGCGGGTGCACATTCATGTATTACTTCATTTCGACGAACGAACGAACGTCAATGGCTGCCTTTTTCTATTTATAGCGCTTACGTAGCTTCCTGGTTGTGGGGGAATCCCAAGCTGAAATGCTACGTGACCTTTGCGGAGTACATGCGCACGCGCATTTGGTCTTTTCCTTGTCAACTTGTACGTAATCGTTTCTCATCACGGGATCTGGGATGAAATGTTCGGGCGGGGTGAGCGACTGGCTGCGTAGCTCCATAGTACCAGCACACGCTAACGTTGGCAACGCTCGTCGCGCCACGCCTAACCTAGTGCTGGTTTGTGACGTCACTGCTCACAAACCCCAAAACAGTCCGTCCGCACTGTAGGCACACGTTTCAAAATCGTGATAAATATTTACCGTACGACTGCAGAACGGTATCTGTGAAAATCGCTGTTGTATGTCATCTGACTGCTACGTATACTCCACTGAAGCAGCAGTCTATAAATCTTAACTTCTGAATAGAATTCAACTACAGCCTTCCTGCATGGAATACATCCAAATCAGTCTGAAAATCAGCCATACGAAATACCTGCACATGCAGCTCTATTCAAAGAAAGCTCACGACAAACAAAAATCTATCTTCTTCTCTATGAGATAACATATTCATAAATGCTATGTATTTACATTTTTTATTGGATTTCAAATATTTTCAAAACATTAATATGATGACGCAAATACTGAAAGTCCCGTGACAATAGGTTTTCCTGACATACAAAACAAGACATACAAAAAACAAATAAGACATGTATACAAGACATACCAAACTGTGATTTGCCTTATAATACAAATACCTCTGTGAAACATAAAATATATTAGATAGTGTTGATGCATGGATGCCACATTTTCATATCACTTTGCATGTATTTCCTAGGTGACTTGAATTTCTAGGACTTTCAAGAACTTTTTCATTTTTCAGGTCCAAGATAGTATTTTCCAGGTAACATTTGTATGATAGATCATTTTTATATCATTTTTTCAGTATTATGGCCAACCATTTCCTTGAAAATCTTGGGTGACTTTAAAAATTTTCTAGGACTTAATTTCATTTATACAGACTTCAAGTATTTTCCTATACTTGGTTCAAGTCTGTGATTTGCGAATGTTTCAGTGGGGTGAACACAATGATTCGTGTTGTTTTCATGTGAAACGTGTAAGTGGGGCAAACGCAATGAGTGGGGTGAACGCTATACAGGTGAGTTTCTCCCGGAATCCGACAGACACTAACTCACTACTGCAGAGACTCAAAGGTAACGCGTTCAATCGTTAGGAAAGCCTGACCTGGGCTGCCAAATTTCAAATAGGTTTGTATGAAATAGGAGAGATACAAGAGAAACTATTACAAATGATTTTATTTTTTAAAAATTCACCAACTTGAACCAAGTCTAGTACTTTCCAGCAGGTTGCTTTAGTCTGATATACAGTTGTTTAATAAACTTATCTTTATCTTTAAATTTCAAGGACTTTCAAGGACTTAAACAGGAGCACATAGACCCCAACTGTTTGTACAGTGCAGATGAACAAATGAACTGACATAAATTATCTGTCAAAGATGGACTTAACTATTGGACCTGCCATTTCTGAGTAATTCACTTTGTTCAATCTACTCAGCACTATTTCCCCGAAAATGGATTGAAACAATGTGGTTGAACCACACTCAAGCAGTGAAGGGGTCAGTAAACTACCAATGATAATAAGGCATTGTCTTTTTGTCATCATCAGACCGTATATATGCAAGTTTGTCTCACAGTAACCATTAGTACTGATTAACATAGCATGGAATTACCTGCATATGTATCTCTGAGCATTTTGACAACAGTGTTGTAATGAAATGTTGGGATATTTTTTTCTGAAATACAAGACTAGTCTAGCAACACTCTATCTCAGAAACAGAAAACGACTCAAGAAACAGCTAGTAACTTTGAATTTTAATGAGAAATGAAGAAGAACAACTGTAAAATTTAAGACTACACTTAAAACAAAACTGTGATTTTCAATATCCCCTGGCAGTGTGTATTTTGTTCATTTTGTATCAGGCAATTGACTTGACACATAAACAGGTATGTACTTTCAATGAACGTTTACAATCAAAGCTCTTCTAGCTTCTTCTGAGTTGACGATGATGTACAATGAGAGATACATATACATATACACAGTATGTATGTGTGTATATACCAGTATATATATATATATATATATATATATATATATATATATATATATATATATATATATATATATATATATATATATCTATATATATATATATATATATATATATATATATTATATAGTGATATAGTGTGTGTGTGTGCTGTGATATAGTGTTTTGCATACACATTTTTTAAAACAAAGGAAAAAAAAACTTTCATTTACACATCCATTCCAATCTGGATTTCTTAACATACACTGGCTGGTCCCAATACCTTCCTATCTAACACAAAAACTGAGATACAGAAAGTACTTTATCATTGATTTGATCAATGTAAATATAAAACTAATCTGAAGCTACACTTTGATAGCAGCATTGCAAGGTAACTCATGTGTTGTGCTTCAGGGTGCTTTGAATACAAATCAAATATACAACCCAATTGTAAAATACCGAGTCCAACCAAATGATGCTGAATGCTTTAACCCCTTGAACCTTGATCCCTTGAACCTTGACCCCTTAGTAAGCTATGACATCATGTGGAGATGTACAGTCGAACAGGCTGGAAAGGGTTAAAGCACACACACAAGTTCAAGTCCTATTCTGCCTTTATTAATGTCCAGGTTGGACACTCTGACCCGTACTTTATCTCCAGGGCCAAGCGGTTGACCATTCTTTAACCTGTGTGTTGGCATTGCACTGGTATGAATAAGTCCATTTTTACCGACTCCAACATCCACAAAGGCACCAAAGTTTGTGAGATTGCAGACCCTACCCGTCAGTAGGGTTCCAACTTGTAGGTCCTCCACTGACATCACCGACTGCCTGAATAGGGGTTTTTCATATTCTGTAAAATGTAAAAAAACAATGCTGATGGCTTTGCAACCACTGATTCAACTCTGGAACAGGTTCAGGGAGTGCAAATACAGCACTCTTGTCTCAATGTGATTTGCTAAACTCAATCAAGGACTCTGGTCTTTTGCTGGAAGATTGCTGTTCTGGGAAATCCAAAATTATGGCTCTATATCGATAATGACTGTATTTCAGACTTTGGAGAGTTGTGAGGTGATGTATTATATATAATACCATTACATTGATGGTGCAAATACAATGATCTGATTGTCAAGACATGAAAAAACCATGGTATATTCGCGATATAGCACAGTTGGTACAGGTGCGAGCTCTGGGCAAGAGCAAAAAGCCTTTTTTGATGTTCCATGCCAGTATTACAATATACTGTTATGATATAATAGCAATAAATCACACCCAGTGATGGTATAACCACTCGGTTTTGACCAGTCCACTTCATATATGCACTTACTATCGCTCATGCATATATGTCATGAACTGGTCAAAATCTGTTGGTATACCATCGCTGGGTGTGCTTTATTGTTTAAATAATGTATATAGCCACTAGAATCATTACCTGCTCTGATATCATAGTCTGTCGGCTGTTTCAAACCATCGATGATCAGCTGTAAAGTTGGTACGCCAACTTCTAACTCTTCTGCAAGGGCAGTGTGATCTGAGTGGAAAGTTGCAATATTGTCTGTGATGTGACACACTTTTTTTCACAGGTCCGTACATACTGTATGATTGCAAAGAGTTATTTTTCATAAATGCCGTGGATATGAAAATGCCGTTCAATAATTTGATAAACAAGAATTATTAACTTCTGTTTTAAAGTCCATTCTGAAAAAACTGAATTGCTTTGACAAGAGTACCAAAAATCGACTTTCCTTTCACTGAACTTTCCACAAAATCTGGAAATAATTTCAGTAACACTGACACAGTGGACAAAAGATTCCATAGCTTAGTAAACAGTTAATAAATCACTGATGTTCAAAATTTTGTCCATCCTTGGGTGAGACTATGGCGATACCAATGTCCTCTTGACGACAGTTACTGGAAATTTTCAAGAATCAATGTACAGATCTTCCCCCAAAATCTTGTGCTGTATTTGCGAAATAATTTGATTGATTACACAGCATTGAGTGAATTATGAATGCTGTTAGAATATGCAAATCAATTGACGAGCCATTATCGATTGGATTTATTGATTGGTCTCAATTCGTGCATTATTTACCATCAAGAGGCATGTAATAGTTGACGTCAGATAGCATTCCTGGACATTCACATACCTATCTGCTGCAGAGTTCTCTCTATGGCATTCTTCATCCTTGCTTGGCCAATTTCATCGGCAGTAGCACGCACCTTTTCAAGAAACCTGAGAATGCAAATTTTAGACTTTGTTTTTGCTATCGCATGTCACAAGCTACTAGGATTACTTCTTGTATTGTACAGTCAGACCAGGCTATTCAAAAAAAGCAGGTTGACTGTTATACATTCTGTCAAGTACCGGCTAGTGTGATGCTGTGTACAATACGCTCCTATGAAAGGAACACCTTTTGCATTTAGAACGCTCTTCTTTATGTCCAAATGGTCTTTGGGTTTGACATTTTATAGAATATTTCACTTGTTAATACAACAATTAAGTAATAAAACCGTAAAACCTTTCCATATTTTGGAATCAGGCCTTTTTTCAAATACTGTTTGGATTAGAACTCTTAAATTTTTACAGTGTGCTACACCTATTACAAATACTTTCTGTTGCTGTGGGAAAATAGTTTCTGGTAAATCACTAGTTGAAAATAACACTCTTAAGGTACCGGTAGTATGTACCTCGAAAGTGAAAGACTTAAGCATTTGCTCAAAATTTCCTCAAGGAATTTTTCAACCATTCTTTCAAAATCAAGAATAAATACCAGGGGTCACTGTGCAAATTTTGGTACCTGAGAAACAAATTACCCGAGATTTATCAATATTTGAAATTCAAAATGGCAGCCATCCCTATGTAAACTCTATGGAAGAAAATAAAATTTTTGATTTTCGAAAAACTAAGATCATGGAAAGTTTCTTACACCAAAGCTTTAAAATAAGCCCCAACAAGTAGTAGATCAAAAAAGAATTGTAAAATTTTGAGAGTCCGAATACCTATCCCCAAAGTGCAATCTACCTGAAAGGTCTATGATAATGGCTTCTTTTACATAAGTCAACCTTGATAGTGCAGAGCCTTGGGTAAACTATTCTTTTTCATTGAAAGACTGTCAGGAGAGTACAGCAGTCTTGTTCATGGAAACTTACTGTTCTGCAATGGGGTATGACTCTGGATGTATGCATGTCATATCAAGGGGATTGACCTCAGTTGGGGTTGACGCCTTGGCTTTCTTTGACTTGCTCCCACCCTTGGTTGATCTTGCTTTCCTCTTTTTCCCTCTGCCTGTACTTGCCTCGCTGTCTTCCGTTTCATCTCCAGATCTGTTTTGACTAAAATGATACCATCGTTTGAAATAACTCACATGATAAAAAGTGTAGCTTTTAAGGAGCAAAGAATGTCCCAATATTAGCAAATGTATTTTAATCACTATGAGTATGTGTATCTGTCTTTGATAGTTAGACAATCTAACCCTTGTCACAGAATCTCATGTTGTTAGCTGATATTTCAATGTCAGTCTGCAGCCTTTTCAGCAGGAACGTCCTGAGAACATAAGACTGCAGAAAAATGTATTAATTTTATCATTGGTTGATTTGATTTTACTTACTTTCGTTTTTGCATAACTGCATTGCAACTTAACCCAGTAATTTAACACTATAATTTAACACAAACATGATTTGAACAAACTTGACTGTGGTCACCTCAAGCAACCAACGTAGCAAATTTTAAAGCAATCTCACAAGTGGTTTCAGACAAATTTTTTTTCACCTATAATGGGAAAAATTATATGCAAATTTTTCCACAATACGAACTAATGTGATTTTTGTTCACCCTAGCAACTTGCATACTAAATTTCAAAGCAATGGAACTGCTTCTGAGAAGATGATCAATGTCGATAGACAATGAACAATCCACCTAGTTGATAAATTCTGCTTTATTGACAGTGGAGCTAAAAAGAACTGAATAAAGTTTGAGGACAGTCAAGCATTCTTTGAAAAGATTCCTGTTTGGATATTTACCCTGTAATTCCTATTGAATTGGGATTAATCCTCACAAATCCTGCACACTGTTCAAACGTCTTTGGGCCGAGTCCCTTGACTGTTTTCAGTTGTTCTCTGTTGGTGAACGGTCCGTTTTGGTTTCTCCACTCAATGATCTTTTTAGCTTTGGCCTCACTGATTCCAGCTACCCTCCTGTTGGATTAAAAATCAGTTGGATTTTTATGCATGTAATCTTGAAATTATGATGAAGAGACAAGGATTATGACATACAGTGACACATATGGATGAAGTAAATCTTACTCTCAGTAACATCAGACTATGACATTCACAGAGATAAGAGAAATCTCGAGAGCTGGAACAGTGAGAGTGTGTGTGTGTGTGTGCACAGGTACATCTTTAAACATCCAATCAAGGACAAATGTTCAAAGACCTGACAGAGTTAGAGAGACACTGTTTTATGTCTGATACAGTTCTTATGCATGTAATATCATTAAACAATTCATCACTGTGAGAGCCAAATGATTCTCTGAAATTCCGAAACAATTAGATGGTAGAACAGTTGGAAAAATAAAATGATATTTTCACTGTGTTCAGAAAGTGAAACAGGCAACACGTGAAATGAATGAAAATTCCCCACAGCTCCAATTATTTAATGTTGTCAACTGTATGATCAGAGAAACTAGGTAACATCCTTACCTGAGCAGACTTTCTGTACACACATTAAGATCAACACCAACAAAGCTGACGCACTCTTCAACAACACTGGCAAGTGCTCCTTTCAAATCAATTGTGGACAGATCATGCTATCAGGAAAAATCAGATGTACACTTTGTAGACTTGTGTGAGTAAGCCATATCATACAGAATAGATACAGCAGTGGTAATTATGCACACACAAACGGGCCCTTTGTTGGCCTGACGTTTGAGCTCTTTCAGTGCATTCAATTATTTTTTACAAATCAATTTTCCTTTCTTATGCTCTGTTCCAAAAATGAAAAGTTGGTGGTATCGAGACAGCGATCTCTGGATGTTTCCTACACCCAGTTTGAGCCAGGATTAGGGCAAAAGTTATGAGTAGGTGTCCAGCGGGTAAATGCATGTCCAGGAAAAGGGTGACTTTCCCTGAAGCAAATTGGCAGATTGATAAATTTGACAGTTCCATTACAGTAACTGATAAATGCATGGCTGTTTTCCTAAAGGTGAACTCATGGTGATGGAGGAACTCAGTGTTGTACGACAATACCAAATAAATGACCTGGCACAGCATGACATTTTGTGAAGAAAACCATTCAAGTTGCACTAATCAGTGTAAACAACTGATTTTCAAAATGCACTGAGTTTATGGGAAATGTTTGTTTTATTTCTCACCTGATACATTCCGACTCCAAGGTGTTTAGGTTCGATTTTCACCAGTTCATTCAGAGGTTCCTGTAACCGCTTTGCAATTGACACTGCTCATACATGAGGTACAAATAACAGTTCTTGGAAATCAGATTGTCTGATAACCATTTAACAAAAATACCCTGACACACCAACTCACTTCACTGTTACTTTGAATACTTGTATATTGGCTTTCAAAAGGTCTAGCTTCACTTAATCACGCCATTGATGTGGGTTACAATGAAAATTACTAAAATTTTGGAAGCATGGTTGATTTGATGTATTCATGTCTATACTGACTGCTGATCGCTCATGCTAGACGAGTGTGTTTTTACCCAAAAATCTGAAAAGGCATTAATTAATGGTCTGTAGGACCACTATGAATCATCTGAATAAATGGAGACGTGCAAGACAACTCAAGTAAGGATGATGAAAGGACTCTGACTGGCTGTATTTTACGCCTTAGTAGCACTTATTAAACATTGTACTGTACATGAAGACTGAAAGAACCATCGCTTGAGGGCGCTCTCTACAGTAAGAAGGGATCATAGAGAGTGCGCTCGACTGACGAATCTTTCAGTCTACTGCAAATGCTCACCAACGAGAAAACATAGACTTATGATATCATATATAATTACTATATTTTGATTTTTAACTTAATTTTGAGAAGATTAAACTAAAACTAGAAACTGAATAACAATGTGGGCATTTTGATCAAACCTTTTTTGTATTTTTTATAGGATTTGAGTTAAAGTCAAAATCTATTATGACCGCTTACCTGCACTTCTTAAATTTGGATCCATGTTGGGCAGTTCACCCTTAGCTTCATCTGACACACTGTATATAGAAGCTCCACATTCATCCACAATGCTGGAAATATCAAGTTCAAAGGTAATGCACTGTTAAAACTCTACAGAGAGGAGTGAATGTTTTTACTTGACTGTGAATATAGCCTCAATGTTTTTGTCAAAGACAAGTATGAAATCACAGAATTGTTCCTGGGATTTTCACAAATAAGATGGATGTTTTTGATGCAATGTTTAATGTCAGCACCGCTTTTCAAGTGAAAAAGTTTGAAAACAAAAAAGTGAAGATGCAAAGATGACATGAAAGTAAACTATACTTAGGAATAGGTACAAGAACTGGCAATTCTTTACCGAGAAGACATTGTGAATAGAGGACTAAGTAGAAAATTTATGACTGAATCAAAACCTGAAAGAATGAAAAGGATAAATAAAAAAGAATAATTGATAGTGATGAGCCGAGATTAGCATGTAATCACCAACAAAGCCTTGCTGTTAGAGGCAACAACAAGGGTATGATTACAATCCTAATTGTGGTAGGGTGTGTAATTTTAGTGTGACTGTGCAGTTTACTATTTTTTTATCCAAATTGATTTGAGAGTTTTGAAGGCATTTTCTCATTTATGAAAACGATTTTATGATTGGTTTCTCATTTGCTGTGGGTGGAAATGAGTGAAAACTTAGTGTAGGACCCAAGTTACTAACAGTAACTGTTCAGGATAGATAGTTTCCATCAAGAGAAAAGTAAAAAGGACAATTCTCAATATCATATGAATGGTTTGCGAAGAAACAAAAAGCTGATAACTGCACTAAAAATTGTATTGGAGATATAACTGAGAGAACTCACCAGTACATGACATTTAAGGGTCTAAAGTGACCGGATTTGATCAAGTTACTGAAATACGCCTCTGTTTCCCTGCATGCTGTTCCATTGCCAATTGCCAGAGTTTCACAGCTGCACAGTAAGAAAGAGTTGAGATGTCTACCATTAAAGGGGGTAAACACATTTGGTTCCCAAATTGCCAGGAGTTTCATATTTACAAGTTGTATACAGAGAAAAAGTTTTGGCGTGCGCACTTGGGGTGATCACTGACCCTAACCAATGCAGAGGATGCAATTTATGTTATGGTGAGATTTTCTGTTTTGAGTTGCTGGTAAGTTCCATGGATAAGCTTTTCTGATGCTTCTTCACCTCATCACTGCTAGAATGTTATTACTATGTAACATTTTCCAAGTAGTAACAGAAATTCAGAACCATAGTTTGTCAGTCTTTTTTCTGTCATGGCAAATAATTTGTGATGAATCAATGCGTCAGTGAAATATGAGATTAAAACTTTCTATTTTGATTTCCTTGATAGCTTAGATGTACAACAAAGAATTCATTAAATACTATGAGAACACCCATGCTTTAAGAGGGAAAAACCTGCTGGCTGAGTGTTTCCTGAAGAAATGTTGTCATCATGCTGCACAAAATATGTACAGTGGGGGGGACCCCCTCCTACTGTCCATGGCCCAGGAAACTCACCTGTGTTGGAGGAGTAGTCTTCGTATGTTTTGAGCTTCAAAGTTGTTTCTATGAGATCCATGTAAATACACAGTACCAGAATATAAGATCTCACCTACAGCAAAATAGTTAAGAATTGCATGTATCTTTAGTTGTAAAAATGAAAAACACCCTTGTTTCATTTTTGCTGAGAGTACCGTACATGCAAATGAAAACACACTTCTTCTGATTTTGTTTGAGTAATTTCAATAGCGCACATTTGATTTGCAAAATACTCACCAGTGCTTGAGGTCATTGCCAGCTTACAACCATTTCGAAACCCTGGATCAATACCAAGCACGGTTTTGCCACGTACTGGCGGTGTCAGTAGCAACCGTTTCAAGTTGTGAGAAAAAACATCTATGGCTGACAATTCTGCTTTCTTGGTGAGCTCTGATCTGGAATGACACATCAACAGAGATGCATTTATGTAACAGCGCGGTTGAGAAAGTGAGTAAAATCTAAAGAGGTCCACGAAAAGATTTGTTTCCTTTGGGAACATTTAAAAGATTTGGAATTAATGCACATACAAATTCTGAGTTATTTGCAAACGTCTCGCTACATCAACACTTTTATGAAATATGTTCAAATATCCTAATTTCTGAACTCCATTTTGAAAAGTTGGCTGAATGGATGTGTCATTATCATACCTGATTTGCCTTACAATAAGTGGCTGTATCAGCCTAACATAGCTATCCTCAATACAAGTCTCGATGGTGGTCTTAGCAAACTGGTCACTAGAGCGTGGTGTCCACTTTCCGGAGCACCACCTTTTGAAAGCCAAGACAATGGCATCTGGTATGGTTACCTTGACAGCAAGGATGTTCAGGTTTTCCCCTCTGTTGATGGCAAGAATCTTAAAGAAGCAAAAGAAAGCAAATCACTTGTTAATTCGAGAATGTAAGTACATGCGTATTACCATATCTGTCATTAACTTCTCCTGAGCTAAGCTACTTGCAGGTGCTGTATACTTATACATGCTTGTTCAGATCTACTTGTTTCACCCTGTTCAGAGTAACTCTTCATATGATGTAAAAAGTCAAGGGGTAGGGGTCAGGGTTCAAAGGGTAAAGGTGTAATGGTTGTTGCATTGAAAGTTTTCAAAGGTACCCCTTAGATTAGATTGAAGAGTGAAATATTCCAGATGAGCCGAGAATATAAACACAAATATCTTTCCTATGCCGAGTAAACATATATTGATGGCATGCTTCAAGTTTGATATACATCATATTACATGTATGATAAATAAGGTGCTGATTTGAGCAAACCAAAAACCACTTTTGAACTGACCTGATGTGACTTCACTGTTTTGATAAAAGCTTTGAAATTGTAATATTGTTCAAACTTCAAAGCCATATCTGTATTGTCAACTTTCCCCCTTGTTTTCTGTGTTGACTCAATGGTCACCTTTCCTGAATTGCACCTGCAATGGAAAAAATTCAAGTCAACGTGCATAAATCATTTCATTGAAATGACTGCAGATAGTGATTTATGGACATTTCAATTTCAAGGAATCATATCGGTGTCTCTTTTATCAATGATACGGTCATACTGTATTGATTTTACAGTTAAGAATACTATCCCAGAATATCCTGTCAGTTTCATTTAGATTCTCTAATAGCCCCTTGTTTGCTGAGTGTTCCTATTCTCTGATGTATTCTACTAACCCCAAGCTCATAAACACTGACAGCCTAGCCTAGTGAGCCCAGTTTGGTTGAGCAGACATTACATTGTCTGAAACAGCTTCCTGTGCTGGGTTACACCATAGCCAGTAGTACTGTCTATTGTTGCACCATTATCTTAATATCACTAAGTCTCTTAAGTCTTTACTGTCTTAATTTTTGTGTAGTATTGTCACATATCTGGAGTTGAAGCTCTGGCTCATGAGAATGGGCTGCACTGCCTAACGTTTAGGGCACTAGTACAAGCTGAAGGACAAGGCCAAATGAGGAGCTGTGAGCATCTCAGACTACCATCCTGTGATGTGCAGAGCATCACCTCCCCTTTATGTTGTTGGTCCTCGAAGGTTCTGACATTCTTACTGTTGATTATCGTAGGTGCCAATCATGAGTCAGTGAGATTCTTTTGAGATTTTATTTGCCTGCTATACAACAACTGATGCTAATTTTTTTCAATGTCACTCACATTGCTTTCATTTTGTCTCTGGTATCTTTGTCTTTTGAAATGATATCAGCAACGATGTGCTGTATCCCTTTGTTTACGTCTGCTGACGTTGACAATCCTGAAGAAACAACAACATTAATTAGTAATACATTAAAAATCATTATCATTTCACACAAAAACATTACAAGAACATTGTAATGTTCTTGATTTTGTGCATGACTTTTTTATAAAAAGAGAAAATGATGGTATCAAACACAAACAATATGACAAAGATAATTCAAGGTGCAGATTGTTCAGTGATGTGGAATGTGATAGATCTACTTGTCTGCTAACGATGAATGGTGATGACCTGTAACAGACTGAAAAGGTCATGCAATACTGATAATGGCTACCTGATACAGTTACAGTCAGACAAAGTTTGACCAGGACAGAAAGGAGACTGATATAGTAGAGACTATAGTAGAGGCTGCCAGGAAATGAATGATACATTCTCACCTCTATAAAACCTTGGTGATGCTTTGCAAAGTCACAGAATGAATTTATTTAAAGATGTACAGGGTGTACATGCTCTTTACCATCTGTACTGTGTTTTACTTATACACTGTGATTACTGTACCTTCTTTCCCATATTGTACATAAGACGAAATCTGCAGTCTGCATGGATTGTTCAAAATAAGCTTTGCTGGTTCCTCAAGTCCAAGTTTTCGGGCTCTCTCTGCCAAAGTAGACTTACTACCAGTCTTGTATGGAGCATACTGTAATTGGCACATGGAAACATTAAAACAACAATGACAAATTCTTTCATACGTCCAAATTATTTCTACTTATGCAATGTTTGGAAGTAATGCAAAGGTTTGTCAGTGGAACAGATTGCATTGAAAAAAATAATTTCAATAATTTATGATATTTGAAGACTTCATTCAAGGTTAATGCCTTCAAAGAAGGAACACGACAGTAAGGCTGCAGCTCACCACATGCTCCAGCTCTTCTATCGATTTAGAACTTCTTATTGTTTCATTCAACAAGTTGTTCATCTTTCCAGCCTTGTCAATCTGTTTTATAACATACGTTGCTTTAGTCTGCACAGTCCTGGGATACAAGGGGAAAACAAAACACCATACAAAAAATAAGTCACTTCAAAGTTTTTTATACATCCATCAGCCTAACAGCATGGCCTGAAAGCTTCAAGTGAAAGGGTAAAACTGTTTTGGCATTATTCACTTATATGTACAACTGTCTAATTTTGCCCAAAAAGTATTATTTTTGTGTCTATGGAATATAGGGACTTTAGGATAGGCAACACAGTGTATAGATTTAACCCTTTTTATCAAATACTAGTTATTGCCATAATTTATGGGAAGACATGCAGTTTTCAAAATATTTTGGTGGCCTACCTTCATTTTGTTATCACCACAAAGAAAAGTAAACAGTGTCTTGTACAATAGTTCAACATATTGAAACACTGTACCTATACTTACTTCAACTGGTCATATGAATGAATCACCTGTCTAAGTTTATCCACATCCATGTTGTTGGTTTTCTCCTTTCGATATCTGGCAATGAAGGGTATAGTACAGCCATCATCGGCTAGCTGTATAATGTTACCAGCAACCCATCTGTCAATATCTTCTTGTTCAGCTAGAACGCTTTTGGTGTCCCACAGCATCTTCACAGATGATGTGGTGTGTGTCCCTTGGCCTTCTGTCTGTTCCATGATGAGAAAACTCAGGAAAGGTGAGTCATGAAAGGTAACTTCCTTTATCCAGGTATGGGAAAATGCCAGCAGGGAATGCTCTCTCAATTCAATCTGGAATGGAAGAGTAGGAGGATAACATTAAGATTTACACAAACATAAACATAAACATGATGGAGAAAATGACAGTTGCATAGCAGGCATATCAACGCCGAAGGAGCAGACATTACTGATAGTTGACTTTCACACACACACAACCAAAAATAAACCAACTGGCTGCACTTGAATAATGCCATACTAAGCTTTGGGTTTTTTAATATATTCTCTTGCAATTGGGAATGTGATGATTTTTTTTCAGCAAATCTGATCAATATCCTGAACAGACCTTACACAGATGAATTGTTCATATTCATTCAGCAACATACAATGTAGGAAAGACTGTACATATTCCCATGCAAACTTGGAGTAAATAGTTTAAGAAATATATTATTAATGTCATAATTATGAAATATTAAATATCAATATTATCATTAAAATAGCATCAGGGTTGAGCCTCTTTTCTGCTCAGCAATGTGATAAAATCAGAACGTGTATGAACAATACTTGACAATGTAGTCTATGGTGCGTCCTATGTAGTGGTGGTATATACAGTGTTCATGGAGATAAAATGGGGACTACTTCCTCGGTCTGTTCAACATCTCGCGACTAACAACCCGGATTACCGGATAAGTTCTTTTACGCCATTTACATTGCGAGATGTTGTCAGTGAAAGGCGGTCCACATAAAAACAATAAAACAAAAACAAAACAAACAAACAAAAAAAACCTGTTATACAAAGACTGAACTTATTTGTATTAGCAGAATAAGGTCCACAAACAAAGTTCTCCCTCCCCTTGAGAATGGTCCATTCCATGCCCGGGACGTACGTGTGCGGTACATAGCTGCGCCTTTTAGCGGGAGTTTCAAATTTGCTATTTAATACTTGAACACGAACCTTCACTCATGATCGCGAATTCAGAGTAACGTCTCTTGTGATTCGGTCAAAGCATGATTGTACTCTGCATGCCAGAAATTTCCAAGGCAAACACATGCATTTCATAAAAAGACCACTCCAACCGTATTATACTAGTATTTGTTATGTTTATTATGCCATTTTGGAGGTGGTCCAAATTCCACTCTGTACAGAAGCGACAGTCACTTCCCGTTCGTTCTGTTGCAGCGAATTCTCTGATCTATTTTCCATATAACGAATGATCTCCGATTTTACCTTGCAGTATTCGGGCTACTTACCGTATCGCTGTGCGATAGCTTTTGGGTGGGAGGAGGGACTGTGTTTCCACGCTTTTGCGCTGAGATTCTGAATGAAGGATCACGAGTTTGAAAAGTCCAACCACAGGACGGGTCATTGAGTCGTGCAGGTCAAAGTTTCTACCAACATCGAGTGAGGGCGCACTCAATATAGAATATCGCGATATATAGAAAGTAAAGCCAAAGCGACGCTACGCGCCAGATAGTGTAACGACCCACAGTCGCCCTCCTCGTCAAAACCTTGTCCCAAGCGGATAAGCCAGCTAATATTCTCACTCCAATGCACACTTCTTACCCACTAGAAGACGAGCAATTGTTTTGTTAGTGCGTTCCGGAAGAATTGATGCACCTTTGTACTCCGCCAGGGGAACGCGCTCAACGCCCAGAAAAACGGTGAGAAAGGTACAATACGATACCCTATATTTCGCTGCCCAACTAGTGTATCCGTACATGGATCTATTTTTTACATCCATGATCTGTACTTGTGTAGGGCTCTGTTGCAAATTACATGACTTGGTTTCCACACATATTTTTATTAGAGTATGTGTAAAACAATGTAGAGATCATGGAGGTGATATTTTTACCTCCATGGTGATGGTTGGATCATACTTAGCCCTACGAGTACGAGTACGAGTATGGCAAGAGTGTCTTTGCCTTCTCTACGCCGCCCCGTAACTCCAACTTGAGTTCAGTGGCGTTTGAAGGTGTGCGGCGTAGCCAAATCTGGACACTCTCGCCATACTCGTAGGGCTAGATCATACTTTAATCCATGATCAGCACAAAAGTGCAGCTTAAGCTGCATGCACAAATACAGGGGAGAGAGGATTTGGAATTTCTGGGGAAGTAGAGATTTTGAAAGGTTTGCACTGGGTGTAGGCGGATCTGAAATATTTTGGTTCCCTGACATTTTCAGATTCCAAAGGTTTGTAGGTGAATAATATTCTTACGTTGTCCAATGGCTAAATGTTAATAGTAGTTATACAAATTCTGGAATCACTTTATAGCAGTTCAAGGCTTTTCTTTTGAAAACATCTAAAATGTTTGAATGCACTTTAGGTTAAACCTGGAATTTGAATGGACCAAGGTACAAACAAACCCACTTGCGCAAACGAACACAGAAATACATATAGTTCCATACACATTTGTATGTGTTGGTTTGTGTGTACCGCCATCATGTGACCTTGTGATCATACTGAGTATGTAGAAAACTGCGCATCCTTTTTACTGTGGAGTAGAACCTTTGAATTTTCATAGGAAAACCAACACAGAGACCTTAATTATTACAAGGAACAAGTATGCGTAGAGGTACAAGACAAGCAAAATTTTTGGACAACTATCATGCATTGAGATTCTATATATATAGTTGTGTATTTTAAAAATTGAGTGGTACCATCCCAGGCCCTGTTGCACACCTGTGGTACAGCATGAATATCCTCACAGCAGTGTATGCAGCTCTGTTTTACATTAATCTTGTAGTTGTACCCTCATTGTTGACATGGACCTGTATGAATATTTGAACACAAAAAAGATGTTGATAAGCTGAATACTGAATATTTCAACACAAAAGATGTAAAAGCAAGAGATTGAAGTTGATACAAAGAGCAAAAGTACTGAAAAAACTTCTGTTACATCAAAATTGTAGTTAAATTAGTTAAATATTGTTGGCTTTAAATTTTGGCCATATGACTGTGTGTGAGGGGAGGGGGGACTTGTTGTCCTGATTGCCAGCCAGGGAGAATTTTGGAGGTTCCAAAAACACACAATGGTCCCTTTTACTAGCCAGTTGACTTAGCTAATTTGCACTCCACTCCGTCAGTTTTTGACCATAGGGATTTTTTCCAAGTGACACTACTGATAATTACTTATTTTAGGCTTTTAGATGTTTATGCTAGGCTTTGTGTATTTGTATAACATAAACAATAGTTCTGCAAACACACAAGGCCTGGTGTGAACGTGAGTGGCAATGCCATACCCATCGGAAGATGGTCCCTGTGGCCTGCCATATCACGTAAAGAAAGCACCAAGTTTGGCGCTCTTTCCCATGATTCAAAATACATTAAGTAGATGAAGCCCTAAACAGCAACTTCCACCACTATTGTTATCCATTTGTATGAAAAATCGTGTGAGTTATAAATGGCGAAAATTGCTTTTTGGGAATAAGTGACCACAAAACTACCACATGTATAAAAACCAGCCTTGGTGAACTTAACCTTTAACAGTAACCACTCCAAATTGGTTGATATTGGATGGGTAATATGAAATGTTATATGCAAAAAATTAAACAAAATTTTTGATTGGTAATTTTTTTTACTCCACATAATGATGTAAGCCTCATAAGTAATGATGATGATAACGCTGCTCCTAATCTTTTATTCTTATTATAAATCGCATGGCTCTTTTAAAGGCGGAGCCTCCCTTTAAAAGGGGGCCAACCTATGGCGGCGTTCATTGTGTAAGTGGACACCAAACAGGTAACATGAGGGCACATGCTCCAGAAAATTCCACTTTTTAGTTTTTTCCGACCGCAAAAACGCTGACAGACTGCCAAGCGGTCAGCGCGAAACTGCTGCCGATCGAACTCAGTGGTTATATTCATATTCTAACGTGACTGGAAGACGTTTTTTAAGGAAATTCGAGTGTGGTGGTGGGGAATAAATGACCGTTGGCAATTTGAACCGACCGTCAATCAAACGGTTATATAAGCTCTGTTTACAGGATTAGCAAAAAGTGACAAAAGATTGAAATCAGTTTGTGTAATTAATGTTATAGAAATCAAACATCGTACTGGCCATGTGTTTGACTGGGAGGAGACTCCACTAATGCGAGAACCAGGGATTGAAAAGTGCGGCTTTCAAGGTTCCTTTCCAGTCAGTCTGGAAGACATGAGCTTTGAACCCCGCAATTAGAAGATTAACATTATTGTGCCTTTGAAAAGACAGAACATTACATGGTAGTTCATCAAGTCTTCAGTCTATCAGAATTTGAAGTAATCCCCCACACACAGGATTACCCATTCATTTCACTTTGCACTTGTCACACAGAAAATGGCCAGCTCATCTTGTTTCCATCCAGACCACTCAGCGTACACCGCATCTGCTCCTCCTACCACTGACGTGGATGATGATGAAACCTACGGTACCTCTCGCACCGGGGATCCCAACGACTTCCTCGCCCAGATCGGCAACTACTGCAACAACCCGGAGCTGAGTGACCTCATCCTGAAGGTGGGAGAGCAGCGCTACCACGCACACAAGCTGATCCTTGTCAGTAGTAGTGATGTATTCCGCACAATGCTGACCGGCAGCACTTGGGCTGAAAGCACAACACAGGAGATAGAATTGGAAGAGGATTACATCTGTGAGCCAGTGTTTCCAGATTTCTTGAAGTTCCTCTACACCAATTGCATTTACATCTCGGATGACATCGTCATCCCACTGAGAACACTGGCGGACAAGTACATGGTGCAGAGGCTTTCAAAGTTATGCATAGATTACATGTGCAACGAACTGAACTGTGACAATGTCATTGGCTGGGACAAGTATGCGACCAAGTTCACACTGACCAGGTTGTCGGAGGAGTGCTTTACCTTCATGCAACAGAACATTGACCTGCTCATAGATTCGAAGAAGTTTCTCAATATGAACATCGACCAGTTTGTCAAGGTCTTGCAGTCGTCGTATGTCCACATACCAGACGAGTACACACTGTTCAAAAGTGTCAAGGATTGGGCATTTGCGTACGACAGGTCTTGTTCATCGGATGACATCAAGTCTAATCTAGGCATCATGCTGCCGCACATACGCTATCCCATGATGACTGGGGAACAGCTCGACACGATCGAGAAGGACGAAGCCATCAATGCCTGCTACCCGGAAATGAAGGATGAAATCAACAGCAGTTACAAATTCCATGCAACCGCTATCACCAACCCCAACTGGTCACTTCGGAAAGTGACACCAAGGCATTACTATCACGGCTACTCATGTAAGTTCACCCTTCCCAACTACTCCAGGAGACACCACGACAACAATCGGTACGTCAAGGTGTTTCCTGCCTATTCCTCGAACGGTCCGTCTAGGACACTCACCTGGGATTGGTTTGTGTCTGTCGCCATGGGTGGCAGGACGGACAGACTTGGAGTCAGCAACAGAGAGCCGATCTTGGAAGTGTCCAATCCGGGACCAGAACAGGAAGAGAGATCAGTCCGCCTGATGGCCGTGTTCTACGGCAAGAGGAATGGAAGTATGTTCAAGAAAGTTCACCACACGACGGCGTTCACAGTGACAGATTACAACTTCCATCACATCAAGATGTTTGGTACGTCCCTGCCATCGCAGTTTATCGTCAAAGATACAGTCACCTTCCATGCTGTGATTACTCCCACAGAGAAAATATACATCAAATGTAGCTAATTGCGATGGAAAACTTTCCATGAAGTTGTGTGGCTCTCTCTGTTTTAGGAAAAAAGCCGTAATTATTTTATCATAGTTATTGATTTTACTATAACAGATACTGTTCAGTCTGTAAAATAAAATGAGAAAAAAGTGAATTGTATGAAGTTATTTGATGTGATTGTGATAGCAGATAATTATGTAAAAACAAGAAATGATCCTCCAATTATAGTATTTCAATCAAATTTTGTAAGTTGTCTTCTAGGTATTGACCTTGTAGCATATACAAGTAAGTAATAGTAGTTAGTTAATGTCAGGGTATTTAAGATGTACGTCAAAAACAGGCTATAGTATTCTCTTAAATTGTGATGTACACGGTTATTATTATGCATTGCTAACTGGCATGTACTTTCTCAGTGATGTAAATTTTTTTGTTAAATGCAATTTACTCTTTTTCATAGAAAACCTGCAACAGAGGGACTTTTGTGGTTTTATCATTTGAGTAAGAAATTTCTTGTTGTGGTACTTTTTTGTTTCAGTGAAATGACGCAATATTTAAAAACTTCCCTGGTATAAGTCCATCTTTGATGTAGAAATTCTCAGGTCAATAACAATTGTTTACCATTTGTAGATAGCGTTTTTTTTCCTGTTTCAAGGATCTGGTTTTTAATGTCACCAATAGTAGTGATGCATTTTAGTAGCATTTTTTTGTCTTTCAAGTTGTGTTTATTTTAGTGTGATACGTTGTGTTTAGTGTATTTTCAAACATGGGCAATAGTAGTATAGTAAACCCTTGCTCTAATGACCATGCTTGGGGACAGAGAAAACGTTCATAAAACTAAGGTGTACGTTCAAATGAGGGAATTCGAATCCAGACTAGTTTCTCGGGGGACACACTGTACATATGTCATGACCGATAATTCGTACTACTAGCGGTCGTTAGAGCGAGGGTAAATTACTGTAATTGTTGCATGAATTCATGTAAAACTTATTGCCAGGAACTAACAAAGTTGAATTTTTTGACTTTTATAATTAAAACAACAGACAACCACACCAAAAAATTCCTTGCAAAACTATAAAAATTCAGGTGTTGATCTTGTTAAGTGTTCTGCATTTCCTCAAGATAAAACAATCTGTATCAGTCATGTAGACTCTCCACAGTTTGATGCCAAAAACACATTGATATCAATTACGAAATAATTCATTATTGAAGGGCTGGTAATGCTAACATTTGATGATCTTTTTATCTATTTTTGTTTTTAATGTCAACCATAATTTCTTGTTCTGCTCTCCAAAGCATGTTGATATATGCAGTATTCAGCTGGTCAACTCAGTCTGTACATGTTATAAATTTTATTGTTAATGTTGACCAGTGAATTCTTGTCTGGAATAGAAGTCAAATGTAAATAATAACAGTGCATTTTACACATAACGGTACACACGCTGTGTTAACAAGCTAAATAGTGGGTATTTCAACATTCTTTTGGGAGAATAATAAGGACCTGCACTTGGTATACAAAAAAACCAATTAACAAATTATCAAAAGTTAGCATTACTGGCCCTGTAATGTGTCATCAAGCATTCATTCTTTTATTGTGATTCCCTAGATCTACAGTATTGCTCAATATGGCATTTTTGTCTACACTGTCATAGAAAGTTGTTTTATCAGTAAAAATCTTATTCAGTGATGCAAGAACTATGACCATAATAAACTAACATTTCTTATGGATTAGCTGAAGTTTTTGGTTCCTTCTGAGGTCATGTAAGTATTCAGCAAAACAAAAGTTGTAGCTTTCTATTTGTATGATTTTGTGAAGCTCTGTGGAACAGAAATGTAGCTCTGGCTCAAAAAGAATGATGCTACGGTAAATGGTACCTTTTCACACATTAGTGGTTGAGCAAATTCAAATCCTTTCTTGTTCAAAGACTTGTTGCTCGAGTTGTGGTAAAACTCAGACAGTAGATATTGTTCTCAACACCGTACCATCCATTTATTTTGTTACCAGGTAACAAAAACAAGTTTGCTCCAAAGGTATGATGCTCCAAGCATGTTTGTTGCCACCTCAACTTTTTCTTGAGGTGCAGCACACAGCAGTGTTAATTTTCAAATGAGCCGGATTACATTTGTGTGAATATTTTGTCTCGCATGGGCTAGTAGTAGACAGCCGTGAAACACTCTCCCATCTCACTGGAAGTAACTTGCATAAAGCTGAGCAGCCAGTACAAAGCACCCTTTACTTTTATAGGGGAACACTGACAAAGAGTGATCATTGACTGTAGACAACTGGAGTGAGTCAAGTTACGTACTGTTCCTGGGTAAATGTCTATTCAATACTGATATGTGCTGCACAGATATATTTAAGGTAGAACGTGCCTCAGCAACAGATGTTTGGACTCAAATTTCAAGTTCTTTTCTGATCTAGCACTTATGGGTGCTCATTATAAAACTCTTTGAGAAAGAAAAATTTTCACCGTCTTAGTTTTCGAAAATCCAAAATTTCATTTTTTCCCAGAGAGTTAAACACATGGATGGCTGCCATTTTGAATTTTAAGTATCGCAAAATGTTGGGTAATTGTTTCTAAAGATCAAAATTTGCACCATCGCATTTTTATTGTTGATTTGGTAAGAGAATGGTTGAAAGTTTCGTTTAAGAAATTTTGAGGCGTGTACTACCATAAATAAAGATAACCCCGGGGAATACAGATACATCTATGATAGGTAGACAATTGTATTCAGTATTTGGATGCCCTGGGATACTAGTAACCTGATACAATCTGTGGTTTCACGATCTAGAATTGCAAGTCCAGTATTATTCTATGTCATGCAAGTTTATAAGTATTCACCAAGTCACCAGACCAATGAAACTGTGAAACTGCAAATTCACTGGACTCAGCCCACCCAAAAAAGGAGATCTGAATCTTTGCCCTCTGGATTGATGCAGCTTCCCTTACAGAAACACTGTAGATATGCAATGAATATACTAACAAATGGCTGAGACTGGTAATCCATCATAGTCAGTTACTGCCATGATCAAAGTGTACTTGGTGCTTGAGACCAGTTTTGGTTATGATCCCAGAGAGAAGTAGATTGCCATGACATGAATAATTGTGGACTGATGATGAAGATGTGCAAAAACATGTACCTAGGGTCATGGAGGTACAGTACAGCCAGAGGGCTGTCATGGTATCTCTATGCCGAGTCATAATCTCAAAAAATTTTTCTGTAGAAGTTGACCTGTAATCCGCCATTCTTTAAGAAAGGCAAACTAGACATACTGAAATTATTTATAACTTATGCCTGTTTCTATTCGCAGGCAGTAGACAACTTTAACATTTATTATCAATGGACAAAAATCCAGGCAAATGCCGTCACCACATTTGATATGCCAAGAGTGCAAGGCTATAAAAAGAATAAAAAACATTAATCCAAATGACGTACAAAGACAGACTGAATGAGACAATTACTGCTTGTAACATGAGCTTTATTTTCATTTTTAAAATGTCATTTGTGTTTTAAGTACCATGCAGATTAAAACATCTAAGATTACGGCATAATTTGTCCGCTAGTTTGTGACATCTTTTGTTTAGACAATATACCATGAATAGCGTAATAGTGATGGGCTGTGGATTAAAGTGGTAATCAGCTGTTACGAAATGAATTACAAAGGAAATTCATTCAAGTAATGATCTTGAGAATATGATGACACTGACTTTATAGGTTTTTATACAATATTTTCCTTTGTGTTACATTGAAGTTCATTGTTCTCACACCAGGCATTTAGAAGGTTATAATTGTAACAAATGATCCTGCATTTAATTCAACATCTTGAATGTTTCTGTAATAAGGATATATAGATATGAAATTAATTTCATATATTGCCATGGCCTTTATTCAACAAATCAAGACTATCCACTTTACAGAGTGGTATGGTGGCACTATGTTACAAACACCGAATTCAAAGACGACTTTTTCAGTTTGCAGTATTTTTCAAAATACACGTTACTTTCAGGGGAAAATATATGAAACTGGACTCATGAACGCTAGGCTCTGTGTACACTGAAATTCAGCAAAGTAATCAAAGATAGATTTCATTTCAAAATGATAGACTTCGATTTTGCAAGTGGCCAAAAAATTTAATTGCAGAGTAACTGTAAAATCAAAAATCAGCAACAGCTTGATTTGTATTGTCGTGAGGGGAGCTTGCAATTGAGCCCTAGAAATGCCTATGGTCTTCTAACAGACATGCAATATTCTGATCATAATGTATATTCTTTCTATTCAATGGTCCTGTCTTGAAATTTTCCTCTGCAGTTCTTCTCCAACTGAAATACAGAAAACAAAACACATATATGAGATTACTAAAAATCTTTCAGCAATCATACAAAATTCCATCCTTGTGAAATTTTGAATCATAAAAACAGAAGGCATCCAAGGAACTAAGATTGAAAATGCAATGGACTGTTTAATATTGAACCGTTACTGAACTAATTAATTTATGACAATGACAATTTAATTTGTAATTATTTCACAAAGTATGACAAGTTTTATACCCTGTTTGCTGAATAATAATACAACAGTCATAGATTTTGTTGTATGGGGAGTGTAAAGAACAGAGAACTGTGATGTAAAATGTAATTCATACGTACTTTATCTGGTACACTCTTGTATGAGACAGAATCAGGCTGTACTGTCATCTATTGGCTTCTTGAGTCTCAAGTCCATATCGTCATCATCAAGACTAGTTGCAAATGCTGTCTCTATGTCAACAGGGTTTGAAAACCCCCTCAGAGTACCGTCATACTCTTCATCCAACACCCCGGCAGATGAGTAGATTGGGTTATGCTTGGTGGCTATTTCTGCTCCATTACTCTGTTTTCCAATGACAGAGAGGAAGAAATTAAGATTCTAAGGAAAAGCCTCTGATCATATCTGAATATCTGGCCATGTTTATCTGCAGTGGATTTGGGGAGGTTTGATTTTCTCTTCTAATAACTGATTGCTGTTGGTTTTACAAATAATGAAGACTCAATGATTCTACATACAGCTAACACTGACTGCACCAACTGGGGTCTTTGAATATTTTGAAAACTTGTGGTTCAGCATTAACAAATATTCCATAATGCCTTTGGCACCAATAGATGAAATCATTCATAATCAGCTGTTTCAGCATGAAATGTGGCTATCGGTCATAAGACCACGATGTACTCACACTGCTTGTAAAAAGTTTATGCAAATGTATAATTCAAATAACATAAACTTTTCCAAAGGCAAGAAATGAGTACCGCATATCGTACTGGTACTACTTACATGTGGAGGGGTGTCGTACATTGGATTATCAAAGCCACGGAGCACTGCCGCAGGATCAGTTGGATGGTTGATGAATTCTGCTGAACCAAGTTCCATTTCCATGCCCAGTGGTTTATTTTTCGGCCATCTTCCACAATGTCTAACGACAAATAAAAATTATATCAATCCATAGTGAAAAGTCCAAAAAACAGGGGTAGAATGGATGAATATCACATGTGTAACATGTGTAACAACAAGGTCATAGAATGTATCAACTCTATTTTGGTTATAAATGTGTGTCAGTCTTGTATGATAATGACAGCCAATAATAGAAAACCAGTGAAACATATCCATTCTGATTTTTCCATTGAAGTAGTGTAAAGGTACATTGAAATCAAATTAGCAGGCTACGAGGACAGCGGTACAATTCACTTTATGATAAGAGTTTATGGAAACTTTTGTGGTGATGTCAGCAAATGTTTTCAGGTAAATTCAAATGGAAAGCCAGTACTTCAACACACACAAGAAACTTACCCACGCCTATACATTAGTGCAATGACCATTATCAAAGCAAGAACAACTAACACAGCAACCACAATTCCGGCAATCATTCCTGTCTCTAGAGGTATGGAACCTGGAAATCAAGATGGAATAGCCATCAATGTATATATACACTGTCCTCTTTTCGTAATAATTGCATGAAATGGTGTCACATGATTACTAAATATAAGTCTTGCAAAGTGATATTGGATTCTATGGTCAAAACTATATATCTGCTTGATAGTTATCCAACATGCCAATTTCTTGGGACACTAACTATCCATGAGACTCCAGGTTGGTCAAGAGCTACAAGATTTGATTTGTTTTGACATATTTCTTTTTACCTGTTTGTTTGTCTGTGCCAGGTCCTGATGCAGTCGATGTTACATTGGTGATCCCATATCTTGCCATATCTGGAAGATACAAAACAATGAATATAATAGAGCATGAAAGTCATTCCACTCAACATTGTATGATAGCCCCCGTCACTGTTTTGTTGAAAAAGTCCACTGTGCATTTATGGTAGTTCTGAACATATACATGATCAGTATCCAGTAAATTTCACTATGTAGGGTTTGAAATTCACATACTTTTTGAGTTCACAAACCACCAGGTGTTGATTTTGGACTACAAATAGAAATGTGGGAAGCCCTATATATACCACCATTTACAGTGAAGGTTTAGGAAAATGTCACAGAAATGAATGATCCCTCAAAACAGACTAAACCAGAGTCCCTCCATAAGTGAGACTGCTGAAGAAATTAATTATTGTGATGTATCAGACTGCAGTGTTTCCAGTCAACTGTCTGAGCCACCTGGGCCTAACTGCAACATTAAAGTGAAAGCAAAACGTCATCCAGTAGTAAGCAAAAACTAATGATTTCGAAGAAAACTACATACAAATCTGTGACATTGCTGAGCTCACAAGTTGTTAAAAGGAATATTTATGAGCAGATTAGATTTTCATGTCTACTTTGTACTGACTACAACCTATTTCATGATGACCTGCCAAGTTATTTTCAGATGGTTTATACGGATCACAAAAATTATGAAACCCATAGCATATTGCTATTTTCTACAAAATCTTTAAACATAGTTTAGCAAACAGAATTTAAATGTGTTTTGTGACAATTGGAGTTTCTCCACGACTATGTCAGAAAAAGTGTTGACTCAGCAATATTCTTTTTCCATTTCATTCAGTCTGTCATCAAAGAGGTTAGCGTTGTAATGCCTGAAAGTGAATTTTGATATCTTAAGGCAATATGGTAAGAATGGTTTTATGTCAACATAAATTATTTCATCTGTTCAAAACACCTGTGGCATCATGAAAGCATATAACTATACTGTACACACAAACACATACTTTCCACAATGTCTTTCTGCAGAGCAATGCACAGTTCACCAGCCTTTTGGCCATCATGATCATCTGTAGCCACAAACTGAATTTTGTCTTCACTTGTCTTTGATGTGGACATCTTGACTTCCCTGTACGAGTCCTGTTCAGGAAGTGGAGACGTGAATTGTAAGAATTAAGGTAGACACCGGTTGTTTGGATCCAGAACAAGATATCAATATATATTGAAGATTCACCACAAAAATAAAAAGTTTCATATCTTTGCACATCTAGAACGGTTAACCCTTTTCCTGCGAAGTTCATCATATTCCACTATCAGGTCAAGTTCATTGAATCTAGCAAAGCACAATATGTCCCATTTGGTGCATTTTAATAAAAACTTGAACATTTGGAGGCCCCAGAAATCATATCCTGACATGTACACATGATTTTCATGGACTAAAAAGCTACTGGAACAGACCAAGCCAAATGGGTGGAAATACGTTTGGTTTTGGCGTGATATCGCTTTTCACTGAGTTGGTTGATGGGGAAGTGATACTATCTGGCAGGGAAAGGGTTAAACTTGTTAGTGAATATATCCCTTTTGATGGAACCAATATTACTCTTTATCCCCCCTCCTCCGCAGAAAGCCTTCATCCAGAAGGATTAATAATAGAAAGTTATTTATCTGAATCTATGCATTAAACATGAAGCAGTCTGTGATTTTCAGAAGTACTTTGGTGATAATAATTCTACTCTCATCTATGTAACTATTGTACATATGAAGTCAGAATACGTGAGGATATGCTATGTGTACAAGAATGGCAAATATTGCCAATTGCCAACACCTATAAACTGGAAATTCCTTTCTGCTGGACTTTACCCAATGTTCATCACTGAACAAATTGCAAATTATCAATTTTTACATAACACATCAAAGATAGGTAATTGCCATACCTTGTTACCATAGTTACCATTGATCGTGTTCTTGAACTGTTCTAAATTGAATTTATCTTTATCATAGAGCATGGTCAGCGCACAACCTGCAAGCAAAAATGTTCATCAGTCTTTGCCCCTCAAAAAATGAAACAGAATGTATCTATACTGTTCGAGTAGTGATAGTCCATCATCACAGGAAAGAAACAGAAATATGTCTGAGGTCCATCTGAGGTACTCTGTGAGTTATGATGTACTGGTACTGTGGCTGGGCACGCTCAAGAAGTGCAAACAATTCCACACTAGTTTACCGCTCAGACCAATTGACACATAAATTAATGAAAAAAGGCCACTTGAGAATAAGCACAATTGCAGTATTGAGCAGCACACACATGTATCTACAAATTCAATGCCTCACAGTAATCTCAAGCAAAGAAAGAGGACAGGCTCCTTGCAGTCCAGGTAAATCATGATGATTGCTTTTCTAACAATTTTCCCATTTATTTTGCGGAATAAAAATTTTTTATAGAGTTCACTCTTTCTTTCAGAAAATTATTTACTTGATTAATAAAACTCGGTATTTAGGAGAAATTTCAACTTTGAGTGAAATTACATATGGAGGACTGTGACAACTAGATTTCATTTGACATATCAATCATTGCAAATCCTTACCACACATTTGGCAGCAGCCATCCACTGGTATGATTGCACTCTTACAGATCGGCTCATAACACTGTGTGTTCTGACAGATTCGATTCTTTATCTGTAGTAGAACCATAGTGAGTACAAAGTAAATAACAAATCAATAAATAAATCTAATGAGCCTATTGAATTCTATCAATAAATTTGTACTCTAGAAAACTAATCTTTCTTTGCACTGTGACGGCCGGTAAAATGAACAATATTTAGATTTAAGGTAGTGTATACACCTTGAAAGTGAAAGACTTAAAACTTTTGCTCAAATTTTCCCAAACGAAACTTTCAACCATTCTCTTACCAGATCATCAATAAAATCGGGGGTCACCTTGCAAAGTTTGGAACTACGGAAACAAATTTCCCAACGTATTCCTGAGTTAACTCTTTGGGGGAAAAATTCAATTTTCAATTTTCGAAAAAAACTAAGACAGTGAAAGTCTTTCTTTTGCCAAGAGCTTTAAAAGAGCCCCCACAAGCGGTAGATCAGAAAAGAATAATGAAATTTGAGTCTGAATATCTGTCCCCAAGGCACATTTCTACATTAATGATTGTTTTACCACATAAATGATGAACGAAAGCTCAACTTTAACAAAAACACAGAATTGGTCTGTATGTCACTTTCCATACCTGTCCATCATTTCCACACGGACAGCCGGTAATATCCAGACATCCTCTGATAGCCACACTAGGAGCACGACCAGAGATCCAAGGTAAACTGCCGCCGACCATCAACGCTTGATAGAAATGTCTTGAACTCATCTGTAGAGTAACTCTGTGCAAGAAATTATACCACAGCAATTTGAATAATTTTTCATTCATTTATCATAGGTAGCCCTTTGTGTTCTTTGAATACATTCATATTGACATCATATTCAAAGCCTATATGCCTTCATGATGTTACTGTAAAGATTACCGAACGAGACATGTGATCAATCTTGGTTGCACGCAAGGGAATTCTGAGGGGCTTCTCTCCTCTGTTTTTCAGGAAATAACTTTACATTTTCATAACCATAGAGAAAAATATATTTTCAAAGCGAAAGAATATGCCAATTATGCATTGTCAGGTAAATTGGCCAGCTGTGTTTTCCAAGATGTGGTGAAAATTACAGGTGTTCAGTTTCACCTGATTCACAGGATGTACATGCAGGTCTGAAATATTAAACAAACAACACCATGGTCGAAACACAACTGTCACAAAGTTTGGAACAGAAGTTTTGAATTGTAGAGGTAAATATTTGACTAAACAATGGTTGACATCTTAAAACTGCAAATTAGTTTTGAAACTTTTGAAAAATAACAAGTAAATCCAAATAAAATCTAGTAAAAGTGTAGTTGACAGCTGAATTTCCATACCAGCTTATGTAGTTACAGCACATACATATATATGAAAAGCCGATCAGTTTCAAAATAATTATACTTCTGGCGATCATTATAACACTGACATGCTCTTGAACACAAAATATTGAAAAGACAAAGACTCACATACCTGGCCTGCAAATATCATTGATGTAACAGAGGTATCCATGTCAAGCTGTACGTAGTAACGACTGTCTCTGGGGAATACCACGTCGTCATATGAACATGGTACCCGTTCAGTTTCTAGCAATGGTGCACTCTCAGAATCTTTCCAGTTATCAGGATCAAACCAATCCTTGGCATTTGAACGGATGAATTCAACATCTGTAATACATATGTACAGAATACCCTTCTTACAGACTTGCAATGTCACAATAAATATAAATTTAATGTATTATAAAAAACCTGATTGTCAATATTACAAAATTATTGATCAGAAAAATATTGAAAATGGACTTTAGGATACTCTTATTTTTATGATTTGGACAGGCACATTGACAAAAATAATGAATTGATTAATCCTATTTTTACCAACTTGAATTTTGTTGAATGTCTCTTTTGCATCTCTGATATCTCTGGAAAAAGACAAAAATTAAAGGCATATATTGGTGGGCACTGAAGAGATGACATAAAATCAACAGAATTTATTTTGGAAGAAAATATAATCAGAAAGTTTAATAAAAAAATTGGGCATACTTTTAGCAAATTATTTGAGAAAGTGATTACCTTTAAAACAAATTTTTTGTGAGTTTTTTGTGTTTTGATTAATTGAGGCAGAATCAAAGAATGTATGTCACATTGATTTGGTAAATATAACACAAACAGTGTTTGTGTTATATTTGTGTTATAATATGTGTACACAGCGCTTATTTGACTGGATGTTGACATGAATTACCTTCTCCTGGACAAGAGGGGTCTTCATTGGCATCAGAAAAACTCAAAACCATATCACTCTGCATGGTTACCACTCCGTCCATAGGTAGGATAATTTCTCTCATAGTTGAATTGCTTTGAAGAAACACAGAAACGACAGAATTCTCCTGTTGAAAAGAAGCAGACAGCACAAAAACTGTTAAAGAAATATCAAAATCATTAATACATTAGTGTTAACTTACACAGCAAAACTCCATATCAACTATGATTGTACATAAATAACAGTTATCAGAAATCATGCACACTATTATCATATCTCTTACTAATAAAGCTGTTCCAGATGGCTTCTCAAACACCCCTGTAAAGAATATGTGACATCCTGAACTCTGCAGTGTAAAAAACTACTGCCAATATAGTGACCACAATGTGAAAGCCTAGCAAAGATACATACTGGGCCAGTTAACATGACGCGGTCATTTGCGCATGGAAGACGTTTCACATTCCAGTTATCCGGATTATCATAATTCACATTTGGTAGCCATTCCTTGGTAGAGGCGTCACAATACCCTGGAATCACAAACAGAAAAACATAATGAGAACAACTCATACACTTCATTCACCTTAGACTCTCTGATTTTGACAAAACACTGGTATGTTGCCAGATTTCGAGTTTCACATGGGGCTCAACGTCTGCAAGGTGAACAACCTAAATGACTCTCTCAAAAAGTGTGTCAGTGATTGGCATTAAAGCGATTAATTTGTCATTTTGAATACAAAATGGTATAGTTTTGAAAGAAATTGTCGCATTAACAGTTACAACTTAGTTTTAATAATAATGGAGGCCAACATGAAAATCACCAAACACTTTTTAGGAGAGTGAATGAGTTCTCATGCAGATTTTTGGGCAGAGATCTTGCAACTTTACTCAGCTGAGAACAAAAAAGCTGGGTATGTGGATGGCACGGATGGTCGGGTCGTCCGCCCCTCATAAAGGCAAAACCTTGAGCTACAGTACTGCAGCTATTACGTGGGTATAGACCCTATTTTAAGGGTGAAAGGTCTGTGCCATTAAAGTTCTGTACACAATGATGTTTGTTGGTACATGCTTTTATGGCGTTTACATTCGTGTAAGTAGAAGACGCCCCTCGAGTTTGTCAAGAAGTTTCAGACACTACGGTGCCTGCTAAACAAAATTACAGTAAACGCCAATTCAGATTGAATTTGTCCTAGCTGATGTTCTCTGACTTTCCCCTTCCGCGCATGTTTATATAATGTCTGCGAAGTTGCGACTGCGACATTCACACTCCATGTCTCCAATATACAGGGAGGGTTTCAAAAACTTGACGACAACACCGCTCGAACATAGTGACTGAGTTATTACTTTCGACGTGCACACTCACCTATGACAAGAACTGCACAAAAGAATAATTTCAGACCCATTCTGTTGAAGTCACTTTCACAAATGTATGACAATTGAGACAGAGCTTCGGCAGGTCGACACTGTATTACCTCCTTCGTCTCTGACAAGGTGGAAGTGATCATTCACTGCTTGAACTGTTTACATATCCATCCGCCACAACAAACTTTCACTAAAACATGAAATCGCATTTTACCAAAAGCTGAACATTTTAACGCGACTAAGGAGAAACAAAACTTTAAGAATTGCCTATATAATTATATTAGCATTATTGCTACAAGCGTAGAAGGTTGAATCTTAGTTTTACTGGGCGCACTACAAATAGTTTACTCTCAGCGGATGTATAAATGTGTGCAAACTGGCACATCAGGTACGAAAAGCACCGCGCCCAATGTTTGACAATAGGCCCAATAACCTTGGGTGAAGACATTATTATTACAATAGCGTCGCGGACTTCAGACTAACTGAATATGTTTAATCACATCACATATTCCAACTGTGTATAAAGCAAATATCCGCGAAGATCATGCTGCTTTTGAACTGCATTGACGATATCTACGCCGGATGACTGGGGGAACAACAACCTGTTAGGCAACAATCCTACCCTGACCCCGGATGTCCCGACTTTCGCATTTATATGACACGGGATTACAAATACAATGAATTACAAGGACAGAGAAATCCAACAGAACAACAAGAACAATGCCCATGTACAAGCTCGACCACGCTGGCGCATTTGTTCCTAGGGCCGGGGTCGTGATTGAAAAACTCGCACAGCAAACGAAACCTAACTTAGGCTATGGCTTTTAACTCCATACTGTAGGCTACAGACTGTAGGCCTACTTCCTGTACTGTAACATCATCATCATATCCCCTAGGCCTATATGCACAACCCTAGAAAAATCGCCCGAAACGATGTCTCGTTTTAAGTAAATGCAATAAACTCACCATTTAACACAGATTTTCATTTACATAGAATTTTTATTCTTATATTTTACTATCGTATTTTAGTATCCATATTTATCAAAAAGGATAGCGAAAGAAAGGAGCCGCTGTTGATTGTTATCGTCGAAACACATGTCAAGGGCAAGGCCCGATATATTTACTTTATAACCTAAGGTGCTATGAAGTATTTTAAAGAAGAGTTATTCCCTGTATGCACTCTTCTTTGATGTTGTGCAATGATGTAAAACTTTCAATGAAAACAATCATTGAGTAGTTTCGATTTGCAGTTGTTAAAACAATCTTAATAGCATGTTATGTTTGATATAGCCTATAGGACAGGCTTGGCTTCGGAACACAGTGACTTGCTGATTTGTTAACTGTTTGATTAGTCATAACAAGAACCTGAAATATGTGAAAGCAAGCCTGTCTGTCTCTACATGTTCAAGATTGACTGATGCATGAACACAAATATTTTTGGAGGCGTGGCTAGGTCAGTAATACTAGGCGTGGTCACGACATAAGCTTATCGAGAAAATTATTCTGTGTTCAAGATGACCGCTTCCTCTTAAGTTACAGTAAAAAAAACTAGCTATCATTGAAAACAACAAAATGCATGGGATGTTTAGATGCAATGGTAATTCTCACATCAAGAAAGATGCTGGCATTTACTTCAACTTCATGATCAGAATATTTATACTACCGTTCATACATCTGATCCTACGGCTATGCGTTCTACGTGAGTATCGCGCTGTCATTTTCATGAGCGAGGCCGCGAGGTAAAGTGAAGAAAGCGTAGGCCTGCTGATTCGACTTATCTGAATAGACACGTGTAAAGATGCATATGAAAAAACTCAGTATAGTTTTCAGTTTTGGTACTGACCTTATTTTTGTTTGCATGGAGCAGGGGTAGCCAAAAAGCTGTTCGCAAACACCCAAAACAACAACAACAACAACAACAACAACAACAACAACAACATCAACAAACAAACAAAAACAAGTTCAGACAGCTTTGAAAAGGTCTGGCAGTTGAGCAGGCCGGCTACATCTAAATGATTCGGTTGCGTTTAGGCAGTTTGCCGGACTCAGATCTCAGGGTGCGAAGAGGAGGGAGCGAAGAGAAGGCGGTTGGGAGCGCGTCGTCCGGTAGGTCGGTGTAGAAACGTCTTTTTATGTTGTTTTGGATTGTCTCTGTCCCAATAAACATCCCTTGATAGCGTAGTTGAGGGAATTCAGCGCTAGGGACAGCCAACTTCTAGAGGTGAACAATATAATATCACTTTCTTCGATTCAAACATGAATATAGACAATTTGAAATAAACTTTGCAGGATAACACATCAACAAAAACAAAACAACAAACATAATATACGTACATTCGTTGCAGTTTTTAGTAACCAGTCTCATTATTTTGGCCGCATGTGTACCGTTGCCAGTCCGGCCCTCGGGTACAATACCATTCTCTCGTTGTGAAGAAGTGGCAGGCAAGTCGTTTTACGACCGTTTTTTATCTCTACAGGTATTGTTGCGGCATGTTTGTTTGGCCACTGTCAATATAGTCAATAACCAGATATATTTCTTGTTTTTGTTTGATTAGTTTTGTGTATGGTCTGACACCCCGGCCGCCTCTATGACTCTTTGTGAAGCGCCTTGAACTTGAAAGACTTCATTTTCTTCAAGAATATATAATAATATTAATAATAGTTTATTGCGTTCGAAGGCTTCCGGCCAATAAGTTTCGGAAAAAATCATCATCTATGCAATAATGTTTAGGCCATACATATAATGTAGCGATACTGGTCTTCTTCTTCAAGTTGGAAAATGCTTTGAAAATAAATTTACAAAGATTAAGTAAAGCTAAGTTTTCGGCTGTTTTCTTTACATATATATGCTTAAAGTACACTGTTATATATTCCTGTCTCAGTTCTCAATAAAACGGATATACCAAACGAAAATGGCACTCATCTTCGATTTCCCTAAGATTACATTGTGTCTTTCAAGTCAATATTCTGTCTTGTCCCCTCTTCACAAGCTAATAGCAAAGTTCAACAACGAAAACGTGCAAAAGCTTGAATGTATTGAACATTACAGTCCAGTGAAATGTATTTTTCTGGTTCAAGGAAAGTTTTTAAATTAGCGTTGGTACGAAATTTTGGTTTTTAAGTTATTCTAAATTGCCATTATTGTTTTCACACACCTGACACTCTTGTCATGAATTCCAACAAAAAATTATTCTCATCTTCAATCTCCTGGAATACCCAGGCATACCCAAAGCCGTGGGAAAAACAAACAAACAAACATTTTTCAGGGATTTTGTCCGGGTATGTCTGTCCATAATATCCAATCTATACAACATTAAAATTTGGTAATCCGTCACCTTGTATTTCAAATAATTTCAGCCTGTATTTTCCACAGCGTTTTACTGTTAATACGAAAATGGGCAAGCGTCAACATTCACCAAGGACTGCCTTCACTGGTTGTGTTACTTCGAACTCAAATTTATCTTGTACACCATCTTCGCGGGCTTTTTTTTCGAGACAGTCGGTCTCTCTCAAGAGTAAATAATTGTTCAGAGAGACTGCCGAGACATTACTGTGACCGCGCATCAAATTAATATTACTGTTGAATGTGTTTCTTAGGGCCTGAACTAGGGAACAATTGCGCATGCGTGAATTCATATTTGGTATGAATACTTATCATCATTCGGGATTAAAGTGCAGTAATAAGGGTACTTTCGTAAGTATACAATAATGACAGGAAAATTAACATTTTAGCAACAGTATTCTTAATCCTAAATTTATTTATTTATTTTTTACTCTCCTGCTATGACTAATAACGCCATATTGCCCTGAAGAGAAGTACGGGAATGTGGACGAGTGTAGAGGAAACACGCGTCAGCGTCAGCATCATAGTGTGGAAGATTTGTGGTTTATCATCACACAGGCGCCAGCAATCTGTACTCTGTCGGTGGTTAATACTAAGCCCAAGGCAGAAATTTGCAATGAACAGTGGATTTTACAACCAATACCGACCATCAGTCAATGTTAATATGCTTTTTCAATCCCTTTTTCTTGATCTATTATTGTACAGCTTTTATCAATCTGGCTGATTGACATTATTTATTTTTCAAGCTCCGAGCAGTTCGTCTACTATGAAGTTCTGCTTACTTTGAGCTCGCTCTTCCTCATTGCAATGTATCGTAATATTGCATGAATAATTGATGATTGATAGATTGATGAGAATGAATGAATGAATGAATGAATGAATGAATGAATGAATGAATGAATGAATGAATAAATAAATAAATAAATAAATGAATGAATGAATAATGACCGGGAGTACTAAAAGCTTTCAACATCTTGTAGCAAAAGACCGATAAAGTGTAGTTTACACAAAACAGTTATACCAAAAAATATCATAGTTACCTCGGCTTACAACATGCTGCTCATGCTCAGCCTCCAGAGGCGTGAATTGATTATCTCCGGAAATTTAATGGACGTCTTTGTCGATCACTGAACGCCTGCAACATTTGAGTCGCACAAGTGAAACTAAGCAGATGGTCTCTCATTGTCGCCAGCAATATGAAGTTTGCACCAAAATGAAGTCTAAAGCATGACAAGATGATGCAATACTGTCATCTCAGGATGATCTGTGGTAAGTAGAGAAAAAATAAGTAGAACACAGAGCAAAGAAAAGTGTACATATAAATCATGTGATAATATTTTAATGTTAAAAAATGACACCACAAGATGTTCTTATTTCATAACAGAGACTTGGATATTGTCAATTTGATGAAAGTCGGATCTTGGAAAGAGCTCGAGGTGATCGGTCGCTACTGGTTATTCATTTTCGCCTTTAACGTCCGCTGCTTTCGCCTCTCTGGATGCGAGGACCACCAAGGGCGATCGAATGTGAAAGGATGGGCAAAGTCGAAGAAAGAAGTCGAGCCAGTTCTTACGTATACATCTTATTGATTTTCAGAAAAATACATCTACTATGCTGCAATTGATGAATGAACTGAATTCTATGTTTCTAATAAGACTGCGTTCACAAATAACGATCGGGGTGGGGGGGGGGGGCTGGAGAATCGCGATTGTCGAAATCTTATTTTTTTCAGACCCCCTCAGTACCCTCAACAATTTTCAAGTCCCACCCGTGTCAACATGATTAAAATATTTCAAGCCCCCCCCCCTTAATTATCATATAGCCGTATATTTATTTGGGTTTCACGCAAAGAAAAAATAGACATGTTTTGAGCACTTCTACTCGCATATGTTCGACACTACCTGTTATTAGCAGTTTTTAGAGCCATATTCCTATAAGGCAAGTTCTTAAATTGATTCATTTTAAAAGACATCAGTAGACTTTTTAGGCCGATTTGAGATATGACAACTCCCTGGCCAGGTCAATGGCACCAGCTGAAGAGCACACAAAATGACGATGATGAGAGAGTATGCAAATTGTGAATTCCTGGCTACGTTTTGCCAAATTGTGAAGAACTGAGGATAGTAATAAACGTTACCTACCAAAAATATTTTTTCAAAAATACAAGACATGACTTATAGATGCTGCTAATAAAGTTTTACAAAATTGACAATACTGGAAGGTTAATATATTCCATCAAATAAACGTTTTAATATCTGAAATTTTGGGTGTAATAATGTAAATTTGGTAAAATTAAAGTAATTCCATTTATTCAAACATTTTTTCCATTTCAGTTAGAGTCTTTACAGTTTAAAGTTTTACTTTTGTGTTATTTAACGATGAGAATGTGAAAATTTAGAAAATCAAGCATGGTGCCCCATCTTACTTGATATTCTCATATGCCAGAACTCAAAAATCCCTAATAACTTTCAAGTCTCCTGGTCTTCAATGTGTTGCTCTCTGGCCTGATCTTGTGTACAAGTATGTTTCACTGTCATGAGCGTCACATGACTCAAACTCTTCTTCAGCTACTTCATAGTCAGAGCTATTTCTGCCACTTCTGGTATGCAGTGACAGTAACACTGCTCGATAGGCAGTAGCAGGGCAGTAGCAGTATTAACTTTGATAATGTTGACAATATTTTTGTTCAGTTTATACAATTGTGTTCTAAGCTTGTTCTACTCCCTATAGCATGTAGAACTGTCCAGTATTCAGCTTGCAAACACGCGGCCTGTAGGCCTATATGTGTACCATGCAATTGTATCATTGGCAAATGACTTTCAGTCTGGACTCTATATTCAGCCTTTTGTCGACAAACTGACTATCGTGTTTCAGCATGCTGTAGGGAGATACCAAGAAACTGTATTTGATATATTGCATAGAAATATAGAAAAAAATTATCAACAGTCGCAGCTTCTGTCCCGATAGTAGACTTACTTGTTTGTTTTTGTACAAAAATTCATACATTTTTGTAAGCTTTTTAGATAAAAGTAATGAAATGCAACAAAATAGTTCTAGATCGTATTAAAGTTTTAACACAATCTGAATAACTTAAATGTTATTCAGTTTTCATTGAATTGCCCACCAAACCTTGTAATCGTAAAAAGTAGAAGGGAACAAAAAAATTTCAGAAACCCCCCCCCCCCGACACAGCAAAACTTTCAAGTCCCCCCTCAACTACTCCCAAAATTTTCGAATCGCTGAATGTACATAATGACATATTCAAATTACATTTCAAATAATCTTCTCATTATTGACTAGTAAAGGCCGGAATCAGTCACAAAATAATGCATTTCATCCCAAACAAGATGTTTTCCAGAAATACGATGACACCACTTCTGATACTGAGGCATCAAAACTGATCCAGTCAAACTATCAGTCGACGCAGTCGATGCACAGTCACCTGTGTTCTATTCCGCTTTGCGTCTATTCGCCCCATAGACGTGTGCACATATCCCCGAGAAGAATGGTTCTTCCCGGGGGTTCTTCACAGCCACATGAACATTCCCAGTCATCGCAAGTATGACTGATTGCGCCCTCTATAACAGGAAGGAGTGAATGTTTCGTTTCCTTTTGGTGTATGCCCTCTGACATACGTACAGTAAACATATCGGACAGCTCAGTCACATCGCCCGCATCCCCATTGACAAAACATACACCGTATGCAGCTAAAGGTACAACAGCAGTGTGTAGCCCGTATACCTAGTCTATAGAAGTGAAAGGTACGTCACTGTGACAAGCGAGTAAGCGTCGACTATAGGACATGATCATCAGATCATAGAGTCAGTGTAGAGTTGACTGAGTGATAATGATAATGGCGAGAATGGCGCAATATCTAGCTGTTCCAGGTGCTCGTTACGCAGCACCACAATGCTGACCATGGAGCTTCCAGGTTTACTGTATATTGAACGAAGTCTTAAACTCTAAAACAACCTGTTCCACATATGACGCCCCATGACTGTGGGGCACAGTGTGCGAAACAGTGTAATACCATATCTGACAAGAATTCAGATAAGATGAAAAATGCTCTTTTCTGTGACAGCTATATATGGCTACATATTCAATCTGGAGAAGTAATCCCCAAAATTAACACATATGTGTAAATTTTATCATGGTCATGTCATGTAGTCCTAGGCTTTGCATGGTCTAAAGAGCGGAGGTACCAATGTACATCAACGTTTTGGAATTTTGTTGCAGACTTCTGTTTGTAGAAATCATAACTACAGAATTGTCCTAAATACAATTGTTTACATAAATATCTTGGGCAAAAAGGGTGTCAGGGAGTATACAAAAACCTGCTTGCTTTGGGTGGGGGTTGTTACTGTTAGTATATATATATATATATATATAGAGAGAGAGAGAGAGAGAGAGAGAGAGAGAGAGAGAGAGAGAGAGAGCGCCAAGGTGGTTTATTAAAAAATGAGGAGATGAAGATTTCCTATCAGTTTTTAACCAATTTGACATATTATGTATTCAAGAAACTTGGCTTTTGAAGTCAAACACTGTTGCTTTAGATAGTTAAAGTTATTTTAGATCTGATAGAAATTTTCAACATAAACGTAACAAACATGCCGCTTGGGACCTGCTATTTTATTAAAGTCAGGCTTTAAGACAGATATCCGTAAGATAAAAGGAAACATTTCTAACTTCCTGCGGACAAAACTTTACAAGGATTTTTTTACAATTCGGAAGTGATGTTTTTATATCTTGTGTATACTTACCTCCACAAAGGTCAGTAATGCATGTAATAATGATTTTTTTTAATTCTTTCTGAGATTCTTGAATTTTCTAGTTTGGGAGACATAATTTTAGTAGGGGACTTTAATGCTAGGACAGGTAATTTGCAAGATTATATTCAACATGATAACATAAATCACTGTTCCTACACCTATAAATGATTATATTCCTGACTCTGTACATCATAGAATTTCCATGGATGATGGTATAAATTGTAGTATCATTTCATTTGGGAGACAACTTATTGATCTTTGCATTCAAATGCTTAACATCAGAACTGCAAGGGATCTTTATGGGAAACCAACTTGTTACAAGGGAAATGGATTTAATACAGTAGATTATGGCGTTGTTACAAAGAACGTCATGAACCAAATAGATTATTTTTTCTGATCATTGTCCAATAGGCTTTCCTATGAATATAAATAATATAAGTAATATTGTGAAGCAGTCAGTCGATGTAGAGTGTAAACCATGTCCATGTAAAATTTGTGGAATGATAATGCTAAACAAGATTTCTTAGATACTCTGCAAAGTTGATCTATTGAAGAAGACTTCAGAAACTTTAATATCGACTGTTATACTTCTCATTCTTGTGATGATGTTGTAAAAGTATTTGAAGGTATTATTCACAAAGTGTCAGATCGCTGTTTACGTAAAGTTACAACGAAATTGAAAAAGAAGAAATAAAATGTGTTGTTCAGCCTTGTTTGATAAGTCTTGTTTTTCACTTCGTAAAGATCTTAAAGATTGCTGTAAACTGTTGAATCGCTACCCAAATGATCCACATATTAGAGGGAGATGTTTCACTCTGAAAAGAGAATACAAAAACTTGTTGAAATATAAACTGTCGGCTTTCAGAGAGGGTCAATTAAGGAAATTAGAAAAGGGCTACTCTGAAAACTGTACTGACTATCGGAAATTATGGAAAAATATTTCAGGGAGTCATGTCTGCGGGTATAAGAAAATTGACATATCTATTTCTCCTGGTGATTGGTCTTCCGACTTTACACAGTTGGGTGATTTTTCTTGTGAAGAAACTGATAATGTTTCATAACGTATCCTGTCTGAATTATCAAATATGGAAGCAGCCAATGAATTTGATGTGAATTGTTTTCTTAATTCCACATTTGCAGAACCAGAAATCTTGAAATCAGGGAAATCCCCAGGTGTTGATGGTATTTTAAATGAAATGCTAAAATAGGTCGGTTCTTCTATACATACTCCACTGTGTGCATTATTCAATGTCATCCTTTGGAACATTTCCAAATGCTTGGAAAAAAGAATATTTGGTCCCTGTATTCAAATCAGGTGATACATGTGATGCATCGAATTACAGAGGGATTTCTATAAATAGTTGTCTTTGCAAAACTTTTTACCTCTGTGTTGAATAACAGGCTTTTGACTTTCTTATAAAAGCAATGGTATTCTTTCGCCATTTCAGTCTGGTTTCAGAGCAAAGAGGAGAACTGCAGATCTTTTTGTTTTGCTTTCTCTTACCGACAAGCATGTCTATGCGAAATTTTCGTAGTCAAGCTGCAGTCCCAGTCAAAGGTATCTATATTGTTGTTTTGTAGACTTTCAGAAAGCATTTGACAGAGATTGGCAAACAGATTTACTTTGAAAATTTCAGAAATATGGTAATTTTTATAGCTAAGTCAAGTCCATGTACCACACCCTTATGAAAATGATCTTCCCAGTACATTTGGTTCCATCGAGGACTGTCTTGCCAAGCTTGTTCACTCCTAATCAATTGTCTGATTTATGCTGATGATCTTTTATTGATTTCTGAATCTAAGACAGGCTTATAAAGCTGTTTTGATAAACTTCATAGGTTTTGTTCTGACTTGAAATTATCTTTTAACATAAAGAAAACAAATGTTATTGTGTTCAACAAAAGTGATCATCTTGTAAAAGGAGTTACACTCACTTACATTGGAGTGACTCTTGACTTAGTGAAAGAGTACTGTTACCTTGGTTTTGTCATTACCCCAAATGGTAAATTCAAAGAAAATTTTCACAATCTTAAATTGAAGGCAATGAAAGCTCTTTTCAGCCTTTGTAAGTGCCTTCAAAATGGTTCACGTTCTGTAAAAGTAGCATCATCGCTTCTTGATAGTTTAATTTTACCTGTTATGACTAAAGGCTGCGAAATATGGGGACATAAAATTAATGACAAGTGTAACTTTCTCAATGATTTTAGTATCTCTTATTATAGATTTATCCTTGGAGTCTCTAAAACATGCACTGTCTGGTTATAAAGCACACGTTCAAATACTGGCATAGATTGGTTTTATCAGATGACATCTTACTGAGATCTGCTTATATGCATACATCCAGGTTGAATTCAGATTGGTCCGATCATATACTAAGCATATTGAACTTGTACAGCGGGAGTGATATATGGACTTATATTTGTGATATTGATTCCACAGTTAATTATGTATATGATAGTTTATGTGAAATTTATGAACAAACATGCCTGTGAAATATACATAAAAATACAAGGACATGTGGAATGCAGAAGAATAAGCTCCAAACTTTCAGACTATTTAAGACAAATTTTGAAATTGAAAGTTACTTGTTAGATATAAAATCTTTTACCTATAGGAAGTGGCTGACAAAACTAAGAATTTCGGATCACAACCTTCAAATAGAATTGGTAGAAGGTCAATTCCAAAAGTTGCTGCACATGGAAGATTCTGCAAACATTATAAGTCTTTAGTTGAGGATGATTTCACTTTGTAATAGAATGTACAAAATACAGAACTTATCGAGATAGTCTATTTTCATCCACAAGTTTGCAATCCTGGCTTTCTTGATTTTAATAACAGAGAAAAGTTCATGTATATTTTTACTCACAAAGATAAATTACCTCTTGTGAAATTCATTTCTTGTACTTTAGTTCCTCTCCTAGCAGCAGCTTCATCCAGCGTTTGTTGAAGTCTGCAACTTTGAGTTGGACTTGGGTGTTACTCAGAGTTTCATGCTACATGTGTTGAGCCATTCGTCTGATGATCACTACAGAGGACACATGTAGTGTGAAACTCTGATTAACGCCTAAGTCCTGTTTTCTACTTGTTATCAATTTGTAACATAAATCGCTCTGCCATACAGGTATTGAGCACTGTTTTACAACGTGAAGATTTCTGAACTTTCTAGGAGAGAGAGAGAGAGAGAGAGAGAGAGAGAGAGAGAGAGAGAGAGAGAGAGAGATTTCAGTGGTCAAAGTTACCTGTCATTTTTAGTGATCTTTGCAAAATTTCTTTTTTGCACATAAATCTTTTGAGTGATGGCCAAACATAACAGTTGCTTTACTGTTATGGGTCCATTATGTAAATTGACACTTTCCAATGGTCAATTCACATAACTGCATATTTTCCTTACATTGTTCGGGTTTATATGCAGCCAGTTTTCATGATAGGTCATGCTTCCCAACTTCAAAAGATGGCATCCACTGAAATTCATTTGCATATAAAATTAATTTTTTTCATGGTTGATGGTCGAACAATAACCCAGACTGGAAGATCCATTGTTCAAGACAGGTTATAGACCCAGCGGATGTGAATGTATGAGCCCTAATATGCATCATATATTCTCTCGCAATTGACATGTTGGAAATGTAAACTGCACTGCACTGTTCTAAACAGGTTTATCTTTTGACGGTGTGGGGGATAAAATTTAGAATGACTTCCCGAAGTTGTCCCCATAATATGAAATCCAAAGTCAGGCAGTCAGACAGGAAAGAGCATAACAAGAAATCCACAACTACTACTGGGCAAAGAATCAAGTCCGGCTTATTTGTAGGTTTTTATAGAATCCTTCACTCTATGGACATATAAAACAGTTTCATAAAGCTTAAGTGTGGAAAAGTCTAAAGATTTGACTGCACATACAACTTTCAAGTTATTGCATACTAAGAATTAAGTCTGGCTTATTTGTAGGTTTTTATAGAATCCTTCACGAATTAAAAACAAGGCGAAAGATTTTGACTAAGTCCAGTTTCATCACTTTAGAACTAGAACAAATAGATGGTGTTGCAAAAGAGCTATTACTTTATCACTTCTTGGTCTTTGAAAGAGGCCGATATATCTTTCTTTCACATATTTTTCTTTGTTGTGTGTACCGGTGCTTTGCTGTCTGTTCTGTGCTATTTTGTGTCTATGTTTATAACAAATGACAATGTGTTACGAATTTCTGTCTAGTGTTGGATTATGGATGGGTATGATGTCATTATTTTATGAAACAAGAGTAGAGATGGCTTCTGCAATTCAAAGAGGTCACCTCAAGTGAATGAGATGTGACGTGTCTCAATTTAGACTTGCAAGGCAAAATGTACATGTAACTGTTGCTGTTGTTTATATTTAACAGCTCATCATTAAAAAAATTCATTGCAAAGATTCTGTGAGAAGAGATAGTAAGTAAAGGAAAATAGTCTTACATATTGGCTGGAGAGAACTTTGTTTTACTTTGTCCCCATTTCAACTGCATTTTCCCTATAGAACCTTTCAGGGGTCTGGTTGTAACAATAAGAACACACACAGACCTGCAAACATGACCACTGGAAAGTTATTAAAAAATGCAAAAAAAGCCTTCTTGGGTACTTTCGAATTTTAAGCCTACAAACCAAAAAATGGATAGGCTGGCATATATTCTTACAACATTATTAATTCATATCTCTGTCTCTGTATATTGGTGTATCATAAGTAATTTTGGATGCTGTTTGTATTTTTTTTCAGAACTTGACACATTCCTTATGATGGCGATGGCTCCAGGCCCAATATCGTTTTCACCAGTGTTGGCTGTGTGCCAACTAACGAAGATGCATTCAACTTTGTCAGTGTGCATCCGCATCCGGAATCTTTGTCCTCCTCCCAGCAGCAGTGTCTTCAGTCAGTCATACATGACGATCAAGAGGAAACAGTCGGCGAGTACATCAACAACAGTGACAAGCTTCTCGTTAGCCTCCGAAATCTTTTCAACAACCCGGAGATAAGTGACATCACGATTTTGGTCGGCTCCAAGAAGTATCATGCCCATAAGGTGATTTTGGCTCATTCAAGTGATGTGTTCAAAGTGATGTTGATGAGCGATAAATGGAAAGACGCAGACCAGGGGGAAATCCAGCTTGAAGACACACAGTGTGAAGCTGTCTTTGGTCAGTTCTTGGAGTATCTCTACACTGGTAAGGTTCACATCACCACCGACAAAGCTGTCCCACTGCTTATCCTCGCGGACAAGTACAACGTACCTGAGTTGAAGGAATCGTGTGGAGCTTTCATGATGAGGCACCTTGTCACGTCTCCTGGCAACAACCACGTGCTGTCGTGGTATCAGTACGCCAAGACGTGTGGCCACCATGACTTGCAAGAAAGCTGTAATCAATTCATCGAGTGGAACATCGACACGATTATCGGGTCACCGGACTGGGAAATGATGGACAGAGATCAGCTGATGTCCCTGCTCAGGAGTTCGGACATTGTCGTCAAGAGCGAGTATTCGTTGTACTGCGCTCTTGAATTGTGGTTGACTCATGCCAGCCGTGCTGAGTACCTGGAGGAAAACCTTCAAGATCTCCTACCACTGATCCGTTTTCCTGTCATGACTCCGCAACAGCTAATCAATCTCGAAGGTCACTCGCTGGTACAAGATCATCCCAACATTTTCGAGAAGCACTTCAAACGAGCATTCCGATTTCATGCCGTGCCCGTAGATCTGAGGAGTGAAGAGCACTTCTCCCGCTCCAGGGTGTACGAATTCCGCAACTACACCGGCGCGGATCACAAAATAGCTGCCAGCATAATAATACAAAACTACTCGTCAACATCGGGCAATCTGAACAGAGTGCGTCACAAACAGTCTCTGCACACGGTCATCAGCGGTTCCAATGCAGACAGCCACGATACACTACACTGGGAGATGACGTTCTATCCGAAGGGCTTCTATCGAACAGCCGATGGCTTTGTGGTCGAGAGGAATAACGCAGTCCGGTTCCTCATCACGTTACAGAACGGCAAACCCATTGACATGGACATCATCCATGTCGTTTACAGTCATCAGAACAAGGTCACATTTGTCAAAGATATCTTATACCATTCTCATAGCTTCAGCTCCAATAACGTCTTCCAAATAGAGAATTTACTGCCATTTGATGATCTGAGGTCACAGAACTCTCCATATCTAATTGAAAACTCTCTGAAAATCCAAGTCATCTTAAAACCCAAGATCATGGTCAAGAATGATGGCATTCAAAATTCTGTTGAAAATTCACTGTAAATTTCACATTCCATCGTCAGTTGTTCCTCAAATACTCGTTGTTGCATGCGCATCCTAGGCTTTGCTTCAACTTGCATTTGAAACCAATATATTACTGTGGTACTCTCTATACTGCTTTACTTATGTTGTCATAGAGCCCAGTGTGACAATTAAAATGTTGTCGTGGAGCCCGGTGTGACAATTAAAATGTTGTCATAGAGCCCAGTGTGACAATTAAAATTCATCACCACTGGATGATGCAGCCATTTCTTACTTCAGGGGCAACAGAATTTCATTCAATATATGTTGACCGCATCTCAAATGTTTGTCATAATTTTTATTGACATTATAAAAGTTGCAGAGTGTATATATTAATGTTTCTTGACAGACCAGAAAGTCAGTTTTGTGATCACACTTTCTGAGCTTCAGAAAATAATCCTTGATATGTTAATTTAACACACTCTGAACAGATAATTAGTGGTATTCTTACTGAGCTTTACAATAAGGCATTAATTTCATTTCAACAATGGGCATTGTTTGTGTTGTGTGTTTATCTTGCCAGTATATTGTTTTCCAAATGAACTGAGTCACTGAAACTCATCAAAGTTGGCAGGACGCGGCTGTGATCTACAAAGGTTCTGATAAATACTCAGATTCATAAATGTGTACTCAGACTATGAAGTTACCTTCCTCTTTATGTCTGGTATTTAAATTTAGCTCTCAAGGACAAAGTACCCACCACAGGACAACTAGTACCATGGGTTCAGTCGATTGGTCTATCACTTTATCCATTCAGGGCAATTTCCAATTTTTCACATCCAAAGCAACTTCATTAATTCATAGTTTGTGGTTTTCATAATCTGTTTTGAGTGCACAAGGGGTGACTATGTAATTAAACTTATAAACGCTTTTGCTTTGGAAACAACATGGTTTGGGGAGGGGGGGAGGGAATAATTCACTGTCCAAAAATAATGTTTTGTCTTTTAAAAAACTGTTTCATAAAATGAACAGTACATGATTGGAGTTTGTTTTTGTGTATGCTGGAAAAAAAGTCATTATATGAAATACTATTTTTACCTCCCTATGTACATCAATATTTATAAATCCGGAAATACTCTGCAAAGTGCCAGCAACTATAAGTCAATGGTCACATATTCAGTTTGTGTGTTAACATTTACCGGTATGTCTTTGTGTATAAGTAATGGCAAAAAATGATCATTTACATGGCAGGATGAATAATTAAGCGCTTCCCTTTTATTAGATGCTGTTTTAAAATTTATTTTTATGTTTCTGGAGTATTTTCTAACATTGTTTTTGTTTTAACCATGTGAAAGGATGCCATTGTGTTTGACAATGCACATGAGCGATGTGAATCAACTAGGCTGTTGTTCAAATTATGTACCTTTTCTTTGTCATATCCTGTAGGTTACACTGGTATATGAATAATTCATGTAGAATCATGTCTGTATTTGCAGTGTGGGGGTAAAAAACACAGCCATTGATTTATGGTCATGTTGCTTTGTGTAAAACACGTACTCACTCATCAGTTATGAGGAAAAATAAAGAAGGAAGAATGAATGGATTAATGAATGGAAGAAAGAAAATTCCTTTCCATGTGTTAGAGATGTGCAGGTTGCAATGATAAAGGAAGGCTTTTAGTCGGATGATGTTCACCGTGATAGTACCTGTAGAGCGTAATGAAAATGCCTTTGTTTGATTTCAATACCTGTCTGCTATGGAATTGAAAAGAGTCATGCAATGTAAACAATATGAAAAGAGAATTAATAGAGGTCATTGAGTGAGGTCATCTGACATAGCATTACTGTTTTGATCTATATATATTCATCACCAAACAAACCATTGTGGCTTCATTTGTTCTATTTTCAGTGGAATTAATTCATCAAAAGGTGGTTGGAAAGTGATTATGAATAGTCCATACAAGTCTGTTTTCGTTTTACGCATATGAAATCGAGGGCATACATCAATATTATTATTATTATCGTTGAATATGTATCTGAATGCACCAACATATCAATAAGCTGTGTTATAAGTAGACCTTGCACTGAACATAACCACCTGTCAGGTACATGTGACAACCATTCAAGCCTATAATAGTTAAAATCTTGCAGTGTGTACACTGTCAGGTGGTTTGGGTCATCTAACAGAAGACTGGGACAAATCATAGCAACAGCGATGTTTAAATCAAATCACTTTATTTTATGTTATTTTGGTTATTTTCAGCTTTACCTGTACATGTGTAATTGAAAAATATGTTTTATTCAGCATTAGTATTTTGATTAACAAATGACAACTTTTCTATTTTTTAAACAATTATTGACAAGATTTAAACCCATCATTCCTTTACCAGATCAGTGGATTACCTTGTGCAAGGGAAAAAGTACATGTAAAGTACAAATTAAATTCTTTGAATTTCGCAGATACTAAACTGATTTGGTTATGAAACTTATCACACACACACACACACACACACATATATATATATTTAAATTGTGATAGGATGTTTTTTTTGTAAATGTTAATTTTCACGGTCAATATTTATTAATAGGTGATCAATCTACATGACAGATGCAACTGTGCACTGTTGTCCTTTGAATTGTTATGTATAAAGTATACTATTTTATGAGATGTTTCATATACAGTATACGTATTGTACCATATTGTCATTTCTTACCATTATTTAACGTCATGGCATTAATCCAGGACATGTGTCACATTCCAATTCTCGTAATCAATAAATTGTGGGTCTTGTAATGGTTGTAACCAGAGTGTTTAGATTTGTATCCACGACGACACATTAAACAACTTCTTTTCTATTGTATGTGCGAGTGAATTGATACCTGTCCACTTTCCACAATGTACCATCTGATATTTGAAGGAGTTTCCACATAAAAATAACAAATATAAAACCTTAAGATCTTTGGAGTGCAAATTGTGCAAATGAAACACGTTTGTGATTGACTCTGAGATAGAACTCATATCTCTCCATAGTGTGGCCCTTGTTACTCAGGTTATAAATAAGCGGTTACAGTCAAGCAGTGTTTGTTTGCCACAAAGGTCAAATTTACCCATTAGGGGAGGGAAAAATCATATGATAATTCTCGCTCTGAATCTCAAGTTCAAGAGGAATAACATTGTAATAATAATGTGTATAGCATAGGTGTTCATGAGAAAACCATGACTAAGCAAACGCTGGTCTCTATCATCGTATACAGTTGAAAGGTCAACAGGCAAGATAGATTGATCAGCTTTAACACTTTATCTATTTTTAGCATCAGTGTTAATGCAATGCACCGTGTGCTACATCGACCCACATTGTAGGTGACTGCCGTCAGTTTGGTATTATACTCTGAATCAGCTGAATGGCATACCACACCAGGTACTGTAGATTATCTATGTATTAATGTCAAATTATGACTATATTATATTGTGTACAGACGCTACATCAATACCAACTTGTACAAATTTTCTCAAAGCAATTGTTTTCCTTTATTCTGTGGCTATCATGGTGGCCATCTTACAATGGAATGCAGATGATATAAGTTGCCTGTATGTGTAAAGTGCATGTGTATGATCAGACAGACTTAGAATACAATGTAAAATTATTAACCAGGCTTGTAATAATTACCGTCCACTAATACAGACAAATGAAAGACCATCGGGTGAAGCTTGAAGTACAGCCTTCAAAACTGTATCATTGTCTCCTTTTAGGGCTTGCTGTGGAGATTTTGCGATTATAGCAGATATTTTCATGACTGAGATGGATCAAGATAGCATTAACAAATTGCCTGGTCAATGGTTTGATGACAGTTCTAAACTACAGCAGAGTTTTGCTAAGTTATACAACAGTCCAGAAATCAGTGATCTCATCATTCATGTCGGCAAGAAGAGCTACTACGCACACAGATTGTTTCTCGCCTTGGCAAGTGACGTTTTCAAAGTGATGCTGACGAGCTCAAAGTGGAAGGATTCTAGACAGGAGGAGATCCGTCTTGAGGAACCGTACAGTGAGTCGGTCTTTGGAGAATTTTTGCAGTACATGTATACCGGCCATATTTACATTACCACCAGCTCTGCCATTCCTTTATTAATGCTGGCTGACAAGTACAATGTTTTGAACTTGAAGGAGGCATGTCAGTCATTTATGATGAAAAGCTTCGTCAATCCTGCCAGACAAAATCATGTTCTGTCTTGGTACCAGTACAGCAGGAGGTGTGCGCAGCATACGAAACTCGAATCGTTTTGTTTCACGTTCATCCAGAATAACATGGATATCATTATTGATTCGCCCGATTGGGCGATTTTAGAGAAGGAGACACTCTTGTCAATTTTGAAAAGCTCCGATCTCATCATCACCAGTGAGTTTAGACTTTACAATGCGGTAGAGCAGTGGTTACTGAATCCATCAAATGTTAAAAATATCAGGCAGAATCTACGAGAGATACTACCTCACGTACGGTTTCCAATGATGCTGCCAGAACAGCTCATCACAATTGAGAACCGTAAGGTGGTGGTTGATAACTGGTTTCTCTACATGGAGCACTTGATGAAGGCTTATCGTTTCCACGCCGTCTCGCAAACGGCCAGACAGAAAGTAGAGTTCAAAGAAGACGGAGAGGAATACACGCACAGAAATTACACGGACAGTGAACACGGTGTCTGCACCACCATCAACATCGAGAACTACTCCAAGAGAAAACCGTTTGAATATTCTTGCCACATTGAGACTGCCAAGACAGGGTCGTCGGTGGACAGAGACGGCAAACACCGGTGGGATTTGCAGTTCTGGCCAAAGGGCCAACAGAAACCTGCTTTGACAGAGTTCGGCAATGCTTATCTGCTACAGACAGACAATGTGACTTTGGCTCTCGACCCTCTTGGTAGGCTGGAAGAAGCTTTCAAAATTGTCATCGCGATTCAGGGGCGTCAGAACGACATGAACTACATCAAGAAAGTTCATCAGTACACCCATGACTTCGGCGTCAAGATGATGTTTAGGATACGTGACCTTTTCTGTATGCACGAACTGACAGCTGGTGACTCTCAGTACCTTCACAATGATGCCCTGACAGTGAAACTCATCATTAGACCTTGTAAACCTAGCAGGTGATCCAGAGCAGACTGTCACAAATGTGCACTTTGACAACAATGACAAGAGTGAGATGAGAAACACAATCCACCCTGAAAACACTCTTCATGTTGAAGGATGTCTCCTGTGACAAAACCCTAATATGAAAACTTTAACACATGACTGTATATTCGATGAAAACTGCACGGATTTGCAGGCGACATTGCATCCAATTCATGGAAAATGAAAGTTCTAAAAAGTTTTAGATTGATTGCCAAGCAACACCCAAGGTTGAAACTTTTCAGTCGTCACCACGACACTTCAGCGATAACTTTTGGACTCAATGCAGAATGCAAAGGATACTTGTCATTCTGAATTTTGAATATCAGGGTTTCTGAAATATCTTTCCTATATATACCGTTTATAGTGTAAGTTTTGCCAATTTTTTCCCTTCTTTTCCTCGAAGGGACTGATTTCAAGCTTTTCAAGAGTACAAGAGGAGATTAGTGTCCACAAACTGCTGTTGCACCATTCTCTAGTGACCTAGTGAGTTGATAGGGTTAAGGATGATGTACAAATATAGAAGTCTTTCAGGAAAACACCTTAAGTTTGTATCCAAAGGTTGTGTCTCATACTTACCTGTGACCAAATTTTATTTGAAAAAAATCAAAGTCAAGGCCTATAGTTTTCTGAGTGAATAGCACCTTTCACAATGAAGTATTAATGGAAAGTTAGGAAAGATTGTACTTTTGTTTTCTGCTATTATTTTCCTTCTCCTATTAAAGCATGTATTATTTGCATATTCAACAAACTGAAAATTTCTTATAAAACACATGCACCAACCACGCTTATGAATAAACAAAAAGCTGTATACAATTCAGAATGTCGGACTGGTGCTTTCTGACACCAGCCAATGGTAATTTCTTGCTTTCAAAAAATGTTTCATATCATTTTGATGCAGCAATGTACTAAAGTGAGGAGGGGTCACATCGTTTTACATAAGCTGATGTGTGAATCTCCAAACTTTAATAGTGGAAGCAGAGACAGTAATGCATGTCAAAATGAGCAAGAAATGATTGAAATTTGCTAAAACATTCCTAACATTGCTTATGACCCATTTTCCTTGCAGTGAGTTGATTAAGATCTACTTCTTATTTGAATTCTGCAGGTGAAATCTCAAATGACCTTTGGAATTTGACCTCTATAAGCACTATTGGTATGAAACGGAATTTAGGTCATGTCTTTTATCACTATTTGGTTTATTTTATGCATTATAAATTTGAATTATTTATCATAAAATTTCTCAAATACCACTTGATGCTGAAAACCTTTAGGGCACCAATATAATACAGATTTCAGCTGACACTGCCATTTGAGTTACTCATTGACTTAAGATTTCCAATGAGAAGTGAAAATTTCGGGGTTTGATTTTCTCAAGCTGGTAGAGAGTCTGCACCTGGTATTACAAGCAAGGAGTGAAGTTTTGCTTGTTCAAGAATGTACAAGTTGTAATAGAAACCATATCATCTTTGATACCATGACACTGTTAAGGATGTAAGAAAAGATGGTGGTGAACAATAATAATGTGGCAATAGAATATAGTAATGTTAAGGTAGAATGCGTCTTGGACACAGATAGTCACTATAAAACTTTAAGAATGTTGTTTTGGTCTACAATTTGTAGAGGCTCACTTTGAATCTTATGGCGTAAATAAAGTTTTCACTGCATAGTTTTGTGAAAATCAGGAATTTTATTTCACCATAGATATACATGTAACACGGAGGGCAGCCATTTTGTTTCTATGGTACCAAAATTTACATAGTTACCCCTGATTTTCATTCTTCATTTTGAAAGAATGGTTGAAAGTTTGAGCAAGAATTTGTCTTACATTTTTGAGGTGCGAAATACCTTAAAATTACCATTAATTTTGAGGTTCCCAGTGTAAGATTGTCATCAGTTTGGTACATCCATCATCTACCTGCTCATGATATTGATCATTCATACAAATAGATTGCTTTCAAACTTAAAATTATTCAAAGCTTCTTTTTTCCCCTAAAATTTACAATCTTCTATGAATGGCAAGACTATGCAGTTGCTGTGCCAATGACACTAAGTATTGTGGACAAGCAGCCTTGAAAGATTCAGTTGCCAGTTACAATTCACCAGCAGACACAAACGAATGCTCTGTTCTACTATGTCTCAGTCGACACGAAATTCATAAGTATGACCTGTAGTTTATATATGTGTAATAATGTGTATACGACACGGTGCATGTGTGTAAACAAACACCCATAGCTTAAACCACAGTCTATAGGCAATGCTGCAGAATGGCCTGAGCAGAGTTTACTTGATGAGAAAAAACAGAAAGTGACTATCAGTATCAGAAAGTGACTGTAAAGTGCAGACAGTGATCCCTACGAAATTTTCGTACTGATCTTGAAAAGTAACATAGTCCCCGTCAAATATAAATTTGTCAATGTGCAACAGTAAAAGTGTATAAATGTGATTTTAAATGCAGTTTCAAAGTCCAGAAGTGCCAAATAGACAAAAGAATGTTTCTTTGTTTTGAATAAAAGTGGTAACATATCCTGAACGTGCCTTGTATTCATTTAAACAAATGGACTGACAGACGGAGCCCAATCTATAAATCCCCCCAGACTTCTTCCGCGGGATTAAAAAAGACATTTTACATGTATAAGCTTCAAACGTGACATTTTGATGAGAATGTAAGAGATTTGCTAAACCCATTTGGATGTGTGCTGCTAATGCATTTGTCATTGAATATCACAAATGAAACAACAATTTATAAATATTTACAGTTTGGTTTTATTTCAGATATATTTTTCATAAAAGTTTACTTGCAAGTGGTCATTCACACCACAAATTTGACAAAAAGTACCCCAGTCTGCAAGTGTTAATTAATGTCATGATGACAAGACTTTTTCTTTTCCAAAAATTATACAGAGTTTGTGTTCTCCCATCATCGCAAATGTATTAAAAACAATAAAAGCTGCAGCCATTAGGTTTCCTACCCCCATAAATTAAATTTATTGTGGCCTGTATGCTATTTGCCACTCCTGGTCAAGCACTGAATCGGACACAGGAGTAGATTTTTTCATGCATCGATAAACCTATCTATCCCTGAAACACAGCACCTTTAGTATTACCATATCAATAACTAAGGTGTAATTCAAAGCTCACAAAAACGTAAGCAAGTCAATGGCTCTGGGATACAACATTCAACAATGCATGGTTACCATATTTTTTAGCTATCAGTGAGTAATGCATATTTCGTTTTATTTGTCTCAGTGATGTTTCATTTATGTCAGAAGCTAATCATAAGACATAAAATGTGAGTTTGAACCATGGCACTTCAATCAGCAGGTCTCACGAGGAAAAACAAAATAAATTCGATTATCTGTTGCATTGTCACTGTCACTCATTTATGGATGGTTTGTTTACCGGTTGATGGGTCAGAAAGCAGGTACTAAGTTCAGGAGAAGATGGTTCAGTTGACTATCATTTCACCTTTACAAATCTCAGAGGTACTGACAGGGGCTGCTCTGGTCTACTTGGACACTCTGATGCCTGATCGCTTTTACTGCCTTATCACCGTGAACACTCGGAGAACACATCTAAGGTGGCATCTACAGTCTGCTCACTATCGGTCATTCTTCAGAATTTGACCTTCACGTTGGCTTGAAAGTAGCCGTCGGCTTGTCACCTAAGGTCCTGACAACTGCTGATGCTGGGGCCATGAGGACTTTACGTGACAGTCGCATTTTGCCACTGACTGGATCACGACCATAGTACTTGACGGACATTTCTTGGCCTACTTCAAGCCCTAGAACACTGGGATGGTTTACCTGAAAAATGAGGATGCCAAATTGTGAAGACAGTAAAATTTATTTGAGTTTTTTTTAGCTCATATTTGGTATTTAAATAAATACCAAAAAGAGCTTATATGGTGAATCGATGGCGTCTGTATGTCTGTATGTGTGTGGGTATGTATGTGCGGATGTATATCCGTCACACGCAAAGGCTCACATACCGCCAAAGCTACCATCTCAGTATTTGGTGTACAGGTAGATGCAGGGGTTGAGATGTGACGTTGTTCAAATGAACATGTCACTGTCAAAAATATGCAAATGAGGAAAGAAAAGGGCGAAATCCTGCAAATGTGCAGGAGTGGTGGCAGTACTGAAACAGCCAACACATCTCAGTAAGAGATTTTTGACCTTAACCTATTGCATGCAGGGTACCTAATAGGTGTGGGAGTGGTGGCAGTAACTGAAACAGCTAATTAGTCATTTACTGTCATTGTTTATGAACTGTGACATATTAACAGACCTGCTCAAACCATAGACAGTAGAGGAGGGGGAAGACTGTCTATGCTCAAACTATAAAGAGGGGCTAGCTGCCTTTCTGCTGTGCATGTTGCTAAAGTTGACCTCCAGTACCTAAAGTTTCAGACCTTATTTACTTTTGTCATTCTTGTTTTTCTGGTTTAAATATTTCTTGTTGTTTTTCTGGTTGTACTGTGCAGAAATCATTGTCATAACAACGTAGAATTTTCCTGCACTGAACAGATAGAAACAACACTTATTGTTGATCTTTGATATGTACCAATTTTGATCAAATTTGAGCGACACCGTATAATTGCGGTATTTTTTACTGCAATTGTTTTGGTAAATATTGTTAATATCAAACCTCACAGTGCCCATTCAAATCAACCATTTCATTCTGTACGTACATTCACACTCCATGACAAAAAGAAAACTGTGACCAGATTAGCAGACCATCAGACTTGTTATACATTAATCTCTTCACCTCCAATCTCCTGGAACAAGTCCACAATCATCATTGATAACAATGGGTTTTGGCCATTGTGGTAGTAGGGTTAAATCTCACCATTCACTTCAAAATAAATTAATTCATTATATATTTACTCACACTCCTTAAACAAGAGCTAGAAATATCCATGTGAGCAAGAAGAGGGAGAACTTCTTTGTACAAATGCTACAATGCTTCATATGGCACGAAAAATACAGTTGCCTTAACTGTTTACCTGATGCACCAATCAGAGAAGCTATCCTTGTAACAAACTCAGAGATGAAGGGAACACTACCACTCTGTGATTTATGATCACATGACTTTTAGCACTACACAATAACAGCACATTTAAATCTACGGTAGCTATAACTCTTGATGGATTTTACATTATTTTTGCCCTCTTTGTAAAATAGTTTAGCTCACTCTCTGGATCACTTCAAAGTATTGTATATTCAACTTGTCAAGACAATTCATATATGTGTATCAGTCATACCCAATATTGCTACTGACATCTGATTTTCAATCTAGAATAGAATTCATTTGTTACTGTAAGAGTGGTATTGTATATTGAACTCAATGCATGGTGTTTGCATGATGATAACACTTTTGCATTCTAAATGTGCTTACCTGTGAAGAAGGAGAAGAAGACAAAACTGTACTTTTCCCCAAAAAAGGAAAATATCATTAACATTACAGCTATTTTCCCTTTATGAAATGTTTGGATGGACTGTTTTAAAAAGTTTGCGCAATTAGACCCTGTAGTGATAATAATACTCTTCTTGACTTACCCTCCTGACATCAAGCTGTGTGTTATGGAGTAACGTAGGAGTCATGTTTGGATACAACTTCACCATTACACCAGAATCTCTAAAATTAAAACACAATTGCCTTTTTAGGTGCAGGTGCAAATTGGACAACTAGCGATGTCATTTACAGCAAAAAGCTGATAACAACCATGACTGACAAGTAACATCACTGATGTTCAAAACCTCCTTGGTTATTTGACAGAGGTCATTATGCAAGTACAACCCCCACCCCACATCCCCCACCCAAACTGTCAGTGAAGTGTGATAGAAATTTGCAATAATGACACTGTTGAAATGTTTATATCTGAAACAAAGTTATGGACCTACATAACCATCTCATGTGAGAATGTTTCCTATTTGAAATCACTAGTACTGGCAAAATACAAGTCTTCATGTAAGCCTACTAATTAAGATGTAGAGTCGTATCAGTGTAAGAAGGTCATAACCGACATTTTGGTAAAAATCACTCTTCTTCTGAAAATAATCTGAAGTAACTTGTTACATTGGCTTCAATTAAAACAATGTGAAAACTTTGTGTAGAATTGTTGTTCAATAATTATTAGAACATGTTTTGCATTTAGATTATGGATTCATCAGTGAGAGACTATATGATAAATGCTCTCACCTAATTTCCGTAATTGTTGCAGTGTACACAGCTCCAAATTCTAACTCCATTTCTCTCTGGTAAAGACAAGCAAGTTTTGGTGAAACATTTACTTAGTTCACATTTGCAACCCAACTGAAATTTGGGCCGACGCAAAATAATTGTCCTTTTGGGAATAAATTTGGTCCGCGTCCGCACTTATCCACACTTACCGGTACCAGAATTAGGGCCGACGTAAATTTACCTTCCTTTGTGACCTCTGACCTGTCAAAGTTCAAAATGGCGCATTTGAATAATGGCACGCTGTTTCTACTGTTCATGATTTTCCTGCGTTTTTATGCACAAGAAGGGCAAATATGACTACCACTCACCCTTTTAATCATCGGAGAGATCTTCACTATTTATTGGATGAGCATATGGTATATATAAGACCGCGGTGGAGAAATAACCAGTGCGCGGCATTTTTGACATGCCTCTCTAGTCTATTACGTGCACTGTGAGAATCGAATGACATGGTCTCGTTTGCGGAACAAAGGTTGATGGGAAGTTCTGCGTACATGGGATGATATTAAAATGTAAAGACTGGATTGAAAACTTTTGATAGGTGTAAACTTATGTGTCAAACGTCGTTTGTTTTGTGCAAATAGGGTGACTAGTTCAACTTCGATCCATGGCAGAGGCCTGGTCAACTGGGACCAGGGCCGACACAATGTGTCCACACTGTACCACACACGTGAATTTGCGTCGGCCCAAATTTTGAGTCGGCCCTTAACCCCCCCTTCTAGCCGGGACCAAACTGTATCGGCCGTGGGCCGACACAGCATGTCCACATTGTTTTTTTTACGTCGGCCTGGGCCCAGCACCGGTGCTACACCGACGCAAAGTAGTCAATCTGAACAGGGTTATTATGACAAATTTTCACGAAAAGTCATCTGATTTTTAAATCCCTATAATCATGCCGACTAAAATAATACAAGTAAGACATTCAAGCTCAAGTAATAATACACTGTTTCACTTCAATTACATTATGTCTATTATTTCAACCACTGACTTTTTTTTGAGTGACTTCAGTAATTTCCATTTTTTTCAAGTATTTCATCATCTTTATCTTCTGAAATAAACTGAAAACAATGCAAGTGAACTTTTTAAATTCTATCAAAATATGTATTATTCTATTTTACCACCTTTTGAGATTCAATCACAACCATATGTTGATGGCGTGATGATATTTTTTGATCCGATCTATTCCCCTTTGCAACCTTTCAAATTATTCTTTACATTTTGCACTGATATTGTAATTACTGACTGGACAGAGGAGACTTACATCATCTTTCAGCAGTTCTTCCATTTGTTCTTTGGCTTCATTCATTGCACTTGGTGTGGGAGCGAAGACGGAAAAGTTTGTCTCATCAATCTGAGTAATACTGACACCTGTGAAATGACAATAGGATCTTTTTATTAACTGTATTAGTCTTTACGTGATATGCAAATTTCAGTACAAGTCATAGGCAGGAACTTTTGACAGACTGAAGAGTTTTAGAAAAAGACTGATATTGTTGAAAACAATTGACTGTGCTAGTCGGTATGAGAAGGTACGATAAGAAACAAGGTTATCTTGACATAAAGGCTAATATACAGTTTACAAGATAAGTATATCAAAAAAGGAATTTAAATAAAAAAATATCAGTGGTTAATATTCATTGGTCTTTTTTACCACAATCAATTTTTATGCAGACTGTTTGACAATTCAATCTTTATAACATGTTGAAATATATTTTAATACACTGTGGATACTTCAAGGTTATTGCAAATACCGGTATCACCTGTCCTGTAGTTCTGGATCACTCTAAAATCGATGACGTTTATAGTAAAATATCATGGCTGATATTTTATAGTAAATTTCACCAGGATGGAGCAATATGGGTATATGATAAACAGACATCGTTTTTACGTGTTTTTTTCTAAGTTCCACCAAAGAAATGTACTTCACTATGAAGTGTTCAATACTCTACTCATGTTACCTGTCTCTGCTCTGATTTTTCTGATATTATACCCTCCTGGTCCAACAAATCGAGCTCGCCTTGATACAGGTACTTCTAAGGTTTCTGGAATGGAATGAGGTAGATAGGAAAAAAAAAATTAACATGAAAAAATTACCTACTTTATCAGCACTGTGTACGGGAAATATGGCAAAAGGAAATCTTCAACAAAGCAATTCAGCAGTGTCTTGTCCAACACAGATCTTACCACATACAGGTCCATTTTCCTTGCGCGTACTCCTCGGCTTACGGATTGTTTTTCCCATGATGTTAAGGATTTCATTCTTTGCCGATGTGGCTTGCTGTATGGCTTCCATGACAACTTTGAGAGGTAAGCCAGGAAGTTTGATATCAGCCTATCCAGGGAAACAAAATATTTGAATTAAATTTTGTATCTATGCAAATTTGAAAATGACCAGATACTGATGATAAACATTTCACAATACCTGATAATTGTCATTTCAAACAGAGTACGCATGGTGAATTGATCATGCCTTGTACTGAAAGTCGTACAAACATCAGCATTGGGTGTGAACAGTCATATATTACTGACCTGCAATGTTGGCATACCTACCACAAGAGGATGTATCACACATTATTGACCGTAATGTTATCATGCCTGGTATATTGGGATGTATCACATATTACTAACCTGTAATGTTGGCATACCTGTTTCATTGGGATGTATCACATATTACTGACCTGCAATGCTGTAATCCCCTTCTTTGTCCCTGCCATCTTGAAATCCATGTCACCATAGTAATCTTCTATACCCTACACCAATAGATATATTATGCACAATGATTCAAAATGAAAATATCAGCAGTGATATTTTACTGAAAATTTTCAGATATGTACATTAGATGTAATCAGTTTCAGGCTAGTCCTCAACCAGCTCTTGAAATCATCCGTACAAACAAAGTGGCCAATGTTCTTGGCCTGTACATTAGCAACAATGAAGTGGAAGGGCTCTGAGGTACAGGGATTTTATTGGCATAAATAGAGTGATGGTATATTTGAACTTATGTAACATTTATTACCCTATCCTACTGAAAAACAATCATGAGCCTTTGGTTTATCGCAATTACATTTTCAGTACAGTTAACCTAAAGATTATATTTTCAGTACAGTTAACCTCAAGATTACATTTTCAGTACAGTTAACCTAAAGATTATATTTTCAGTACAGTTAACCTCAAGATTATATTTTCAGTACAGTTCACTTTTCTATCTGCTAATGCAATGTAACCAGTCAATATGAAAATGTTGTCAGTGGAATTTCAATACTAAAAACTCAAGTATCTCAAGGAGACTATCATCTTTCCTACACACTTGAAACAGTTTTGATGACTACACTCTGGTAGAAATGAAATGTACTGACTTGAGACATCATTTTCTATTCATACTCTTTATGTTTTTTAAGGTAGAAACTTGTTAGATAAACAGCTAAACGGGGCATTGTGAGGGATTCTTTCTGAATAACTTTGCAAACAATATCTGTAAAATTCAGCTTATCTCACCAGAAGATCAGACATCAATCTGTAATCTTTGATATCTGTTGGATTGTCGGGATCTGTCTTTGTGACAAGACCAATGGCCACACCAGCTACTGCTGATGATATCGGAACACCTGTCAAGAAAATCAACAAGTGGTCAGTTTAGCTGTGCAAGTCTTTGGGAACAGCAAATCATAGCAATTGGTATGAGGTGAGGTTAGAAATGTGAGAACCAATGTTCTTGTAACAAGTCAATGTTCATTGAAGTAAATTAGCTGTCTTTTGTATTGTACATGTTAGAAGTCTTTGTTGTCACATTCATGGTCTATTGTTGAGTGCTGTTACCATTTGACGTGTATGTATATATCCACTGATAGCGAGAGCTAATTGCATAGCTGTATCATATAGGATGTAAACACTATCTGACCTCATCCAAAACTTTTTTAAAACTTCTGCACTTATCACACACACACTGCTTCGCAGTGATCTAAGTTATTAACTTTACTTGAATATTGTTTGTATAGCCTCATTTACTGATTGGCCGGCTGGTAAATCATTACACCTGTGAGATCATCACAGATCGGCTGAATGGTAACTCAGGAAAGTCCCATGTACCATGTTACTGATTGGCTGTCCCGGCAGACTGACTTATTAGTAACCCATGACACTCCCATGTACCAAATTGAATGTTACTGATTGGCTGTCTGGTAAACTATTAAACTCACCTGCATCCATGAGTGCCAAACTTCCTCCACAAGCTGATGCCATGGATGATGAACCTATTAAAGTGTTGAGGAAAAATTGTTTAATATTGAGCAACTTTACCTACTCATCAAAGACAGTGTCTGTTAGTTATTTTCTGTCAAGTTTACAGGTTAATGAGATTCAAATAATATTGTTTTACTTGAACCTTTTGTATGTTACATGATCAAAATTTGTTCTCCATGAAGACATTAGACTGCAAAAACATGTTTCTTGTAACCCAACCTACCTTATTTAAAAAAAAACCTGAACTTTTTCTTTGCACATTCATGTATAATATGTGAATTAAAACAGTTCAAAACTGACAAGCCTACTTTTATATTTTGGAGCCATATTACAGAAAACATTTTTTTATTTTTGCCCAAGACGACTTAATTGTGTTTCTTGCAGCTAGAGCATGGAGAGATGTAGTTTATCACTGAATAATCAGAGTTCCAGGTAAAATATGGCATCAGTGGAGTTACAATGTGGCAGTATCAAAGTGAGCTGACATTTTTTGACATGCAAATTACTGAAAATAGTATGCATAAATTAATGACAAGAGTGATGGCAGACAGTTCAATAGGACTGAAATCATTATGGTAATTTTTCCTGCAAAATTGCATCCAGCAGTATTCCATAGGTGGATGATAATACTCACCATTGGATTCTAGTACTTCAGATGTCAGTCTAATTGTAAATGGGAAACCACTGGGAATGACTGGTCTCAGAGACTTTTCAGCTAGAGCACCTACAAAGATGAAAAATATAAAAGAAAGACAATTTTACAAAAATGACTCATATGTACAATTAAAATGAATTCTGATTTGGTAAACCAGTTTCATTCAATTACAACTCTTTCATACTATGCTGTGCAAACACTATACGGCTTCCTTTATCCAAACACAAATGACCTAGTGAATTGGTTTGCCACTGTAGGCTTGGCTGGCTGTATGAATAAGATAGAGTTTTAGGATGAAAGTACAAATTCTCAAGCAACTACAAATGCGTGCGAACTATAATGGAATTCATCTTCAATGTTTGCCTTGTACTGTAGTTAAATTAGCCTACCATGTCCCAGCTCTCTCCTACTTGAAAACATTCTCCCTGTTTCATTGGTTGCATAGGGTGGAAACTGTAGGAAAAAAAATAAGGATTATTTTACAGAGAAATGTCAGGAAAAAACACTTTTTTTGCCTTGAGTAGATATCTTTAATCATTAAAGTTTCTGATATTTTTGATGATCTACAGAAAGTAAATATCTTTTTATCATTTTCTCAGTGGATTGTACAGATATCGTGTTCATTGATAGAAAAATAAATTGGTAAAGTACAGCCAGTACTTACCTCATAATGCAGCATGAAGTTTTGTCTTTGATTGCCCTTTGAAGGAAAAAAGTTGCATGGATTAATCAATGTGAGTTTTAAAGTGAATTTTACATTTTTCACATGTAGTTCCTCAATGAGTATACTAAATCACTGCAAATGGCAATCAATAATCAGACAGTGTACGACATCAACTCAAGGGTAGAAAAACATTAAAACAGGGGATCATTTAATTCAGAAGTGAGTTAATTTAGGAGTCAATGGATGGTGAATGTCTCTAAATATATCATTATTAAATCTAGAAATAAGGGAATTGTTAATGAAAATAACACCTGTGCCTTAAGATTGGGATCATAAATGTATAGTATGATGTCTAATATGTTTTTATCCATACTGCATTAGATATCAAAAATAGCATCAAGGACACTGTGCTCACATTTGATAGATGCTGAAGGTGAAAATGAAGCAAATGCCAGCCATATGGTAGTGTTTGGTTTATTCAAACAGGGATCACTTTGGGCATGATCGTGCGATATTTAGGCTGTAAAATCAGAAATATCCCTTCAAAAAAACTCAATTCAGAAAAATATTTACACGGATGATGCGAATTGTGTATAAGTAAAACATGCATGCCATCTCAAATTATTGGTCGATTAAAATATGATCCCTCATCATAACTGTATAACTACGAGACAGTAATGTAGTAATGTAGTGCTATGTAGATGTTGGCAACATCACATCATTATAAAGTAACTTAGTAATTTTTTTCTTACCCAACGGAATCTGTCACAGAGTCTGACTTTAGAGCTGATTCTATGGAATCAAATGTTACTGTACACAACACCTGGAAATGACACAGGAAACAGTAATTTTTATCCTGCACATGAATGGGTGAAACTAATGTACCATGGTACAAACAAACCCATGTACGCAAACGTGCATAGAAATATGTGTATTTCCATATCCCCTTGTACACATGAGTTTGTTTCTACCGCCATCACGTGACTTTTTGATGCATACTGAGTCTGTAGAACATATCACGCCCATTTTATTCCAGAGTAGAACCATTGACGAACAAGTGGCAAAGCTACCACAAAGTGTATCAAATTATATTAGATTATTTGGATTGGTGCAGAACAGGTTGGTCTGTACGTAGAGGTGACAATAAAATGATTAGCTGCAGAATGTTACGATATGCAGCAAAAATTGACCAACATGTAGCAGGGCTGAAAATGACCTGACCAATTTTGGTTGTGCGGACATAATGTCATGAAGGGTGGTATTACATTGTGGTAACTGACCTGTGTTTGACCTCTTTGAAACAAAGCAGAGCCATGAAGAGGTTGATACAGATCCACATCACAACTGATATCTCGTAGGTCGGTAAGACTGCGACCATCACACCTGGAAAAACATCACATGTAAATCAGTCTGAGTCAAGCAATTACCAGGGATATAAGATCTTTATTCACATTTCTGCCTTACAAAATCAATAAAGCATGTGTATGAGGCAGATGAAACCCAAAGAATGATAATCAATCAGAATTTCTAACAAGTAAAAATATTCATCTATTCTGTGTAAAGCGGCGGATACAACGTCAACAAGCTTACTAGATGAAAATACTTTAAACTATCAATAACTGACTGGAAAATGAATGTAATGGCCAGAAGTAATTTGTATCAAAAATAACTTCCTGGTGTAAAGTCACTGTGTCAACAGAGAAATAATGTATTATTGGTTCTATTAATTTAAAGGCTGCAATTATTTGTCTTTTTTTCATGCTTACCTCCTATATTCATCCAATATAATCCCTCGGAAAGTTTCTTTCACAACTGTGTAAATGCTTCTGTCAGCAGGAAAGACTCAGTGTCTGGAAACTTTTCTAAAAAAGTAAACAGAGTAAATAAATATAAGTGAATTATGTGATTTTGATGATGTTGCCACACTTGTACAGCAAGCATATTTGCTTATGTGAAGAAATTTGACTGTTTCCATCCCATTGGTGAATATTTGAAACTCCGTTTATGAATTAAAGGTCTACTGCAAATCACACAGGTTCTTCATCATGAAAGTACATCTCGCCATAAACTGTGCATGGCACACTTCCAATCAGTTGATTCCGACATCATTATTACAGCCTTTCAAGAAAGTGATGTTTATAGTCTTTCAATTAAATGAAAAAAAGGGAAAAGATTTTGGTGAGAAAGCTAGTCTCTACAACAGATTTTATAAACAAACCAGTAAAGTTCTAAAGTGAAATGTACAAACAGATTATCAGTGGATGGTGACAAAATACTGGGTAGATATCATGACTATTTAACAACTATTTAACACAGACATGTACAAGAGAGTGAAACTACTGAGTGAGAATGGGTAAGTTGGCAGGATAAGGTTGACTGATGTATGCAAATTTGGTTAAATGGAGACATTCACTGTTAAGTTGGTAGGCTGATGGATGGACAAATCATCATATAGGCAGGTACAAAATGACAAAAATTGTACACTGGTATGTGGTACTTTCGATTTTCCTGTAAAAAATTAAAAAATATTTATGATAAACTATTAAAGGGGATGCATCAACAAACTGATGTGCTTATGTCTTGATAGTTAACCGTGCAGAACAGTAAAGGATTTGCCGGTGATACGTAATGTAATACATGTTTGTACTTACCTGCTAGTTTCTCCAGACATTCAGTTCTTATTTCAGTGACAGCATTATCTCTTGAAAACTGAGAACGTGTAAGATGTATGGAAAGATTTGATTTCAAGTACTTCAACACATATCCAAAGAAAGCAATGTTAACTTCCAAAGTCATGTTTTAAGAATTGCACAATTGGAATATTTGGCATGCACTTTGCCACAATCGGAATATTTGGCATGCACTTTGCCACAATTGGAATATTTGGCATGCACTTTGCCACACAAGAGTTGTCACTTTTGTCGTCTGCTTCTTAACTTCCACTGTCATTGCTGAGCATGCACGCATGCTTGGTATCCCCACTGTTTGCAATGCTTGATCTCGTGTGTCCAGGATTTTGTTCAACCAAACTGACTCAATCTTGAAATCAGCTACCGTGGTACTTCCTTTCCAGTCCTCAAACAATATATTGATTACACCAATTTTAAATACCAAAAACACTTATGTTGATGTAATTTAATAGCAGCAACCCCCTTCACAGGCAGGTATACTCTTGATTTTGGTAAATTACCTCCATACAGCACTCGTCTAGCACCTCATGTTGTATGTCATATATTGTACCCAAATGTAAGGTATACCCGCCTGCTGTGAGTTTTTACTTAAATAGACCAGGTTACGTACCTTGTGGTGGGAAGGGTCTGAAAACACTTCATAAAGTCTATCTCTAGCCATTCTGAAAACAGATCCAAAAACCATGAATTACCATGAAAAACAGAAAAATACTTTTAAATGTTGCTGATAGGACATTTACTGTAACTTCCTTTATCAGAATTCAATATTTGAACTTTTCTCTTTTTTTTTTAAACTCTGCTAACAGGCAGAGGGTACATATATACGTGTCTTGGGCAGGAACACATTCCAGCTGGGGCCCACTGTCCAACATCGATAGTGTATCTTTTCTGATCCATGTGCATGCCGAGTGCTGTACTTGTTATGTAGATTGCTAATCAGCATATGTTTAACAGTAGACAATGATTGGTGGACTCAGGAGAAGTGATGTATCATTCTTATGTGATCTGTTATCAACTGCATGATTGTAAACTCTACCATGAGATGGAGAGGCAAGTTGGACATGAAATTGGAATACTACCCACTACAAAATTTCAAGTGAACGTGAATAAGAAAAACCATCACATGCAGACAATTAATTAACTGTACTTACACAAGGTTTCATGATCATGCCAAGAACATCAAATGCTAATTACAAAAGAATTATACCATTCACATTATGATCAACTATTTATTAAAAACACAATACTTACTCTTTCAAAGAATCTAAAAGTTCCTCCGAGACACTAGCACTAGTCTCAAACTCTCTCTTGTCCTTGGCATGGGTTTTACAAAGTTTGTCTATGCCAAGTATAATCTGCTGGACCTCTTTGACTCCCAGTTTAATGGCTTTGCAAAAATCATTCTGCAGAATATTTTCTGCTGATGCTTCAAGCATGACTGCAACACAAAAAAAAACATCTGGTGAGCAGACTGAGTAATGCCATCATGTGATATTGTCAGTCGCTGGAAGACTTGTCTTACCCTGCCAGTAAGCAGTGAATACATCCACCGATTCTGTGATCAAGAACCATTCTGTCATTTGGTCAGTGCAATTAGCACACTATCTGTTCAATATTTTGGTAAATGGGTGAAAATTGATTAATTAATAAAGCAACTGCTTCATGGAATTCATAGGTGGAATATAATAGTTCAAGAAAGCCTGAAAAATCCCTGGCCACATCTGATACCTTGCCAAGAAAATCAAAGGAACAAGAGTTTTTACTATAGTAGCTGGTCTATATTGTTCATCGTTTCCATGGTTGGGAAAATAATTTGGTGAATAATTTAGGTTCATATTCTGGTCCTGATAATGTGTCATGAGCAAACTCACTTTTGGACCATTTTGACCATTGTTGTTGGTCTTGAAACCTAGCTTTCTCTTTCTGCAAATGTATTCTTACCAACATTACTTTTCCTGGAACCAGCGACGACCAAATTGAGTAGACTTCTGCTCAGTTCAAGTCGAGTTGGATTTATTACAAACTCTCCATCGACATGGCCAACTCTGACAGCACCAATCGGACCATTCCATGGAATATCAGACAAAGCAAGGGCTGCTGAAGCTACATTGGAAAAGAAAAAATAAAAGTAGTTAAACACTTTGTAATCTAGGGTGAATACTCCTAGAAGCATTGTAACCATTTAATCAGCTTAAGCTCTAGTCAAAATTAATGCACCATATTCAATATAGTTGGATTTGTCGAAAAACAACATCGAGGGCTTCCACAATGTCCACATTGTAGAGCTAATTATTTGTTTGGCATATACGCAAAAACATCACACAGGATGCCTTTACAGAAAGAGAATAGTCAAGGATGAGGAAAATGCATCAAATTTTCAGAACCACAACATTTTTACTCATATCATTGAATTACCCATTCTAATTGTCATCCACTGCTGTGTAATATGTACATTTGTATGATAAAGAATGAACTAGTTCGTATGTGGGACTGACAAACTGGATAGCAAAATTGCCTGATACAGGTCAAGGGAATTACAAAACACAGAGTGGATTTGCTAACCCTTTGTGTGATTCAAAGAAATGCACTTGTCATGCATGATAAATTGATACTTGTACCAAGTTGTTGTGGTTTAAAATGTCTCCACTGATACTACCGGTACTTTCCAGTTTGTTTGTTCAATAATGTTTGGACTGTTCAGAACAGTTCATCAAGTCCGACGACAATGGTATCAGACATGAACAAGCCACATACCTGCATTAATACTCAGTATATCGGGTTCATTTGCACCATCTAATGCTAGGGAGTTGCAGATTATCTGGGGGAAAAAACCAGAAAAATTGTCCACAAAAACTTCATTTGGGACCTTCTCATTCTACAACTTGAAAGGGCAGCAAAGATGAGAACAATGATACACAACAGAAAATATTATAGTTCTGAGTATGTTATCACTCAAATGTATCAGCGCATCACTCTATATTACATAGGGGGTCCATACATTCCAATTACTTAAAATTCAAGGATTTTTTAGCAATTTTCAGGGACTTTTTGAGGTCAAAACTACCATTTTCTAAATATTATTTTTACAATATATCATTGTAATAATATATCATCGTACATATAATTTTTATGATATGTTATCTTTTCATATCTGAAAATTGTGGATACATTTTAAATTTTCCAGAACTTTCAAGGACTAAATTTCATTTTCAAGGATGTTTCCAGGAAGCTTTAAATTAAAGGACTTTCCAGGAGTGGATGGACGCAGTACATATGTATCAACATAATTGTTACAACAATTTTATCGTCATGATCATTCACAATGAATGATGATCATTCTTTTTCTAAGTTTATCCTCAATCTATCCTGTAATAAAATCAAAACAAATGGCCCATCAATACAAGAAAGATATTACTTCAATTTTTTCAACCATTTAATACATATTAGGACTAACCTACTCAATATTTGATTGGTGGAAACTGTCATGTGATAATTCTTTGCAGTATTGTGCCAAAATGAAAATCACAACCTAGCAATATTAGCAATACGCACAGCAGACAAATAAAAAATGCTCACTTTACCTGAGTGTCATAAAAATATCCAGATGGGAACAAAGGTCGTATTGATCTGTCTGAAAAACAATCAAAATTGAATGAGTCAATGTTACATGTATGTGTATAAACAGATGGCCTTGCCTGATAACAATGTGATACTGTCTAGATATACATGTATCATTGTGTTTTTGATCTAAATACATGTATTAATGACCTGATGATATGCAGTCCAAGGACTTGGGAATAACTATGCATAAAATACAGAGAAATTTAGATCAAAAGAGTATGCCATTTGAGATTATGCGTATAAATCATTTGTTACAGACATTATGCCATGACTCTTTCTTCATCTGCAGAGTATGAGATAATCACCAATTTGCTAATTGGCTAACCAATTAAGGATTTTCTAGAGAATAATTTGACCACAAAGATCATGTCAAAGGTACAATATGCACCATCCTACAGGAGTGACATGGGAGGGGGGTAGGGGTCATAGGTTTTTGTGCTTCATTTAGCAGTATGCTACAGTCATAAACACAATATTTCGTAGAAATTTATGCTACTTTATATTTTAACTTCAGAGGTATTGGACACCATTTGCAATGGATTTTCTGCAGGTGTTAGTGTGTCTTACCAATCATTCTACTTGTAAGAATTTCAACATCTGTCGGACCACGATCTCTCCTCAAATGATTCATGGGTATCCGACCGGCTGCAGCAGCTTTCTGACGGTAATCAACCTGTCAATCAAATCACAACAACAACAATATCAGATAAGTTTCCTTTAATCTCATTTTCAATCATACCTGAATAATATTAGATGTTACAAGAAAAAAATATCCTCGCCTAACTTTGATAAGGAGACAGTCATGTGTGTTAGCATTGATCACAGAAGATTATTATAACACTCATCTTCACATGGCATGCTAACACTTATATGCAATTATTTCTCACCGAGTACTGACATGATATTGTACATATGATATTGACGTTGGGTCATCTTGGCACAGTGGGTAGAGGACCTGGTTAACTCTCAGCAGATGTAGAATTTCAGACTCACGCATGGTTATGTACCCTTAAGCAAGGCACTGTATACCTCAATGCTCCATTGGGTACCGGGTATATCATCCCGTTATTGAGATTTTGCTTGTTGGACAGTGTATTGTATTAGATACAAACAATGAACAAACAAATAAACAAACAAATAAATAAATGTAAAATTTCAATTACAAATGTATCATGACTTCATTGAAACAATGAACTTCAAAAGACAAGTTCACTTACTGTCAATGGCAAGAATGATGCTGATGAGGAAGGTTTGGTTCTGCTGACTGCAGTCACCATCACTGATGTTTCTCCCACCTGTCAAGTGCAGGATTAATAACCACAGTCAAATTCACAGAGACACATTTTGACAAATGTTTGTCAGTCTCTTACTAGTACTGCATGCAAAGACTAAAGATGCACAACAAGTTGATCGAATAATTGCAAGTTACAAAGCCCGTTGACAAATCTCAGTAAAAAGTGATAAGCAAACATTTTCTAACACTGGAAAATGGCAAAAATTTGTGATGTTTTGATGACATGTTATTCACAAATATGATTCATTTTTCCATAAAAATAATATACATGAGTTAAGTGCAGTATCTCAGACAGAATGATACCCTAATTTTTGCTCCTTTTTAAAGCTTTTGTATTTGGGGGTGGGGGGGAGGGATGGATGACACTACATGACACTGAAATGCATTGTGGGTAAAAAGTTGACTTCTCACCACAGCAAGAGTTTGAGATGGTGATGTCATAAATACATTAATCACAATCGTAATCACTGTTATGACCTAAAAACTTTACCTTTATTTCTGTAATATTATGCGATTTACCTTTTTAGAACTCCATATTGAAAATATGGTCGACTGCATGGGACTTTTATGATTTACTTAGGTGGCAAAATTGAATTTAGGTACTGAGAATCAAAAAGTCATAAACAGGAGGGAAATCTTACCTTTGCTACAGCACATCCATCAGCAAATCTTGCCAGTTTACCTGTAAATATCTTGAGTGGTCTGTTGGGACAAAGTATTGAAGTCACAACAAATGAAAGGCAGAGGGTGGTTGGGAGAACCATAGTTCACCTTATGACCTATAGGCATGTGGTTTAAGTTGTAAATAAATCCACTTGATGACCTTACGTACAACTCTTGATATTTATTTTGATGTGTTCATTTGTTTACACATCCATGTACGTTGTCACGGAAGAACATACATTCTAACATGAACAACTATACCTGATCACCTGAACTGTGTCAGTGTGAAGTTTTGGATAACTAGGTAGAATAATGCATTTTAATGAGACTGAAAATATTAACATGAGCAGCATCATGAGCATGGGCAGTATTAAAGGACAATAACAACAGTGAGATATATTACTAGAAGGGCACAAACCTTGAATGGTAAGGCCGGGTTCATGCCTTGTCCACCAAGATGACTATTTCTGGGATTTAAATTTACAGTTAGATTTTCCTGGCTCCTCGGTGGTGTTGTTTAGACACCACCACCCCCAGCTTACTTCAAGCAAGCAATGGATTTCTGATGATATCATTTATTTCCTGAGATGGCTTTTGGAAAGTCTTAAAAAGTACAGAATGTCTTGTGGGGAGCTTTACCAAGTTGTCTAAAAATATTTCCTCTATCACTACCCTGTAACAACATGCATTTCTAAAGGACCACTAAACCAGGAACTTGAACAGAAGTGTAGCTCTTGCTATCTAAGAGAATAGCACCACACATAAAATTTCCAACTATCTGTCTGTCTGTCTGTCTATATATATATATATATATATAATATATATATATATATATATATAATATATATATATATATATATATATACGAAGTATGTGGTTCGACTTGTCCGATACAAAGTGCTCAATACAAAAGTAGAGCGAGATATATAAGGGATGCTGGAGAATTGATTTTACAATGTCATCTCTACAACGTTGTTTCGTGAGTCGCGAAACTCACTCGTCAGGAGACTAGACTGGAGTGAATCTACACGGGCTAAACATCACTGGTTACACAGGTGGTGGAATTTTGGTTGAGATTGACAGTTGTTGCATAACAATATATTGCTGCTGCTATGAATATTCATGTTTACGGAGAGGACTGATTTACTTCGATCGAAGTAAATCAGTCCTCTCCGTAAACATGAATATTCATAGCAGCAGCAATATATTGTTATGCAACAACTGTCAATCTCAACCAAAATTCCACCACCTGTGTAACCAGCGATGTTTAGCCCGTGTAGATTCACTCCAGTCTAGTCTCCTGATGAGTGAGTTTCGCGACTCACGAAACAACGTTGTAGAGATGACATTGTAAAATCAATTCTCCAGCATCCCTTATTATATATATATATATATATATATATATATATATATATATATATATATATATATATATATATATATATATATATATATATATATATATATATATAGATAGATAGATATATAGATAGATATATAGATATAGATATAGATATAATTTTAATGGTCTCAACAAACCACAACATGACGCATCTTTATTGACTAGCTGACTACCTTTAGCCTTGTTCATGAAGCATTATGGTCCCGGCATTATCAATATCAGGTGGGAACGAAGAGACATAGAGTTGTCAAACCATAATTAAGTAAGAAAATAGGTGTGAAAAAGAAGTGCAATTATGTGAAATGTCATTAATGATAACAGGAGTGGTTTGGAACTGATTGGCACAACAGACAAAGAGAGTTTCTCCTTGTCTTTGTGTTGGGTACGAAAGAGAGGACCCCTGTTTACATTGTGACGCTTGTCGGGCTCCTTTTGATGCAAGATTCCCGAAAAGCGGCACACGTGCATTCTCTCGACCCCACTATGACGGAAACGGGGCTGCTGTCAACAATTTTTTCGAACAGAAGTAAGATCACGCATATTGTCGTTGATGTGTATCACGTAGCCCTGCGTACGATGCTGCGTGTTTCCTGCGTTATACGGCCTCCCACCATCACCTCGGACACCGCGGTCGCAGTATTGTACGCGGGGCCGGTCTATGGAGGTAGTATGGGGGGTCCAGACACTTCGCACCAAAACCAGTTCGCCCCACACAACTTCGTCCCAAAACCATTTCGCACCAAAACCACCTCGTCCCAAGTACTACCTCGTCCAACGCCACTTCGCCCCAAGTACCACCTCGTACTAAAACCACTTCGCTTACCGTATAGTTCCGTCAACTCGTCCTAAAACATCGATGTCACGATGTATCATAACGTTGTTTTTACCTGCAACTTGGCTACCACGAACCATTTATTCTTCCATGAAACCATTAGAAAAAAGAAACACACAAACTACGAAATGGTACATTTCAGGTGCCGTGCGCAGTATTGCATGATGCGATGTCATTTTCTCGAAATGTGTACAATTTCAAGATTTCAGTCCTGGGATGGTAGAAAGGTGATTAAAACTTCACTGGCAGCGGTTGGTTATTTTCAGCTTTTAACGGTTACCGATAAATCGTGTTTGTTTTTTTTTTTCGGGTCACAATGGTTTTGGGCGACATGATTTTTGGGGCGAAGAGGTTTTGATACGAGGTTGTTTTGGTGCGAAGTGGTTTTGGTGCGAAATGGTATGGGACGAGATGGTATGGTGCGAAGTGGTTTTGGTGCGAAGTGTCTGGGAACCTAGTATGGTGCATGGAGTACAGTGTTCCCTACCGTGTACCGATCTGTATATCGACATCTCCAGCGCTTTCGGCATTTTTCCACGGGTTAAAATGGTTCCATCGCCGAAACTTCAACATATGCTTGTGCTCAAACTCGTAAAGAAGAACGCAAGTTCTTGTGTACCGCTTGTTTTGAAGTAAAAACGAGTTTCGCAAACTTCCAATGCGCGCCGCCATTTTTCAAACCCACAATTCCCGACTATGGCTCGTCCCAGCAAAGGCAGATTAACCAATGATGATGATTACCATAATAAATTATACAAATCTTACACAAGGATAATATATACAATTTTCCGATAAATAAGAATTATTCTCTAACAGTCACAGTATAAAATTGCAACTTCGTCGTCAGTTAGTAAAATCGAAAATATCTTACGGTGGCTAATGACCCCGGAAGAATATACAGAGGTCGCGAACAATAGTCATTAAAAAGTCAGCTCGGGCACGATGAACCTATGAGCTGATGTTTTTTTCAGATGTATGCGAGGCATATATTTTCCGGCGCAGGTGCAGTTTCTCTTTTGTGACGTTTTATAGTGTGATGCGTCATGAAAACGACCGGAATTGAAGCGAGCAACGCTGGACGGGATCGCAGACAAGAGCAAAAATTTGTGTTCTTTGTTTTTTTGTTTCATTGAAAAGGTAGGACCCTTTCTTCTTGCCGATAATTGACCATCGTAGGTTCTCGAGAGCGGTGTAATTATTGTTGAAAATTTACTGTTAAAACAAATTTTTAGCCATTACTTGCACCGTGATATCATCAATGAAATATCCCCCTGGGTAAGTCCTCAGTTCGCCTTTTCCCTATTTGGGCATTTGTAATACTATAATAGTGCTAGTGTCAATTGTATTGCGTGCTTTTGTAGTGGTGGTATGCCAGCCTCGCCTCAGGGGGTGTACATTATGGTAGCTGCTGTGATGAAGTCCGCGGCTTTTCTCTTTATCCTTTGCAGATGGGAAGGTGGCATCCTTCTCTGAGTGGGAAAGTTTTTGGAAATTCACCCATTTCGGATCAGTTAAATTATACCTGATGTAAAAAAGCATTCTTACAGCCTGAAAACAGGGAAAAACAACATGTTTGCATGTGATGATGATGCCCATGCAGATACTGGCATTTTAAGAAAATTAACATTATTAGACTTTTCAAAAGAGGTGAAGGAACACTCAGGGAGTGCGAGTGCATAAACGCAAAAATTGCAAAGCTCAAAGAAAGGTACATGGACAAACAGTTGTCGAAGCTGCTGTTTTGAATAGAAATGAAGTACTAGTAACAAGTATAAGTACAAGAGATAGTTAGTATAAGTACAAGAGATAGTTAATTTAATTAATGAAAAAGCTATAGAATTTGTGAGCACTGCAATTGCTGTCATTCAATGGGGCTGTTTCCAGTTTCAGGTTTGTTACTAAATATTGCTGCCCATGTGCGTTTCGGACACTGCCACTTGAAGTATGCACGGCCACAGACCGTGGCGTGGCCTATGTTGCAGCTTCTAGTCTGAGCCTATGTCCTTAATTTGATGTCGTTTGTCACAGATATTTATGGTTTTCCTAAATGTGTGCATCTCGAAAGTGAAAGATGTAAAAATGTTTGCTCAAACTTTCCCCAAGGAATTTTCAACCATTCTCTTACCAAATAAAAATAAAAATGTGTCATCATGCAAATTTTGGTACCAGAGAAACAAACTGCCACCTCTTTGTTTCTGTAACTCTGTGGGAAAGGTAAATTTTGATTATCACAAAAATAAGACAGTGAAAAATTTTATTTACTCCAGTAGCTTTAACCTTTTCACCTTCATGGTTTGGCCCAAACCCATTGTTGTCAATGGTGATAGTGGACTTTTTTACAGGGAATTGTGGGTGAACAGTTTAAAATGAGCTGGCACAAGTGGTGGATTAGAGGAGTATTGTGAAAATTTGACAGTCTGAACATCTATCCCCAGGCACATTCTACCATATAAGTGGATTTCCCAACTTTAAATTTATAAACATTCTTCACGTGGCTTCCATTCAACTTGATGAAAATCAATGCTTTTTCAGGAATAAATCCTTGTCAGTAGGATAGGAATAGGTTACTGTGTTCTGATCCCACAAACAAATTTAGATTGATTGTAAACAATCGACATGTGGTCAGTTTATTAGTGCAAGTTGGAAAAGCTATCAGATAATTTCTTGGCTGTTATTTGTCAATGAATATCACCAGTGCAGCACTATATGTTTATGCTTAATACCAGTAATTTCTGTCAGATCAAGAGATGAAATTTTCAGCTGTGAAGGTAACAATATCTTACCATGATTGCTCATTTTGATTTTGCATTTGTCTTTACTTTTTCATTGTGCTTCGTAAATCAGCCTTTTATACATTTACTATTTTAATCATAGGAAATCCTTATTACACATCTCTGTTATAAAGTATGACAGTCAAATTTTCATCAATCAATCATAGGTTCCATCAGTGCAGCGTCTGATATCATTAATGGATGCTCCCCAACCTGCACATCCGGGTAACAATGCTGTAGGAGCTGTTGTAGCAGTCTTGGAACAGCAACAAGCCGAACCGGCGCAGAACGCTGCCGCCAACAACTCGCCAGTGAATCAAGACCAGGCCCAGCCGTCCACATCGACATGTAGCAACGGAACCTCCTTTGGCACCAGCTCATCTGAAGGTGTAGAGTGCTACGGCAATGAGAGAAACGCACTGGCAGAGCAAGCCAAGTTTTTCAACAATCCTCTCCTGAGTGACATCAAGCTTAAAGTTGGTGGAAAGACTTACCATGCTCACAAACTTGTCCTTGTACGATCCAGTGAAGTCTTTGAGAGAATGTTCAGCTCTGACTGGAGTGATCCCAACAAAAATGTGAGTCACGTCAAATTTTCAATGCAACTGTGAAAATGAAAGTGGAACTCTCATACAAAAATGGACATTTATATCGCCTTATATCAGAATCATGTTTTTCTTAAGAAGTACGGTAGTGATACATCACACAAACATTATTCTGGGAAAAAATCAATATCGCCGTGATATAGTCATATTAATCTAATTACATTCCAATTTCTGTGCCCTTCACAAAAACTGGAAGTCACCAATCAAACTAAAAGGATATCTTGACAACTTGTACTTGTATGTATGTATGTATGTATGTAACAATTACAACAAAATTTCAAAATTTATGTTTTGGGTTGTGTGGTCAGAAGCATTTGAAGCTGCAAGTACTATTATTAGGAAAGGGCTGCGTGTATGCATAAACATCTTTGTCTACCAAACTTTGACAATTGAGACCCCTTTAATACTGTACCTACTATTTTGCACGGGTTGACTGCTAAAGAGAAAAAAGTCATTTACACACTTATAGCAACAATTTAATCTAACCAAATAACTTTTCTAGTGTTATCACGTGTATGATGCATTATAATTATACTTTATAAATGGGATAAAGACTGTAGTCTTTGTCTTTTTGATAACCTTCCTGGATATTAAATGGTAATAATGAACTTTGGTAAGTCAAACAAGTGAAATTTACAGTCCAACATGTAGCAATGTGTACTTTGTTATTATTACCATACTTGTCATAACAATTCATGACTAATGAAAGGAAGATGATTGAATCAAATGACAGGACTGTTCAGTTTCCATTTTCTCCATATATCAATAACAAGATGTTTAATGAATAATATAATAAGGTTTGTGTGGTTTTGAAATAGTATACATACTTTAAGGATAGCATCAAACATCGTTTTTTTTTCACACAGTCAAAGTATCTTCATTGTATTCAACAATCAGAAAAGATGACCTGTTTCATGGGTAGCACTCATGTCCGCTGTTGGTTCACCGGCTTCTGGAAGCTACTTTTCAGTATTTACCCAGATTCTTGTCTAATCAAACCATAGAAAGACACTGTGGTCTCTCTATAGATATTTCATTGAAAAATATTAGATCGGTTCAAAGCTGTATTTCAAAATAGATCAAATTGTTGCTGTAAAAATAGAGTGTAAAATTGTTGTGCTCACAATCTACTGCAGTGACATTTTCATTCAGACTACCAGTAGATACTATAGTAACCTAGTATTTATATACTATTAAAAAAATAAATGCCTGTCCTTACAAATAAAGATTCATGTTGCCATGAGGTGAGTCATGTCATCTGATATGCTGTACTGTATGAGTCACTGTGGAGAACTTATTCAATTTTGCTGTATTCTATCTGTGCCAACAGCATTGAAGTACATGTATTGAGGTCAACAGATGGCATTTTTTTCAGGTTCTTTACTCGTTCATTTTGCATGCAGAGGCGTTAAGAAATGCGATATTATCATCAAGACCTGGTCTTTTACATGTAAATTTAGCTCCCCTATGTCATAGGTTTATGACAATGGAAGCTTATCACATTAGTGGAAAATCCAGCATTTGTGTTTGTCTGTCAATCTGTCTGTATGTCAGTCTCTTTAGTCAGTCAGTCTGTCTGTCTGTCTGTATGTATGTATGTTACTCTTTATGTATCTGTGTATGTATCTGTGTATATGTGTTCGACTGTCTGTCTGAAACAAAAACTCACAAACCATTCTGCTGTAGTTAACAGAAGGCAAGGAACTGTGTATTTATGTTTGTATTCAAATAAAAATATATTAGATATTATATGAATGAAATTTTTTATGTCTACTTTTTTTCAACCCATAGGAGCTCGAACTTGTAGAAGATCCAGCCTGTGTTGATGTGTTTTCCAGTTTCTTGAAGTTTCTGTATAGCTGTCATATCACACTGAATACTGACAACTCACTGCCTGTTTTGGTGCTTGCCGACAAGTACAATGTAAGTGACCTGCGAAATGTCTGTGTGAGTCATGCCACTTCATTCATCATACCAAAGCTACAGCTTAAAGATGTATTCCATGTGTGGTTCCAGTATGCCACAAAGTGCTATCACCAGAAACTGATTTCAAGTTGTGTGAGGGCACTATCTCCGAAGGCGGATGACATTATGGGGACACCGGAATGGGAACGTGAATGGCTGGACCTGGAGAAGGACCAACTCATTGAGATTCTACGCAGTTCAGAGCTGGCTATCAAAGATGAGTTCTCATTGTACAAAGCTGTTGAGAAATGGCTTCAAGCAAGTAAGTACCCAGAGCGTCAAGAAAACCTTGAAACTCTGTTGAAGGAACTCTTGCAGTACGTGCGCTTTCCAATGATGACAGCCAATCAGCTTTGTGAAGTAGAGCACAGCGCATTTGCTGAACAATTTCCAAATTTGTTCACTCCATACTTCATGATGAGTTACAAGTACCATGCTCTCTCCTTGGAAAGTCGAGGGGCATCAAAGGAGTTCACAACGTCCAGCTTCCTCCTGCGCAATTACAGCGACCTGCGCTGGGACAAGAGAATAGTCATCGAGAATTACTCCCAGTTTCCCAGATGCTCAGAAATCATGCCCCGCTTCACCACCCGATCATCAACCTTCCCTGTCACCAGCTGGGACTGGGAGATCAAAATCCACCCGAAGGGAGTTTCCAACAACACAGATGACTTCCGTGCCATCCTATACTCAAATCTGATACTGGATCAGTCCAGGCCCATTGAGTTCATGTTGTCCATAGTTGATAATAGCCGTTTGTTAAAAACTGTCACAGGGCGCAAGAATTTTTCCAAGAGCAGGTACACAGCTGATACGGAAATTGACAAGAAGGTCTCAGCCAGTGAACTAGGTCCCGATTCTCCACTTCTGGTCAACGATAACTTGATACTGCAAATTATATTAAAGCCTGTTGAGTGATTTTGTCGCACGATTGACGGATCTAGAATGCGTGAAAAATGAAACAATCAAAATGCATTTTGTTAATTTTTGCCAAAATGAAAGATCAGGAGTTTTTGGCTCTTTGTGGAAATGACAAGAAAACTGTCAAACAGCCTAAAGTTTGTCTGTTCACTAAACTTTGATATTTCATGTCATTCTAGATACTGCCAAGGGGATACTCATCTTGGCATTGTAGAAGAATACTCCCACTTAATGTATAAGTCATTGAGATAGATGTGATCGAAAACTGATTATCGCTGCCTCGGATTGTAAGTGTCCCTGAACGGGCACTTTAAGATTGTTAGCTTTAACTTGCCTGTCATGGCATCTTTCAAACTAATTATGCATTGGTAATAATTGATCAGTATGCATGTTTTCTGAGACATATTTATACTTAAATTAAACTTTGAAAAGCTTGCTGTTGTCAGTGTTCAGCATTGAAGCTCTGAGGTGATATGAGAGTGCAATATGTGAAGTCATTTTTTGACATGAAGGAATTTTTAGGCTGTGTTTATGGTGAATGTTTTTGATGTGGTAACTTGTCCAATTGATGAAATCCTATGTTAAGGTCTATAAACCTGTTTAGAATTTTCTCTTGCATGATGCCAATAAATTCATGCAGTCTACCATAAATTCAGCATTTCAATAAGATGGTAATGTATTGAACTTCGTAAATTTTACTTTTTTTAGTCACAGTTAATGTTACATGACGTAATATAATTGATCTTCTGTAAATTCTGTCTGTTTAAGTAAGATTGGATGGAACATATAGGAAAATCCTAGAAATGTTTTTCTAGTATGATAGAGTACATGCGTTTACAAGGTACTATTTATTTCAATGTTCAAAAAAGACAGTTAAGGACTATCAATGCAATGTAGCTTGGAATTCATCTAGTCTGGTTCCCTGCCCCCTTTCTACCGCTGGCTGCGCTACACTCACGAAAAGGGTCAGGTATGCGGCAGCCATTTTGCCCAGATTTTGGGCAAAATGGCGGATACGCGTGCCACACTTTGGCCGGCAGCCGCGTGGCGCGTGATGTGAGGTTGGAATGTTCGAAATGACTGCGCCCTTGACAGTAACTCAGCAACAAAGTAGGAGGGGCAGTTACATGAACAGTAAAAAACTCTTCAAAAATCAATCTGTTTCATTATGCAAAACGTCGTACGAGCTGATCAATATATTTGTGAAAGAACGTAATTCATCCGAATCATAGAATCGAGTTAGTTTTTTGTTTGTTTTTGAAATTTGAAACAACATATAACACTGCAGCGGATGCAGGAGACGCAGGTGCTCCCCTTAGACTATCGACATGTTCCATAGTGTCGTCCAATCAGTGCCGTGAATAGAATGGCGCATACCTGACCCTTTTCGTGTAGAAAGGGGGCAGGGAACCAGACTAGGAATTCATCTTGTGGATTCCTTTCATGAGACTGAAAGATCTTTCACTTGAGGGCGCTCTCTTCACTCCACCCTAGCGTAGAGAACGCCCTCAAGCAAAGGATCTTTTAGTCTATCCTTTCATGTACTATGAATGTTTCTTAGCAAACGTAAAAGTATTATTTCAGACTAAATAATGGTGATGCTATGAATGAGAAGTATGGGGTCGTGTATACAGTTAAGAGATTTGTAACTGTTTTTGATGGGACATCACAGAGTACTGTTTAGGGTTGCATAACACCTTAGAGGGACCAACAAGTCAATTTTTAAACTTATATTCACATTCCTATACAACTTACTGATAGGTCAATATATTATGCTAGTCACCATGATCGTATACTTCTCCAGCAACATGTTGCATCACCATAGTTTATTGTATTTTAAGTGTGCAGTTGATCACATATGTGCTATTTAAATATGCCAAAAGTCTGTCATTTATCTTAAAAAAATCATGATCTTCTTTTCATTGATTTAGTACTTTACACGTACCTGCAGATGTTTTCATATCTCTTTAATATGCACATTTTCAAGTGCCAAGTAGTATCGACTGCCAATTTGTCTACCAATATCAAAAACTTACTAACTTCTTGGACACTGAGAGTGCATTACGCTTAAAGTAATTTCATATTTCTATGTTATGATATATCCAGGATTTAAAATTCAACTTTAAATTATATTTTGAATTTCGAAACTATCTTTCTGTATTTTTCCTGATGCAAGTTAGAGTAGATATCATTGGTATTAATATATTAATTTGTTTTTATAATCTTTTGTAAGGAAGTCAGTTTATCTTTACTTATCATTTGCCCAAATTCAAGTTCAAACATCTGCAGCAAAGATTGTAAAAATGTTGCTTCTTTCAAAAAAAAATATCCTGATATTTGATCTTACAATACATTCAAGTACAATCATTGTAAAATGTTATACCACTGAGACACATTGGACTCAATGAACGTAGATGTATTGAGCAGGGCATTCCTATTCAATTTGTTGTACAGCAGTTGTGAAGATGATGATGAGATACATGAATACCTTACCCAGTTACATATTGAGGGTGTATACCTAGAGTTCAAGTGTATTAAAGTTGCTTCAAATATTACCTGTTCGTACCAGATCTTCAGAGAACAGAGAACCATGTACCACATCAAAATAGTGGTAAGACAAATATTATGGGGCAAATGTCACGGTGATTGATAGATGCGATGTACAATGCTTGCTCAATCAATTTGCCGCAGACCATGAAAAGGTTAGTTGCAGATAACAAACATTTCAAACAACTGCAGTACATTTGGAAATAAAAGTATCGGCTATTTTAGTGACTTGGTTAAAGTATCTTACTGTCAAATTTATGCTTGCATTGATTAAATATTTGGTTAAGAACATGTCATTTTATGTCAACAGAATGCTGTCAAAATTTGCACGTATGCTGCATAATTTTAAATACTTAAAATTTACTAAGAATTGAAATTAGCAATATTTTACCTCTTCAGTTAAATATATTCTGCTGCCCTGATGAAAATCTGGTCAGGTCTCAAGACAACTCCAGAAAAAAAAAGTCAAAATAATTCTGTTCATTTCTGTAGTTTCAGCTTGTACTGTATGTTTGCTACATGCAGTAAACATGTAAATGTTTGTAGACTTTTTCAATCATTTACACACCACTTAGCATGTACTAAGTGACCTGATCATACTCATGTATGGGGGGACATTACCAGTGTTGCCAAACCATGGCAAGATCAGAGTTGTAGAACCAAGTTACATGTAAGCTTTATCCAGTGTCAAATATCCGAATCACTGCTCATTTTACTTGTTAAAGTTTTGTATTGCATGAGATGTGACCTTTAATACAAGATATTGTTAAGTGGTAGGGTGCATAAAAGACATAATCTTGTTTCACAGTACAAATGTTGCATTGTATACTGTGTTGAGGATTGCACAAAAGTCAGTATTCCCTTCTGTCTTTCTTAGCATTTCCTGTTTGACGTGGCTTATAACTTTAACAGTTTGTATGACTTTATTGCTGGAATCCCAAATGAGCAGAAATTATCCATTGCCAGTAGTATCCAGCTACTCAATCAACAAGAGTGGAAAACACTCTTGTTTAATGCCAGATACATGTACATGTATCTACTGGCATTTAAGATTATACTTTTTGTCATCTTTCTGAGAAACTTGCACATATCAAACATTCAAAGTCCATTCATAACATGGCTTTTCAATGCAGGCGTATGGCTATTTCTGCCCCAGTACCATGCTAGCCTTTGTCTTACAAATGATTACATGTATGGTCATGTAAGCTCACCAACAAATAGTGTTACGTGTACATACTATTCTTTGTTATGTATCACTTGTAGTTGTCTTGCCAAGTTTAGCTTTAGGGCATTACTGTATGTATCTGTTCCTATTCAAATAAATATTAATGCTTCAACCTCTCATGGAGTTTATTGTAGTTTTTGCATTGTTCTATAGAAAGTACTTTTGGCGTTTGTGTCATGTCTTTTCTCCCAACCTGTGAAGTATCATACAGAGAATAGAGCAAGTTATGAAAGAAATAACAGAGCTTTTATTTAAGTAGATATACCACAGCCAATCAAATGCTTAACAGTCCATCTTTCATTGTATCTATAGATACAGTTTAAGTGCATTAGATTATCCCAATAAAAGTGAACTTTGATTTAAAGTACATTATCAAAATATGGCTTGAACTGGAGGATAGGTGCTCAAAAAGTATATTTGTTCAGTGATTATTACGAGTTCATCTTGAGGCATGACATAGTGGCTCAGAAGATTTGACCTGATTGGATCTGATTGTCATTATTTATTGTAACTAATTGAAACAAGGGCTATTCTCTACCTGATTGGCTGTTTGGAATTCAATAAGAACAATGAATCTCAGCAAAGCTTCCAAGAGGCTGCATATTCACATTAACTCTTATTGTCATATCATTCATCATTCAAAAGACTACTAGTGCTGGGAACATCAAAACAGACCAACCTGAGAATGTTACTAAAAAAGTATATATATAGAGAGAGAGAGAGAGAGAGAGAGAGTAACACAAAATTACTTCAAGTACAAAGTAATGAAAAGTAATAATATCAGACAGGTGAAAGGATTCTGTCTAAAGATTGCAGGATGCATGAAACTCAAGTAACAGATATTATTACTTTGTACTTCAATTTGTGTTATTATTTATAATGCTCTGCTTTCCGCATTGAGCGCTGTAATTTCCCATAAGGACATATATATATATATGTATAGGATAAAGCCCGAGTACGAGGACTTTATATACCAGAAGAGCCCGAGTACGAGGGTTTTATCCGACTTAAAAACTATCGCCCCTAACTGATATATTTTCGTTTTCAATGTGTTTACGTCAACCGTCCCCTTTGTCAATGTAACATGTTTAGGATATGAATTAAAACTTTTATTTGTGAAATAGCCTTCCAATGTAATGGAACATCCTATAAATGCCCTAGGGCACATTAGTTTATGTTTGTACCACAGCAGATTTTGTGAAATAGCCTTCCAATGTAATGGAACATCCTATAAATGCCCTAGGGCACATTAGTTTATGTTTGTACCACAGCAGATTTTGTGAAATAGCCTTCCAATGTAATGGAACATCCTATAAATGCCCTAGGGCACATTAGTTTATGTTTGTACCACAGCAGATTTTGTGTTGCAGCTGGTTTCCGCTGTGTTACCAATTTGAATATTAAACGTACCAGATGTCTACAGAATATGACATGTTCACTTTTGATTGGACAGTACTTTACTACGGCGCTGTCATTCGTTTCTGGAATTTGGTGACCAAGGCTTTACGAGTAGATAAAACACCCTGAATTGAGCACTCTGATTGGTCAATCAACAGTAGATAGTTTATATATATATATATATATATATATATATATATATATATATATATATATATATATATATATATCAGACATGCATGTATGTATTTATGTATGCATGTATGGAGAGGGGTTGTGATCTCAGAGACAGCTATGCATCGGTGTTATGTTTATCATTCTGTAGCAATTAAGTGTTGGGATTATTTAGACAAGGGTCTGGTATGGCAGTGTTTTCAACATAGTGGTCAAACTGTTTATGACATCGACTGGGAAATGGAAGCAATGTCCATAGCAGGGGTGGCACATCCCTTCAAAATTTCGGTTGTCACATCCCCCCCCCCCCCCACCTTGCACCCTCATAATACTCATCTGATTGAGCTCATGAGATGCTGACATCAATAGGATACAAATCATTTCTACGCAGGAAATCTAAAAAAGAAACACGAAAAGTCGTGGGAAGTTTCGTAAATTTTGGTTGTATTTGTCATCATCAGTATATGATTTACAGCAAGTTTGATGTGACTCTACAAAAAAACAGTGAATCTCACAGGAGAGGGAAATGAAAGAAGACTCCACAGTATAAATAATAGGCACATGTAAATCTGGCATCAGTGAGAGAGCTTAAAAAAATTCCAATCTATCACTGAGATAAAAACTACATGTATTGGAACATCAGCGACAGAAAAATGTGGTCATACTGCTTCACTACTATTTATTATGCAAGGTTGTTTGAAAACAAGGTCCTCGGGTATTTTGAATCAGAGCAGCAGGTGTGTTTCCATGTAAATATTTTTGTTCTTCAGGCGATAACTACCTTTTGTTGCCATAGTGATGACTTTCTTTCTTCCACTTTCCACACATGGATTCACGCTGGTGATTGAACTAGCCATTAACAATATTATGCTCCAGACGATGGTACTTAACATAGACCCTGAAAACTAAAAAAAAGCTTAAAATTTTGTCTGTTTTTTTAAAAGCAGAGGTTGAAGACTATACAATCATTGGTAAAGATGGATTAAAATTTCAAATTGTGAGTTTACAGGCATTGGAAAAACATTTAATTAGTACGGTACGGTCATTCTTTGTTTACTTTATGCCAACTCAAAATACGGGAATATCAACTGCTTTGGGAAACCCAAACCAACTCTGTTTCTCACTATCTTGTCTTTATGAGCCTTGTACAAGCTATAGCTGGCATCAATTCATGAAATTTGATCAGGATCTATCTCAAGAAAAAATTGCCTATTTCTCGTCATGAACCCTTGTGATCTATGATGTCATTCACAAAGACTTCCTAACAGATGATTCAATAGCCTGAAGGACCAGTAACTGTTACCTTTGGCAATTTTTGAAGTATTTTTACTCAGGATATGAACTACAGATGCTAGGTTTACTCCATTTAGCATGGTGAAATTATCTAGCTGGTCAATGCAGCATGTATGTATATGACATATATTGTTGTTTTTGACAACTCAGGTCTGTACCTGGATTGAAAGATCAACATTAAAGGAAACATATATATATATTGACATATCAAATACTTGGTGCCGTAAGGAAACAAAGAGCATTTTTGATAATGTTGAACAAAAATACAAAATACAAAATTGTTGAATGTAACAGTTGCTGAGCCTATAACAAGCCGCCAAACTGATCATTTCAATTCACCATGGCAGAGGTCATCATCAAAGAAAACATCCCATTACTATGACAAAATTGTTCTGCCATCTGGACATTACCGTCAACAACTTTTTAACGATAAATCATTATGCGCAACCATTTAACCTTGCTTGGCGCATTTTTAAGGTCAGCGGAGGTAGTCATATTGGTTCTAATGTGAATACAAAAGTATCTAAACACAATCAGCTTCAATGTTTTTTTCACTGCTTGTGAAAATAGTAGAGTTGTTTTTGCGTCACCTTACCAGCTACTACAGCTGAGTCTATCTCAACAGCGAAAGTAGGGGGTCTGTTCTCAATTTTGTCCAAGTCCAGAGAGTCAGTTTTCAGAATGTTTGAAAATTGTTTGAGGAACAGCCTCATCCAAAATCATGTACTGTGAAAAATTTTTATGGATCAACTTTATCAAAGAGAATTCTTGTGCCTCAGAGAGAGCCATATTTGTTTAGGGGATCTACTGTAGAGTAGTAGCATTGATAGGCTCTCTTCTATTTTCTACGGTAGTATGAAGCTTTGACTGCTGCCCTCTATAGGCTTCAAACAGAACATCACTTTGCACAGACTCTAGGGTGTGTTTGGGTGTGCTGTTCTCGGCACGAGAATGATGCTCTGAAATGCCAAATGCGCTGGAATCAGTCTGGTATATTTGTGGAAAATGCTGATCTTTGCTCCAAAAGCAGAGAACACACCCAAGGTCTGACCCAGCAGCAGACGAGAACAAGATGTTGGAAACGAGCAGCGTGAAAATGGAAATGTTAGTACCATGTTGCAATTGTGTGAAAAACTTCTCCAGAAAAACTTCCCAGTTGAAACAGGCAACTTTTTGTTTCAACTTTGAACTTTCCCTCAAGTGATATTTTTTGGAGTGTTGTCGAAAATCTTCAAGAGAAAACTGTCGTACAAATATTACAATGTCTTCAACATAGTACTGTGTATTACTGGTAGGGGTAAGCTTATGTGTCAATGATGATTAAAATATAGCGCCACCATTACTGGAACAGGATCTCCTTTCTGACTATCCTACTAATTAGGACCCTCTACTTGGTGATGCCTGTTGTTATCATCCTCAATCACATACAAAGTTCTGCCAAAGCGAGGCTGTGTTGTTCAGTTGTCAAGTACAAGAATAGCCACCAGGAGCTTGCTCTCATTGGATGTTCTCCTGAAGAGAACACTACACCAAAACGCACCCTAGATGTGAGAACAACATGATGTTCTGCAGATTTTGTTGAGCGTGTACACCTTGTAATCAATCGCACTAGCCGAAAGGCAACTGGTGAAACTTAACAAGAACTTGTGAGTGTTTTTACTGGAACAATTGTTATTCATAACAAACTTCTGTTTCAGCCAATGACATATATCCTACTACAGAGACACACTTGAAAACACACAATGTGTCAATGGTACACCCTTCTAACATGGGATATACTTTACTAGCCTGAAGTGCAGATTCATGATATCGAAGGATTACCCAGAAGTCAACAGTGATCTATACAGCTAAACAGCACCATTGAGAAATCCACTTTGTGGCATGTGTATTGCAAGTTTCATGTACAACACTTGGTTTTCCAGAATTCTAGGATGGTTGAATTTACAGATTGGAACATTCCTGCGTACAGTATTATGTATATGGACAAAGGATGCAACTCAGAACAGCTTCAAACTCCTACTAACCAATCTACCCTTACTACATAAAGTTTCTGCATCGGTAGACAAAACACTACTTACCACAAGATTGTAAAATACATAGCTGCAACCCATAACATATTCATTTTGGAATTGAAAGGGACAAAGTCACTCTATCGTGGAGTTTTCTTCCTAAATTTTGTTTTGATGTAAAAAGTAGTTTGTGTTGTTTGACTTCTTGTAACATACCGAAATGCTGGTCAGCTGTGCACAACCTCAAACGTGTTTGCATCCAGACAAGATTGAACATTCAATGAAACATTCTATGGTCTGTACCAAAAAAATTAAATTCCATGCATAACTCTTTCCATGCATGGCTGAACACACACTGTTACATAAAGTTTGGACCTCATGCAAGCTTTTGTGATAAAATCTTAATTGGTAGTGCCTTTCTTATAGATGTGGATAGCAGTTTTCCCTTACATTGTGGCAATGTTTATTTGTCATAGGAAAGCAAGGAAGAAAATTCCATTTTGTCTAGAGGTAACTAACAAAGTCATCTGTTTGCATTTAGAGAAGGGGTATAGATGTAATTTTTGATACGTTTGCAGATATGTACTGTTGTCATTTTGTACACTGAGTGACTTCATGAAAAGTATTCCATGTTTTCTTGGTATCACAAAAAGGTCAAAAAGAGCAACTTTGTGCCTTAAGAGGTATTTAATAAACTGGTCTTTATGAAAATAGTCTGTTTGGCAAGTAGGCTGTGTCTAATGTAGGAGAGCCTATCCATGTAGTGGCAATAGCATTGATCGCGATTTCTGGTTTGTTACTAAATATAGCTGCACGTATGCGACATCGGACAACGCTGCCTACAAATTTGGACAAATGTTGTTGTTATATGCACAGCTGTTGTTGCAGCCTGTGGTCTGAGCCATAAATTCATACCAATTAGTGTGACCATTTACAAGCCATTGTAACACTAACAGGTTTAATTTTCGTCGTTTATGCAGAAATATTTATTTATGCATGTCAATGAGAGAAAAAAATGACATCATTTGCAATCAGCGCTATTCAACACACTTCACATATACTACGGTAAAACCTCGTGTATACATCAGACTTGCAATACACTTCTACTCATGGAGAATGACTGAACTGCTGATGAACAAAAAAATTCAGTAAAGTCAGCATGGAAAGGAAAACCAACAAATATATATTGAACTGCTTTCAAATGATGCAGGAAGGGCTTACAGTAGAGAAAGCTGCAGCGATGATCAGTGATTTCACAGCACCAAAAAAATTGGTTTGAATGGAAGATAGAACAAACTTTGCCCATGAATTTAAAGAAGCATTTAATGGATCCAATTGAATCATCACACATTCATGAACTTGTTAATTTGTCGTTATTGTACAAAAAAATTGGAAAGAAAAAAACAGATCACGGTATTTGGTGGCATTTAAATAGTTCCTGAAATGGATTATGTACATTGAAACTGAAAGTGTCGCCTCTAATTGTCTGTTGGCTTTGATCTTGTTGTATCACCAGGCATTTTTACCAAGTTGATATTTTGATAAAGGAGTTACAGATAAATTTATTCTAGGGAAAAGTTTTGTGAGCCCTAAAACAAAAAAAGGTTTCGGTCTTCAAAATTATCAATACACACAAGAGTGTCTTTTTTCCTAAGCATACTCTATACTCAATAATACCCTAGAAATCATTTGAATGGCATTTTTGAGGGCCGCTGTGGAACACAAATGTTGACAAGGACTTGTACTAAGGTCACTAGTTCTCTTACCAATCTTCAATATGCCTGCATACATTCTAATTTTAGGAAGAGGTTATTGGATATATATAATTACACTGCCCTAAATTTGTGTGAAGCTGCATATATGTTGAAAAGATGTTTTTTAATGGAAAGGATGTGTAATGTACCATTTTCATTACGTGGAATTTGCAAAGTTTTCCTTAAAATGGTTTCCTTGTTTGCATATTTTGTCACATGGTGGGACAAAACTAAGTGGTAGTTTTTGGGAATTCCATGACAGATACAAATTGGGGAAGTAGCAATTTTGAAGATTTGACTGACGAGAGTCATCTCTGGCGATACCTTCGGCAAAATGACTTTACGTACTTATTATACACACCAGTTTAACAGTATCATACACCCAATTTTTGCCTCGTGCAAAAATGGTTGGTGGCAGGAGAATCTATGCTGTTTCGTGAGATGGGTAATTTTAATAATAGTCAAAATCTCATGCCTGGTGATACGCTTACTGTGATAATATTCTCCTCCCCCTGGGCAATAGGCTTCTACTATTTTGCAATAATTATGACCCACTGAATACGGACAACGATTTAGTTACAATTGAAGCCCTGCATTATACCGTACTTCATCATTGGCCACACCTGCATCAAGCGTTTTGTGTCTTGTGTTTTTTTGTCGGTTATATATCATACAAATATTACAGTTGAGAGATTTCTTCTCCTTGTTCCACTCAGACGACTGTACCCCCTGCACCGTGTTGTGACATACCCTGTGAAGAAAAACATAAACAACTGTAAGCAAAACGATAGTGATGTATTATTCTTGACTTGTACTTCATCACTTGACACATCCTAGACGAGAAGATCCATGGCTCAAAAGCATTCCAATCCTTGCTTTTGCTGACAAGGAACAGAACGCTTTCAAGTGGCAAGCTGAGAAAATCTTTGAAGGTGTGAATCTAAGGGAAGAGAATCCACAACCAGCCTGTGTCACTTGCATATCTAGAAATGCACACGAACCAAAACTTGCCCAAATGTTCTATACATCAGGAATTCTAGATCATATGATCTCATTGCTGAAACTTCATTTTGAAAATATCTATCTCTCAATAAGTTATTAATTTTGATGTGTAACTTCGGAGAAACACAGGCCTTGTTTGGTGTTAAGGTAGAATGCCCCTGGGGGTCAGATAGTTGGACTCTAAATGTTTTTCAATACTGTTTTTATATATCACTTGTTGGGACAATTTGACTGAGAAAATCTTTTCACTGTTTAAGTTTTTTGAAAATTGACAATTTTATTTTCTCCATGGAGTTACGGTAATACAGCCTAGGATGGCAGCCAGTTTGAATTTCAAGTGTCGGTAAATATTAGGTCATTTGTTTCTCTAGTACCAAAATTTGAACAGTGAACTCTGATTTTTATTCTCGATTAATCAAGGAAATGGTTGGAGGTTTTGATGAGGAAAGTGTCAACAAAAGTTTACGTCTTTCAGTTTTGAGATACATACTACATTGCAAGCTCTATGATCAGATTCTCTCTTGATGTTCTTAAAGGACAAGAAACTGATCTTCTTCAAAGCCTTTAGATTGCAAAGATGCAAATTGTCCTACAGTCATAGATTCCGTTACAATTTGAAAACTTGCCCATGACTCATGCAAGTGGGTCTTTATTCACAAATGTATTAAAAATGCACATATTTTAAAGCCTGGCAATCAATTTGTTAGATCTGAAATGAGATTGACAGATTTTTCTTCAGAATTTTCAGGGCATGAGATTTGAGGCGAGCGATCGCTCCGCTCGCCTAGCGCTCGCGCAAATCAAAATCCACGCGAACGATTTTCCGCTCGCGTGGCAACTTGGATAGGACTGCGACATGTTCACAGGATGAATGCACTGCAAAAAAACTGGCGTCTGAGCACGTGTTCATCATCGGAATGACAGGCTACAGCCTGCAGACTTCAGCTTCTTTTTTGTAAAAATTAATTAAATTGTAGCAAACATATGAACAAGAGAAACAAAGGCCATGCGTACACGTACACGTGTGCCCATACCGTGTCTTCTATTTCTAAGCTTTGCTATACATCATATTACATGTATATGCATTCGCGTTCCGAAAACACACAGTCCCTACAAGGGATTAGCCGTGGCCGTGGCTAGTAAAACTCATCAAATTGTGTTGCTTTATATGCGATGTCTGTACAGAGTACGCAACCACGACTATATTGAACGTAAGCCTGGCATCTGTCCGGAGCGGGCGCTCCCATAGATCATACAGGCAATTCATTCAACACGAATTTTGCGATCCTCCCTCATTTGTTCGTACTCATTTTCTTGAAAAGTGTTTGGCTGACTGCATAATTAGGAAGAACCGTGTTCTCGATGAATTAAGAGCACAGAGATTTCGACAAGAATTGACTATGCAGTTTGGAGAAATATTTGAAGACGTTGATGCACGATCGCCGCCCTCATAAGCGAACTATGAAAACCTCCAGAAATACGGCGCGCAATTTCTCTGCCGAAAACAGCCGATTTTGAATCCAAAACTTGCACTAATCTTCGTTTTCGAGCACATCCACTTCGCCTAGGTACACGATGTGCTCAGCCGTGCTTATAAACTTAAGCAAAGCCTTATTTTCTCTCTATATGCGAGGGAAGCGTTCGTATATCCGTCGCCATTGTTATTTTCATTCAACCATGAGCACTCGGGCGAAAACCAGCCTTGCAAACAAAAGAGCATCGCGATATCGAACTTCAAAAGTAGACGTTCTTGAGAGGAGTGCAACAAGAGAAAATTGTGAAGTAAAACTGAGTATGTAAAACTTCTGAAGAGATAAAAAGCAAAATTATTTTGTCAACAGAAAATTGTCATCGTAGATTGTAATAGCTCAGAGGTGGTTATATTTAATGTTAATTACAGAGTGCTACATCGATAGTGTTATATCATAGCACAGTACGTTGTCTGTATTTTGTGACTTCTTGTCCAGTGATCAGGACTGACTGCCGATACTGGTTCTTACTATAATAATACTTACCTTAAGTTCCTATAACAAACAAATATAACAAAAACAAAAATCAGAAAAAAACCTAAAAATGATATTCTCAAGTAGAATGCACAAGACACAAGTAACGATTTCATAATTCTTTTTATTTGCTTCACGCTCCCTATGCATTTCAGGGGAGTAGTTTTATCACTCTCGTAACACTCCCGCAGATAATTTTAGGAGAGTGATTTTCAGCTCACCAGCACTTTTTAAATCTCATGCCCTGAATTTTTTTTTTTTTTGGGGGGGGGGGGGGGGATTTTCCCTTTAGTGCGCATGCTCTCTTGACTAAAAGCGAAAATCTGGCGGTTTTCATTATCAACCTCACTAAAATGTTGACCTGCTGAGGCCACATTCCATGCTGTGGTACAGTAATCACATCCTTACTTGAGCAGCATTATGACTTTATGGTCACAGAGCAGACTCTTTGACTGCAAAGTGGGTGTTTAAAGGCTGACAAACAGCAGACTATAGTCAAAAGTCCAGCAGGGCATTAAGAATGTCTCCCGACACACTCTAAATCATCACCAATACAATATCCCGATGGCAATGCAACATAATAATGATTACATGTAAATGTATCATGCCATTAACCACTTAGACCTGAGTGCTGCAGGAAATTTCCTTACTTTCCAGAACCCTTGGCTGTTCTCTTGACTAAATCAATGATTGACAAGGCTGTGTGTGATGAGTTACAATGCTGAAGGGAAAGTTGTGGTTTGTTAAATTCTACAATGTACAAATATTGTGAAAAATTTCACTTGCAAGCAGGCTATGCAGAACAAGTGTGCCCTATATTGGGACTGCATTTTTTTTAAAATCCATATTGCATCTACACAAATGTCATTTGCATATTTCTGAATGATTTTGCGTCAAATCCGCAGGATTTTGCATTATCAGAACCTCTGCTATAGTATCAAAATATTTGGTACCATGTATGTCAAATACAGAAGAGAAATAATGTTGCACCTTTTCATAAAGTTGTATGAAAGACTGCCGATTCATTTAAATTCTTGTGCAGATTACAAAATACAAACTATATATAAACAATTACGAAGCTTGAAATGAGTACTCCCGACTAGTACCAAACACATTAGAATCTTTTTCTGACAGCAAATATGACATGTTAAATACTCACCACTTTACCTGGTCTTGCCCAGGTACATACAAATCCTTCTTGACAGGACGTAACAATACAATCTTCTCTAAACACGAGTGCCGTTAGTCGTTCATGAGCTATCTTTTTAACTACTAAAGCTTCCAACATTGGCACTTCTTCCTGTCTGGGGCACATTGGCGTCCCAATGGCTTTCATTGCATCTTCAAGAATCCTATTATGCATCTTACTGAGTGAGTTGAGTTTATCTCCACTTTTGCTAGATACACTGTTTTTCTTGTCAGATTTGTCGTGCTTGTCCTTGTGCCTGTCAGAAAGACTGAGTCCAGATATCTTACTGCTTAAATGTCCCATGCTGACGTTGCCGTCAACATGTCCAGTTGCATTGGCAATCGGGCGACTGGGATTGGGCGTACTATTGCACCTAGTGGGGTACTTTGCAGACTGATTTGCGTTTGGTTTAATGTATTCGTATTAGTCCTGCCGCGGCTCAGAGGCTGGTGAGGAAACAGCACGTCCTCTGTAAGGTCCCAGAGACACAACTGCGTATCCTGACCGACTGATCCAAACCTGTACGTGACCGGAGGCCTGTGGTCGTCCGGGTTGATGGCCGATGCCCTGCTCCCGGCTCTGTCGCGCAGATCACTGTTATTTATATGCGTATTAAAATCATCATCGCTTCCAAAGAAGTCTGCATGATTGTTCTGCGTTTGCGTCACATATGAATCAAATGAAACTACACTGATCCATGATTTGTGTCCGCGTCCCCTGGCGATAACTTTCCTCTCGTGAAAGGAATACACCGTAACTAAATCATCCTCTCCACCCGTTACAATGTACTTACTGTCTGGACTCCAGCAGACACAAAGCAAACCCCCGAAGTAACTCTTCATTTGGGAGTGGAATTCCATGGTGTCATACAGAAATATGCGTAAGAAGCCATCTTGTGACACAGTAGCTAAGTATTTGGAATCTGGTGAAAATGCGAATTCATTCAATGACCCTTCTCCTATGACCCATCGGAACATGGGATTCCTTGTAGATTTACTCTTACATGTGTAAATTGCATAGCCGTCTCCTTGTTTTAATGTCTGATAGTGAGGAGCAGTGTTGCCGACTGGATGTTCTTCATTGTAAAGGTACATGTTACCACTCCCATGAGCTACTAGGAATAGGTGTTCTGATCCGGTACCCACTTGAGACACGTCACTCGAGTTTTATCTATAAGTCTCTGAAATGAAACCACAGGTATAAAACATCACATCAGGGTATCATAAGTAAAAAGAAGGCCAACACGATGCAATCAGCAGGTCTAACGGTTTGCTGTACACAGTCATACAGACATCAGTCATTCAATAATCCAATTGGCTCCTCGTGCTGTACATACACATAGCTAGATGAGCTAAAAATGATGCGACAGGTTTGAAGACCAACTAGTTTGAATGGAAAAAGCCAGTAAAATGTGCCCATGTCAGTATTTCAGCTGTAGGAAAGACAGAATGTACAAATATTTACTATCATAGTGTACGTGCCCACTCTCCTAAAACAGAGGAACAGTATTGCAGTGTTTTGGTGGGAAATTGCAAGTCGCAGCTCCTGATGTCCAAATCAATCTTTCCCTATACTTTACATGTACTTCATTGAGACTGCGCAAATCCAGAAGCAAAAGCTAATGGACGGGAAGTTTAAACAGACCACCTAAGAGACTGGTAAATAATTCAGCTGGTAACAAATAAGTTGACTTGTGGCTTGTGGAAATTGAGCTATCAGGATGGGCTTGCGCTTGTTTTGGTGCTTCCAGCCTGTCTGCTAATGGATCTGAAAATAATTTGATCAACCTTGCTTTATATTTTACATTGGTGATTATCATAGAAGGTTCAGCCTTGGTGAGCAATATTTATAGATAGAAGTTAAATTTTGATGGGATTGTATTATATAATGTGTTATTACATATGAAACAATGCTTAACTTCTTTTCCTAGGACTTAAAAGGGCATGATGCATCATTAAATCTTTCCATGTTTCATGTGTAATGGAGCAGTATTATAAATTGTGGCATATTGATATCAAGACTGACATTAACTAATTGGCAAAAGATCCCACTTCTTAGAAAAATATATCTTTCATCATATCTATCTTGGCTTAAAAGCAATATATTCAGGCCTTTGGATTCACTAAAGTTGTGAAATTTTGCCAAACACAGCTGTGCACATGAAAGAAGACTAGACTCTCATAATAACAAATGCGTGTTGTTTTAAAGTGACAATTTGCACTGTGTATTTTATAATATTCACTTATTTTGATGATTTTGAAATTCAAAACAGACAGAGTCTGAGATGGGTTCAACTGTGCAACAAACATTTTTGTAAAATATTCAATACAGGAAGACTCTTTGGACATCAGTTAAACTCTTACCTCTTCATTGAATAACTTTGTGTTTTCTTTCTTGATGGGGTCGACGAGTTGCACCTGGCCGGCAGAAAAGCCAACCAGTAACGAGACGCTTTGACTGCTACATGTAAATTGATTAAAGTCGTGACAAGTTGGTATTGTGCCTTTGTAAGTCCTCTTATCAATTGGTTTGGTCAAATCTGCCGCCTGGGTATGAAAACAAAACAGAGTTTTTCAGATTGACTGCAAGGAACATAAATTCCTTTTGAAAGGGTTAATTAACAAAGGGACAACCATATGAGCTTATATCTACAAGGGTATTATGACCTTAGATTTTTAAAAACTTTATCAAACACACAGGGTTACTAGAGTACGTCTCATGAACCATGATGTTGTCTATTCTGGCAGTAAATGTTATGCATGCTATGCTAAGCATTCACATTTCTTGCCATAGACAAGCACTTGTAATACCTACAGTTGTCATATGCACCATTAAATGACAAGAATTTACACCTAATCTATTGCCATAAATCTGTCATGTGGCAATGGGAAACATACTGTGTCACACAGACTGAGCATTCCTAATTACTACTGACACACGACAAGCTGGCTTTGTTCTTATGTGAATACATCATTTATCTACTATTGACAAGAGTACTTGTAATACAAACAGTAATTACAGAGTCTATAACATCAAAGAATTTCTAAATGTCATGAAATCTAAACTACAGCCATAAATCAAGGTGTTGTGGCAATATGAAACATGTTTTGACAGAAAATTGCTATTTATTTTTCACATAATGGGCATTTAAAACAATTGGTTTTTAGTAACAGGCTGGCCTGAATCTCTAACCTGTACTTATTTGTTAGTAACTAATGAGACTAGCCACACTATTTGTAATGGTTTTGTGGTATATTTGACTTTAGTCTAAAATTACGGACCTGGGGAGAAAATCAAATTTTTTCTGAAAAGAAATGAAATGAAACTTTATATTTCTGTAGCAAACTAATCATGCGTGACAGACATGGTTTCATGTTCTGTTCTTGAAAGTTGTGAGAATTTAATAACTGTACTTGATTTTTTTTCAGTATTTCTACAATAACAAGTGTATGACAATTTTTGTATTCGAACAGCATTTTCACAATGGTCCAAAAACAAAGACATTTTTCATGGTTAGACTCACAACATTTGAAGTATTTGCATCCAAAAACACTGGTTAACAATAGCATCTATAACATTAAAAATTTAATTAAAAATATAAAATAAAATAAGCTTAAACAAAACAAATTACCCTTGAGCTTCACTCACATTGTCAATTGTGTTTTGTTCAATGCAATTTTAAAACTATTACTACCGTAATGCAAATCGTTTGGCATTCAATTACTATTGTTCATACCCCTTACACTGGATAGCCAAACATACATGTATGGGCAAGTTAAAACTACCTTTCATATACTTTCAGTGCAGTGTAGCAATGGACAGATACACATACAGTATGCAAATGTGCATAAGCAGTATGATAAACACCATTATTGTTTTTCTCATTCTCTACCCCTGCGTTTCTATTTTTATGAATGTGGTTTGGAGACATTTGTACTTTGATTGTTATAGATAAAATGACAGCAGCAAAACTACCATCACTGACGGGCGTATGAGTGATTTGATGTTGGTAGTACTAACTAAAGTGTCAATTTCAAGGTTTCCCGTTGTGTGTAGACAGCACAATCATGTATATAAAATAGATACTCATCTCTCAACTGATTACAATTAGGATAGATTTCCTTCATTAATGGAATCATTTCAAAAGAAAACAATACTGATGAGGAAACTGATGAGCAACTGTCCTTCATCTTGCTATGGTTGCTGAGAGACATAATTGAAATTTTTGTGGTCTTTTTATGGCAGAGGATGCATGAAAATTAAAAGCCATATATGCCTAGATTTCAGAAATCATTCCATAATATAACATTTAAACATTAATTTCTTGGTGAGTTTTGCTACGGCAATGAAGACACAACTAGATGCCATAAAACATATCAGTATGCCCACTCTTACAGCACATTACATGGACCATTTAAAGGTATACAGTCACCTGTAATCTGAATATGCCCATATGGTCAAAGGGGCGTTCCTTGGTATTCAAAATGCCATGTGAGGGCGCTGTTTTTAAAAAGCGGCCACCCGCTTAAAATCTGTGATTGGTTAGATTTTCTCTTTCCATGGTAACTGTGGCAAAATTGGAACAGGGGACAGCATACCTTTAAAATACTGCACATTCATCCTTTTCAGGTCAATTTCATCAAGATTAACCTTTCACTTAAGATACCCAAAACATCACTATTAGACACACAGTCAGGATATACAGTAACACTATCACTATTAGTTCAAATCTGTCAAAATTATGATGGGAACGTATGCCTCACAATAATGGGTAAGTGAAAATCATGTTTTTTAGGGGTCTTCAAAAGGCCAATTCTGTTAAAGTTGGCTGTATGGGACATGTTCTACTTAACTGCTGTATTGCCTAACCGACATAAAATGACAGCAGCAAATCATGAGATGAACCTAGCTGGTAAAGCCGGTTGACACTCTTCCAATAACATAAAATTTTTAAACTTTGCAAAGTAATGGACTCCATTAACAAAACGCACAAGAAAGGCCTTGTTAATGCATATCCATATTAAGTCAAAGTTCTTGAAAACAAACCACGTGTATACATGTGTCCACCTAAATACAGGTCATGAAATACTTCATTGAAATTATAAAATGGATTCCATGGATTCTGCATATCTAGTGTTGCCAATGAATTTACAGAATGCAAAAAATAATAAAATTCACCAACTTATTTGTATATTTCTTTGTTACACCTTGGCATCATCAATGTGCTAAGCACACCTGTATGTGTGGGTGTGGCCAACCTGCTGTTGTGTCTGCATACCTTAAATAATGCTTCTTGTAATACTGTTGAAATGACATATCAACGAAAGGTGCAAGGGATCACAAACTGATAAACGTGAGGTTGTTTAACGAATCTTGCTTGTTTTATGGATCTTGATATCTAGAAGTTTGCGCTTCTGCCACAATCAACGCTCACTGCTCACCTGTGCGTCCACTCAATCGAGGGAGATACCGAAAGCGGTTATATAACCTGTACAAGAGTCGCTGCATAATAAACCAGCCGATAATATTACACACATAATGAGACAGAGTACGACAACTTTCAATGTTGGCAGTGTCAAACATCTGTTAAGTTCGCCTGGGCATTACATCAGCGGTAGAGGGAATCGATGTCATCCATGTGATCGGCAGAAATACCAGTGTCTTTCTGGCCACTGCCTACACTAGATACATCGCATGTTTACACAAGCAACTGACCCATGCTAAGTAAACTCAGCGGTTCAACTGAGGTAACGGGGTCTATTTTGGAGAAATCGGTCACGTGCGTACCTTCCGAAACTGGAGAGAGCTTCTAGAAGTCAAATATATCGGATTAACCTGAAAGTTTACTCACCTTTCGAATACCCTTGTAGATGTAGAAATACAGTTCTCTGCCAACATTGAAACAAATACGGTCGCTACTCCCTGTTGGGTCCTTTATGTTTATAAAAGACACCTTCACAGGATGACAGCTTTGAGCGTTGTATGGAACTCTGTTTGGTCTCGAGTATTCAGAGAGGGTCATAAGTTTGTAAGTCCCCTCTCGTGTGGTAAATTGAGTCTTAACTTCGTCTTTTCCTCCTCCCTCCGCCGCCATCTTGAATTCGACATTGGGAAAGTGTGAACGCCCGGATGTTTGTGCTTGACAGCAAGATAAACCATGACGAATATCTTCATATTATTGTGGTGCTGATTGTGAAAAGCAAACATTTGTAATGAAATAATCGTTAGCATTTTTTATAATATCGTTATTTTATTGCAGTGATCTCTGACACAATAATGATTACGACTGGAAGAAATTTGATCTTTTGGGCTGAGGCTGAATGACTTAACCTTTAACCTGCCATCTATATCACCTGATTCACCTTGGGCGGGTAATATGAGATTCTGCACACAGAGCTCACAAAATGCAACAGAGGAAGAGCATGCAAGGTAGTTTTAATATTTGTGATGTTGTAATGAAACATTTTCAAACATTTGATGCAAAATTCGCTCTCTGCAATATTCATTTAAATGCTGCGAACAGGCTCTTCCAGTGTATAAAGTTTCTATGGCGTAGCTGGTGGTCCCGGACCGGTCCTACTAATTACTGCCCGTCACTGCCCGTCAGGAAATTAACCTTCCAATTACTGTAATCTGTCGATATATCAATACCAAAGACACTTATATAATAGAAAGCTACAAAATAAGAGTCTGTTTTACTCCGAATGCCCGAGTCCTATCTCAGAACTAACGTGAATATTGGAGCACAGGCGCTTGGCACATTGCTGGGATAATAATCGTATTTAATATGTAGAATGTCTATATACGACTTGATTATCCAATAAAAGAATCACCGTACGTGATATTAGTGTAGGCCTATAGGCCTACATGTTGACTGGCATTATATCTATGGCTGCCTGGCTCTGGCCCGGCGAACGCACTGCATAATCATCAATGTGTAGAATGTCTACATGACTTGATAATTATTTAATAAAGAATAACGGTACGTGATATTACTGTACATATCGGCTAGCTTAACCGAGCAGCTGTAGAGCTATGCAGGGCTTGGACCCGGCTTGGACCCATTGTCCACTGCTGCACAGACAGGAACTCAAGGTGAGAAAGCTTTTCACCACCCGATTTCATAAATCAGCGAAATTCACGAACTCTGAGCGTTTCCGGTGATAAAAACTGGTCAACGGTCAGATGGTTGCATAAACTATCGATCGACTGGCCTCTTTTGCCTAAAATCATACCTTACCCTATGCTACTGGCGTGAAATCGTCCTGAAATCGGCTGGGCACACCAACCCAGCGCCGGCCATTTTGAATCAGCTGCATGCAATGTACGCGTCTGCATACAACCCTTGGCAGATGACGTATTGTTTTTAAATTGCTCTTCTCTCATTGGACGCGTACATTGCATGCAGCTGATTCAAAATGGCCGGCGCTGGGTTGGTGTGCCCAGCCGATTTCAGGACGATTTCACGCCAGTAGCATAGGGTAAGGTATGATTTTAGGCAAAAGAGGCCAGTCGATCGATAGTTTATGCAACCATCTGACCGTTGACCAGTTTTTATCACCGGAAACGCTCAGAGTTCGTGAATTTCGCTGATTTATGAAATCGGGTGGTGAAAAGCTTTCTCACCTTGAGTTCCTGTCTGTGCAGCAGTGGACAACGGGCCCAAGCCGGGTCCAAGCCCTGCAGAGCTCTACAGCTGCTCGGTTAAGCTAGCCGACATGTACAGTAACAATATCACGTACCGTTATTCTTTAAATAATCAAGTCATGTAGACATTCTACACATTGATGATTATGCAGTGCGTTCGCCGGGCCAGAGCCAGGCAGACCATAGGTATAATGCCAGTCAACATGTAGGCCTACAGTGGCCTACAGGCCTACACTAATATCACGTACGGTGATTCTTTTATTGAATAATCAAGTCGTATATAGACATTCTACATATTAAATACGATTATTATCCAAGCAATGTGCCAAGCGCCTATGTATTGGAGCGCTATTAAAGTTCTCTACTCGACGGGCAGTGGTGATAGGCAGTGTTCGGACATCGATTACGATCAGCGTTGCCACTCGTTCGCAAATCAACATTTTCTGGATCTTGGAATATTATTTCGTTCGTTTTTACAAAGAGTAGTGGTCTTTGGTATTGAGATATCAACTGATTACAGTCGTTGAAAGGTAAATTTCCCGACGGCAGTGACGGGCAGTGGTCGGACGTCGACGGGCAGTATGTATGGCCAATGCCTTGGTGATGCATGTACGATCACACGATTAGCGTTGCTACTCGTTCGAAAATCAACATTTTCTGGATCTTGGAATATTATTTCGTTCGTTTTTACAAAGAGTAGTGGTCTTTGGTATTGAAATATCGACTGATTACAGTAATTGGAAGGCTAATTTCCTGACGGGCAGTGACGGGCAGTGACGGGCAGTAATTAGTAGGACCCGTCCGGGCTGGCGGTGTAGCGTTGTTCTTGTTGAATGTTGACAGCAGAGCTGTAAATGATCTGGTTGTTGTATATGTTTATGTCAATGCTGCAATTTGCAAATGAAATTGAAGAATTCTACCTTTTTATCGCAATTGTTGTCGTTTTATGCAAATACATTCGGGAACACCCATGATAATTTGGCTTCCATGGCACATACGTCATGCAAGGATGTACAACAGTTAATGCGTATACGGTATAGCGCCTCCATGGTACGATCAAGCAGGTACATTTAAGAGGGACCTTCCTACCTTCTTGGTACTAGAATTGAGTTACTGTAATATACAACATATATTCCTTCCTGAATTCACTACACAATGAAGAAATGTAACATTCAGTCTGATACTCAATACCTCAGATAGTGCTGGAAGCAATGAAAGCCAAATTATTATAGCATTTCTTTAGAATATATGTATTTGAAATGGCAACATCAACAACAACAAATAAAAACAACCAGATCACAAAGTTCTCTGTGCTTCAACATGTTGCATACCACTCCCTTGATCTTGTTTACAGGGGAGTAGCATTTCCAAACAGCTACACAACGGTTGGAATAGTAGTATGGTATTATGGATCGTAGAATAGGGCCGTTCAGAATTGATGTCATTGCTCTCACATCATTATGCAAAAATAAACATTTGTCTGCAATTTTAGATTACGCTTTCAAAAATAAAGTATGCAAGCGTGACAAAAACAAATTTTTCTAGCTCCAAAAGCTTTCAAGTGAGCCCCCACAAGTGATAGACCATAAGGGTGTTGGATAAAAATTTGGTACATTCTACCTTGATCGAGCCAATACTTGTCCAAGTTATAGAGCACCAAACATAATATAGGAAGCCCTACTGTACAGTACGTAGAGAAAAAATAATCTATTTGTGATTGTAGCTGGCTTATAGTGGTACGACAGTGTATGCTCAGTGATTGACTGTTGGAAAAAGTGTATGGTTGTAATCAGTAATATAATCATGAATATCCTGTTCATTGCTTTTTGCTTTAGTTTGTTTCCATTTACAACTTATGATACTACCAACCTGCAACAACCAGGGGCATTGCATTTTACTGGACATTCAATCCTTTCTTTCTATATGAATTTTAATTTTCTTTATCTGTAGGCAGACATAGAACCTATATACATACATACATACATACATACATACATACATACATACATACATACATACATACATGTACATATACATACATACATACATACATACATACATACATACATACATACATACATACATACAATGTGATTATGAATTGATTTCTAATCAGATTTTGTGACAACTCCACAGTTTTGCAAGACAAGTTCTGCAGTCAAGAGATGTAGATAAAGATGACCTTATTCATATCTTGCACTAATGTCTGAAATACAAGTAAGACAGCGTACAGAAGAATGGTTTGAATTGCGGCAGTGTGTACAACTCACGGCATCTAAGTTTGGTGAGGCTTTGGGTGTTGGCAGAGGAAAACCCTATGACTTTTTCCTGTCACTATTGTCTGACTGCACATCCTTTGAGGTAAAAAATACTTTGATCAATACTGAAATTAAATATCTTATGTTTAAAATTCCATAACTAGCTTAGTCTGCACAGATTTCATTAGTACTGTGTAAATATTGAGATTGTTCTCAGTGTTTTTGCTAAGGCTCTTGAATGTTGGTAAATAATTTGGGAACCAAGGTGACATTTCTGCTGTCCCTAAATCTGACTGCATTGATATACCAAGGGCGAAGGGGAACCCCGGTAACATTTACTGCTGGTTCATAGCTCTGGTATTATCAACAGGTATAATCTATTATAGATGCTTATATATATATATATATATATATATATATATATATATATATATATATATATATATATATATATATATATATATATATATATAGTTACTAGATAGTTACTGGATATACCCCTTGGTATACAAACCAATTATAGCAATATTACCAGGAATAGTGCACATTTTTTCCAGGCATCTAAGCCAACGCCGTATGAAAAAATACAATGATTTATTAATCCTGATCACAACAACAGTTTTAAGGCAGTTATTCTGTTGAGCTGACATGTACTTGAAGACTGACAGCCTTTGACCTCCTGTTATCCAATAGTGGATATCTTCTTGTGGCACTTTTAAATTTTACAAGGACATACGTGGGACTCACACTCAAAACAAGAGACCTGTTGCCTCATTTTCTTTGGTTGTCTTCAACCTTCCTAGAGTACAGAAGTAGTGTGCTGTGCTTCTTTATAACACCTACTACACCCACCAATACTTGTTGTTGTCCATAAAATTTCTTATTTTAAAGTCAAAATCAATAAACAGACAGCCAAAGTTGATTTAAAAATTGATCAGAAATTTCGTTGGAAATCTTTTGAGTTTACCTTCAAGAAATAGCAAAGAATTGATCAGTGCCTACGGTGTGAACTACATGTGATGCATGATCAAGTTTATACGGAAAAACTTCATCATTTGTAGGTCTTTCTTGGATCTTGCTTTTGAGTGGCAGTCATGAAATTTGTAGATAGATGCATCTAAAAGACAGGAAAATAAGAGAGTCAATAACATAACAGTGCTTTCTTCATTCTTCTGCAGAGTGGAACTGGTTATGATAACCATTACACAAAACATGGCAATGAAATGGAACCTATCCTAAATGAAGCATACCAGTTACTGACAGGAAACACGACCCAGGAATCAGGATTTTGGCTGCCGAGTGACAGTTCCAACTTGTCAGGGCTTGTTGGAGCTTCACCAGATGCAAAGGTACAAGACTAGTGGCTAGACCATATTATATGTCAGACCAGCTCCAGAAATCAAGAAACTTGCTTTATAGGATATCTATACTCATGTTAAATACACTTCTGTTTATACAATTGTGGTAGCTAAAGTCAATTTATCTAATGAATAAGTTGACTTATGAACTTTGGCATCCAAAAACAGAATTTTGCTTGCATTTTTCAAATGAAAGTTTATCATATAAAGAATATGTAATCTGTGACCGTTGTCAAACAGTCTGAGAAACTAACTCAAACTCAATTAATTTCTAACACAAAGCAAATACTTTTGCTCTTTGTATGTACAAAACTGCATTGAAGAATGGCACAAAGTGATGCTTTGACATTGAAATTTGTATTCCTTTTTGTGTTCATAGGTACTGAACAAAACTTTATCAGAACCAGTTGGCCTTGTTGAATATAAAGCACCTGTGCACAGAATGTATGATTTGACAAAGAAACACACACACAATGGAATCCCAAGAAATTATATGGCCCAGGTATGAGCCTGTGATTTTTAAAACTTCTATCTGCTGTGGAATGGCTTGAAGTTGATAATATATAGAACTGATTATTGGTCAATGTATTTTTGGAGGAGTATCATCACCATGGTCATCTTGACATTGGAAATTGTACGGTGGTCATGTTTACATTGAAAATTCACATAATGTACCCTGCATTTGTGCAATTTTGATTTGAATAAATACAGGTAGGTTGCAGAGTCTTGAACCTATTGTCATATGCCTTGAGATTGGCATTGCTGAACATTACAATGTTACCTTTTGCAACAATGTGTGAAAGTGATATAATGAGTGCTTTGGATGCCGTTGTTAAATCTTGTTGAGTAAACTTGATATTCATTTTTATAATAATATAATAAATATAATATAAATAATAAAATATAATATAATATAATATAATATAATATAATATAATATAATATAATATAATATTAAACACCTTTTGCCTGGTCATGAGGGCTATAGCGCCCGTCTATTACCCCGAGGGGCCGTGTGTTACCAGAAACTCATCGCTATTCCCCGAGGCCGTAGGCCGAGGGGTATAGCGATGTGTTTCTGGTAACACACGGCCACGAGGGGTAATAGACGAGCGCTATAGCCCGAATAAAGACCAGGCTATAGGTGTTTTATAACACACCACATGCTCATGTTGTATTGTTATATAATTTTTAATGTGTTTTAATATTTTGCACCGCAACAATCCATTGTGACAAGTTTACTGGGCGATGTTTCCACAGCGGTTTCAGTTGTACGTAGTACCACTTTCTTTTAAAAAATATTCTAAGCATACCTAGCGACATCCTTAGTTGCACTTTAATCTTTTCCGTCGATGTGCTGTTCAAGTTCCTACGCTGTTGGAATGTTGGAAAATGTTGGAAAATCTGTTTTAGAGAATGTGTCGTTACCTATCCCGGACGCACAGTACCTTCCAGTCACCCGCCATTGTTGCAAAGCTGCAGACGACACTACGGTCACGTGACCGGGCACTTTTCCAAATTTGGTCAAAACTATTTCCCTAGGGAAATAGCTTTTCAAAAAATACCCTCTGACGTCACTTTTGTCGATCCGGTGGGGACTAGACGTATCTATTTTCTCGTCACGTGACGTATTCTGGCGAATCGCGACACGGAATGAGCATATGGGGTGTTATAAAATGTAATATATAACTTATTATTGAGCGAGGATGCAGCTCCAATTACTTTACATCTTAATTTAAAATGGGATCATAGCCAGTGATGAGAAATGATATGGACAGTATAGAAACTAAACTTCTTATGTCAATACAAACCAATATCAGAATATCACCTAATGACAGTAGACTTGGAATACATCATTGCTTCTATCGTAATCTTTTTCTCAATATATTGCCCACCAGATGCAGGGTCAAATGCTCATCTGTAATCTTCCTTGGTGTGACTTCATGGCCACATGCTGCCAGACCAAAGACATCCGACTGCTGCGGGTATATGCACAGCCCGAGTACATGCTTCATATGTCATCAAAGCTTCATGACTTCTGTTTGACACTCAGAGAGGCCAGACGGCTAAAATCTGAAGGCCAGACTTTTGCAGACTTTCCAGGTATATTTCAAATAGTATTCTTTGACATGTAAGTTGTGTGTGCAGCACTATTATCCTACAGTTTGTACAGGCTTTCTCAGAGTGAGCTAATCCACTGTTCTGACATCTGGGACTGCTGTATATTTTACATTGACCAGTTAATTAGTCATTTACTATGTCCGATGAACTTTCATGAACCGAATGCACTTTCATAATAATGAATGATGTGTTGGACTAGTGAACTACAGAACTTGATTTGCCTGCTGCCCAGCTATAATATAATTTTCACGTTCAAATATGAAGTGACATCCTTTGGCTGGGAGGATCATAACTTTTCTGTTTTGACTATGTTTGCCTTGATGCATTTTCATAAGGATTTCTTGCCCATTTATGCCCAGGTGCTGCAAACTTAAAATCACTGCTCCTTGCCGATAGCCACCTACCAGGAGAAGATGCAATAGTTGTGGAAAATCTGCTCCAGGTATGTAATCGGTGATGCAGGGGCAGAACCACTGCATTGTGTGTGTGTGTGATGGTAGGCGTGAACAGCTAATCAGATTGACCACAGGTTTCATTGTCAATTCGTGCACAGAAAAGTGAGTGTTGCTTGTAGGCATGCTATGCAGTGATGTTGCATGAGGAGTTTAGTTGCTTTGGCAAACTACATATTTGCAAATCGTGTTACATCACAAAATTTGACGAGAGTTAAATCACATTAACTGAGGTCATCAATCCCTTTACTGTACTCTGTACAGTATGCCTGTACATACGGTACCTCAGACAACCATCACATTTCCGCATTGTACTTTATTAGAAAAGGCCCCTGGTACCCTTTCCTTTTTTACACTGTGTGTATTTGTGTGTATTGCAATAATGTTACTGTGACACAGTCACCCAGAATGATTGCTTAGTTCACAGTCCCTCCTTGAGTTGAGGGACTGTGCTTGGTTTTATCCTCACCATTGAACTGTGAGTATGACAATATCTGTCTCTTCTAACATCCCTTGGGCTTTTTGTTTGTATTACTTTGCAGACCGACTCTAAAGGAAGATTTTGTTCCCTGGCAAACTTCTGGATGGATTATGATTTTCTCATGGGAAACCCATCCTCTTCTGGCCATTCCGAAGTGGGAATAGACTATCAAAGCAAATTGAACAATATAGATAAAGAAATCTTCTCACGTCAAGAAGGATACCAATGCTTAAATTGACATTAAGTTTTTTTATGTTGATACACTTTTAGAAGGAAAAATAATTAATGTAAATAAAATTTTGGCTTTTTCGATCCACTGTTATTTTTCAAATGGTGTCTGTGACACCCGATACATTGCAAAAGTTTTCTAGTGTTTACACACAAAGGCATCCATAGATGCTATATAGCTATCAGTAGTAGCAATAAATTTGGGCAATATATTGTGTTTGCTTTCATGAGTTTACATAGAAAATTGAGATACTGTGGCCAGTTGCAGAAAAGATGGTGCTATACCTTGTGTTTAGCATCTTAAAAACTACAACAATTTAGTAAGATAGATAAAACACCTGAATCCAATCAAAACATTGTTAATTGTATTTCAGGTAGAACATGTCTCAGGGACAGATATTTAAATTTTCAAATGTTATCAATACTTTTCTAGTCTACCACTTGTTGGGGCTCATTTTAAAGCTCTTGGTGCAAGAAAACCTCTAACTCTTAGTTTTTCAAAAGTCACAAATTTTATTTTTCCCGATAGAGTTAACATAGGGATGGCAGCCATTTTGAATTTCAAATATTGGGAAATCTCAGGTAACATGTCTCTCTAGTACCAAATTTCACACGGTGATCCCCAATTTTTATTGTTGACTGGTTAGGGAATGGTTGAAAGTTTCACTGATGAACGTTTGAGCAAAAATTTGAGTCTATCATTTTCAGGCGTGTCCTACCCTAAATAATTTCTCTCCCGTGCATCATGTTTGTATAACGACAAAACAAGCATACAATGTACAATATTTAAACTTTATTTTTACTTAATTAAAGAAAAATTTTTCAATTTATTTTTCTATCTTATAAATACCCCTGAATTTAATTAAACAGCATGCACTGCCACACGTTACAAACTTTGTAAATGTGACATCTTATCAGTAAAATGTAAAATCTTCATCACTTAAAATACAATTCATTTCAAAAAGAGACGTGTTGTAATTCAGTAAAATGTACTATCATAATTACTAAAAATACAGTTCATTTCAAAAAGATCTGTGTTGTAAATAAAAACTTTAAAATACATTCTGAAATTGTTGCACTACCAATGTTGTGATGTCCTGCTGTAGTGGTTAGAATTTCTTGATAAAATGGTCATCACGGCCAGACTCACTGCTGATGTGTATGGAAGAATATCGTGTTTGTTCATTGTTTGGACAATTTGCTGTTTCCAACTTCTTCACTCTCTATGGACCAGCACTTTTTACATACTGATAATTCTTTGATTTCATTGCTTAAAAGTAAAATGTGACTACTGTATTGGACAAAATGCTGCTGACTCTACAAATACGTAGTGATTCAAAATTCATTGAAAATAATGTGTATTATTAAAAAATCAGTAAATCGGTATCTTGAGATGCTAAAATCAAACAGGGCAGTAATTTCATTCAAAACTAGTACACAGCAATTTCAGTCAGATATACTTCTTTCAAATTTACATCTTTAGGGAAACAACGCCATGAGTTTGAAGTGAACTGGCTTTTATCATTTGTTAGAAAAGTAAGGGTCACCTGCATGCTTGTGACATTAAATATGTTCGAACAATAACTTACATAAGTATTTTGCACAAAACATACCCAAATATTTGAAAATTCTCTTGATATAACATGAAAAGTGTCAGTTTGTTGAGAACCAGTGCTCAAAGTTCTTGACAGAAACCTACTTCCATCATGTCACAACAGTTTTTGACTTTCTCAACATGTAACATATTGCTTTTTGTATGAATCTAATGACAAACAAATGTCAAATTCATTCTCAATATATAATTTAGGGTGAAGACTAACATCTGTAAAGACTGATCAGATCAAAAAATTACACCTGGATAAAAAAACGAGATTTGTATCTCTTTTTTGTTGGTAATAAGAGACAGGCTTTGCCTTTGTATATTGTCTTTTATCATACATCTTTGAATCATTCGGAAGACTTGTTGCATTAAAATCCTATCTATGGACAGCCTTTGTAATTCAGTATTGCAGTTGCGTAAGTTTTTCATTGGAATATTTCAATTTCCATCAGATCTTGCCACTTTTGCACCAGGTTGATCAGCAGATATGTCACTGTCACTTTGAAGTTGCCGCCTTGCCGCAATAGCCCCTTGTGGATGAGATTCCTTGAGCTAGAAAAAAAAAGACCAATTATTCTTGTGTGTCTCATACAGCTCAGAAAAATATAAAAATAATGTCACTTTGGTTAGATATGGCTGGCCCAAGTGAGTGTACATATATTTACTAGTAACAGTTTCTATGGGCCTTAGCTTGTAATATTCATTATGTCAAGTGACTTTGAACACATTTTGATTCACTGTCCATCAAATACTAAGGCAATTTATGTAACTGTTGCAGTGGACACACCCATATACAACACCATGCAGCCTGGTACATAAAATTAATGAAACAATCTACCATATCCAAGTAAAGATTTTCTCTTGTAATATTTTATTGCATGGAATTAATGTTAACAATATCTGGTCCTGCCACTGTCTATGGTTGCATGATTGAAAATTGAGGTAACATGTAAAATGGGCATTCTTTAGGGCTGTCTCAGTTAGCAATCTGCCACACCTACATGATAATGGTATGTGCCAAACTGTAGACTGCATGGTTGTTGTTGAAGAGTGAATATTCTGGTGTCTCTACCCTATTGTGTACCTGGTACAGGGATCATTAACCTGTTCATCCCAATTCCTTGTAAGCAGGTCCACAATCACCATTGATAACAATGGATTGGGGCCAAACCATTGTGGTGAAAGGGTTAAAGGCCTAAACTGACCTAGAGCTTTTGGTATTTTCTTTCAATAGTTTCTAATTTCCATGTGGGTCTTGTGTGCTGTCATTTGTCAATACTAGCATGGGGTTGTCAGATTCACTGTGAGTTGTCTGTGCTTTTGGAACATGTGCTATCATAGGCAAGTATGACAGGAGCAAGCTGAACAGTTAAGTGTTAACACTAAATATATGAAGTTTCTGCAAGCTAAAGAGGCCTGACCTAGTAGAATGAGTGGTCAGTTCTTTACTATAGCAAAGAACCAGTTATATACATGGATGTGGAAATACTGCCATTATTTTTGATATGTGATTTTGCATATGATTATTTTACAGCTAGACTTAAAGTTTATTTTAAAGTAGAATGTGCCTCAGGGACAGATACGTGACGAGATTCTCAATTTTTTATGAATCTTTTGTGGGGATTCATTTCAAGCTCTTTATGTAAGAAAACTATTCACCCTCTTAGTTTTGCCAAACTCAAAAATTTTACTTTTCTCCTTAGAGTAACTACATGGATGGCGGCCATTTTGAATTTCAAATATCGGTAAAGCCTGGGTATTTGTGTCTCTAGTACCAAAATTTGTAGGGTAACCCCTGATTTTTATTCTTGATTTTGGAAGAGAATGGTTGAAATATTCCGTGAGGAAATTTTGAGCAAAAGTTTAAGTCTTTCACTTTTGAGACGCATACTACTCTAGTGATTTACTCGTGACTTATGGTTAGTTCTGAAACATCAGCATTGTACGTGTACTCACCACATATTTATTGAAATGCTTGTCTTTACAGTAATCATCAAACAATCCATATCCTATAGTTTGACTCTTTGCCGTTCTGTGTGCCCTGTCATCTGGAATGATCACGTACTTGATTCCTACGTGTCTTAGATGTAGAGTGCAGTGGTTACAAGGCACTTTGGATGTGACCAGCAGCGTCTTTTCTGGATCAAATTCACTTTTATTACTGAAATGAAAGAGCAAAATAATATTTAAACACTAAAACTGACACATCCCACTTAAAGTTCACAGCGTAAATCAACAGAATCTGTCAATCTTCATGCCAAGTCTTTCCAAGTACGTGAAAGGCATATTAACACTAGAATACAAGTTCTGTCTTCTAATAGAGGCCATGGCATCATCATTGACTTTTTCGTCACCACAGTCTTCTTTCAATCATATTGTTTTCTAAAGTAAGCTTTGCCTTTCTGGTTTGTCCTTTGATATGATTTGATTTAGGGGTCGGATAAAAAATTCAGCAAAATTGTTACAGATAGTCAAAACATGAGACAAAAAAAATGAAAATGTAAAGATCTATGTCAGACTAGCATACAGATGACAAGAGTTTGAAAATTTTCTACCAAGTATTTCTTTTCATATTAGCTCAGAGTTCCTGAGAGTTTTGGAAGGTTGTTATAATCAGTGACTACTGCCAGAGGAATGTATATTTGTAAAAAGCTGTACAAAATCTAGGAACTCTTGAGGATTGTTGTTGAGAGAGCGTATATGGTTCCATGGGGATTGTAGCTATGAAATACATTGCTTGAATAAACAGCAATTACACTGTGAGTTGCTTTGTAAATGTTGGTTAAGCTATTTAAGATGATTGGATGAATGAATTTTACGACACTGTCAGGATGAATGATTTATTGGCATTGGTATCAAACTCTGAAGACTAGCTGTGACTGCATGGCTGGTCACTATTGTCAATGAATCCATTTAACAAACTTGTGAAACATCAATTTCCAGGGCATTTTAAATGTTTCATTAGGTTCTATAAAATGCTAGTTATCATATATTAGCACTGTTATGTCCCGCATACCAGTAGATGATACTGTGTTATTTGCAGTGGTACATTCTATTGACTAGGACAGGCAGCTTCAAGTACAGACCAGTTTTGTGCTACCAATGAAAGCTATATTTCATTCTTTGTGTTATGCAGACTGGTTATCTATCACCAAATAATAATTCAAACACTAATTAGTGTGCATTGTAAATCACATATGAGTCTTTACATTCTGATGTCAAAATAAACCCACAACATAATTTAAATATTCTCCACTCCACTGCATTTTTCAAGTTGTGATTCTCTCCAAACACTTGCCTGAATAATAGAGCATTCGTTTCAGCATGGACGATGTAGGAATACTTGACTTTGCGCTTGTCTGGTTCATTCTTGTCACCAAGTCCAGGGAAGTCAGTCTCTTCAGCATCCAGTTGGTAGCCGTTGTAACCAAAACCTAAGTAGTCACCAGTGTGACTGATCAGAGCTGCTCCAACACCCGTTTCTGGATCATCTAGCAAATCAACCATGTAGAGTTATATAAATTAGACTAACTTCTTTGAGATTCATGTCCACTTTCACTTTTAAAAGTTTTACAGGAGTAAGATCTCCATGAAATATTTGTGAAGTCAGATCTGTCAGATACACTAAACACAAGAGCAGCGTATTCACAAATAATAGCAAGGTGCTGTTTAATGTTGCTTATAGATTTGATTGTCTTGTGTACAAAATTACCAGTGAAAATTCAATGCATTGTAATATCATCATGGGATAAGAAGAAAATAGTCATTTTCATTTTTTTGTTCACATCGATTGAAAAATGTTTTCCTGAGAGCATTTTTATAAAGAGAATAACACACGTTTTAGCTAAAATATTTGGTTTTGGTGTTAAATCGAGGAAGGAGAATAGACTGAAAGATCCGTTGTTTGAGGGCCTCTCTACGCTCGTGGAGCGTAGGGGAGCGTAGAAAGTGCCCTTGATCAATGGATCTTTCAATCTACGGAGGAGCTCTGCTTGAATACAACATGACTGTTTAAAACTTAGTAAGGTGTTTCCATATATTCCAATTTTCAATTTGTGAATATTATATACGGTAGGTGACCATTTGCCTGACATAAGGAGGGCAAACTTAAATTGTCTCCTGCCTCAAGGATACATAGCCCCATGTTTGGGCTTGTAATTTATCTATTACATGCCTTTCTTACATAATTTTCACACCAAATTTTTGGGTATCCATACAATTACAAATGACAATTACATGCTTTATTTCCATGTAAGACAATATCTGTTAAAAAAATAGAATGATTGCCATTATCAAATGGGGCACTGATATATTTAAATCACTATTATGCGGTCTATCAATTTTTTTTCACATACTTTTGTAAATACGGTATTTCCCAGGAAAAAAATGTAATTTTTATCATTTTTAAATCCCATAATTGTCAAAGTGAAAATAGTTTCGGTTTACTTTCAGTCAAATGATGACTATCAAGGTGACGTCACCAACACAGGTTATCATTGAATCTTATGGAGCGTGTGACGTTCCGTATACGAGGCGTGTAATAAATGTATCATAAAAACTCTGAGCAAATAAGAAAGAAGAAGCTTGGGTTTCTGAACAAGGGGTCCTAATGTACTAGAAAAGCGTGAACTGGCTCCACCTGGGATGTGTATTGCAAAATCTGGGTTGTGAACAGAAAGTGAAATTGGGAGAATGAAAGCTCTTTAGGGGTTGTCTAGCACAAACAAGAGTAATAGAAAGCCATGTTTACCTGTCCTATGAGACAGTATATGAGTCATCGCTGCTGCGTGCCTTACAAAGTCTTGGTTTTCTAAGATACTCTTTAATGTCTGAGGTATATATTGATTTGCCTGATAATCTATCCGCAAAGTAGACGGCACATCACCCATTGCTTTCCTAGCCAGCCAATTCATGACTTCTAAAAAATCTTCTTTCCTTCGATTCCTTGTGGAGGTATCCGGTATTTGTATATCGGAGAGTACATACTCGTTCTCCTCAATGATGTCCTGACCAAAGAATTCCTCTAGTTTATGTTTTCCTTTCCTAATTTCATCTTCCCTGACTGCCTTGGTGAACGGCGAGTTGTGGTTCCTCGTTTTCTTCACCTTGGGTATGAACGCCTTGACCGCAATGTGACTGACTTTGAAGATGTGGTCCGCGACAGCCAGGTTTTCCTTGTCAGCCACTTCAGGAACAACCGGGAAGTAGTAAACCGTCTTGATGCCAGCTGTGGGATGAAAGCACACAGTATAATATGTATCAATGTCAAGCTGGAGCACTGTCCTATTCCAATGACTGCAGAGCATGCTCAGTCACATGGTCTGACAGTCCTAAGACAGTCTTAAAGAGGCATTACAAAGTTAATTAAAGTGTCATCACTCAAGGCTAGGAGATACATGTTCACCAAGCCCCCAAGCCCCGTAGTTTCAAAAAAGTGTAACATGTCTTTTCCAAATCAAACTGTCTGATTGGCTGTTAAAAGTTAAAAACCATGGTTCGTGTTCTCTGCTTAAAGACTCAGCCCTGGATGGTGCGTGACAAAGTACATGTAAAACTGAAAATTAAGGCTGTGGCATAATAACAAGTGGTGTCTGCTTAGCATCTGTAAACTCTCACTCATTTCTAAACTCCAAGAGATGAACAATCACAGCTTCAGGTCAACTACAATCAATTCACACTTGACAGTTCGATGGACCTAGAGACGAAGAGCTTCTCCAGGCAGTATTACTTTAAGTGAAAAGCAATGATTAACATCAAAGTCAGTCAGCGGTTACAGAGTGTTTGCACAAGCAAAACAAGCAAACCTATAGCATTTACTGACATGTCTCAGAACACGAGACCCAATGATGTACTTGTATTCCCTCCAATACATCAACTTTTGTCACATTTCATCACACTATAATGAGGTTATAAATGGTACACCCGGTGTTTGGTAACAGATGTATAGATGTAATACCTCCCAGGGGAATTTAGCATATTTATTGCAAATAATCAATCCACTGTACTCCGTGATAATTTACCACCAATGATGCCCGTATTACCAAGACATGCTTCACATCCACCATCAAATCGCATGGTGTTGATTTTTAACTACATTCTTCAGGTGGGTCATGCACTCATTTCCTGTGCCTGGATTGACCAACAATAATGACTTCTGCCCGGACCAAGTGTATGGTTGATTTTTGTCTAAGTTAAAGCCAGTATTAACTTCCATCTTTTGTTGAAGTTAATCCCTGAAACCCTGATTTCCAATACTTGCCTGCTCACCTCTGTGAACATACCACATTTTGATGACCATATGGTTCATTATGGTTGAGAAACAATGCTATAACGTACAGCTGAAACAGAAATTTCCAAAAGTGATGAATTTTTCTTAAAGTAACATATCTTGTCATGAAAAGGCACAGCGCCAAAAGGAGTGGGAGCGATAGGGTTGGTTTCCATGACAATGGAGAACTGTACAGCCATTTGACTTTACCATACATACCTTGAATCATATGCTTTGTGCAATCATAACATGGCTTTCTTGAAACGAACATGATGCCGCCGGCCAATTTCTGTTTGTGCTTGAACAGTGTTGACATAACACCATGGGCAAATTCATGGCTGAAGTCCGAAGCAAAAAGTTTTCCATTGGCATCTAGGACCACTACGCCAACCTGTCAATCAAAGGATTAAATACAGAGCTATGATAGAACACAGTTGGATTTTGTGATTATTTTTGTGAATAGTTTGAAATTGACGAATAGAGATTTGTTGTTACATTTGTCTGCACACGGGTTACTACACATTAGTTTTGCCTCAAGATTGTTTGATACGTCCATAGAAATTCTTTTGTCGGACATAGACTGTGTATACTGTTATTACTGGATTGAAAGAGGCAAAAAACCCAGCTTGCTCCTTGACAGGAAATATAGATCCTTGAGTGCACCCTTATTTCATTTCAAACATAGGACTTGCAACTGAGAAGTAATTGTTGTATACATGTCAGATATGACTATATTTACACTGCATGGAATATTATAACAGTGCTCCATACAAGCATATATATTCATACAGTCAAGTTGTGCAGATATGAGCCATGTGGCATACAGGTTACAGATGTGAATACCCAGCAACTCAAGGTAAAGCATGCAACCACGGTCCCTCCACAAAACTAAGAACTGAGTATTCTATAGAGAATGTTAAGATTCTGTGCTGGGCCTCAGGGACAGATATTCGGACTCTCAAATTTTTTTTCGATTCTTTTCTGATCTACCACTTGTGGGGGTTCATTTTGAAGCTCTTGGTGTAAGAAAACTTTTCACCAGCTTAGTTTTTTGAAAATCAAAAATTGTATTTTTCTCCATAGAGTTAACACAGAGATGGCAGCCATTTTGAATTTCAAATATCAATAAATCTCGTGTAATTTGTTTCTCTAGTAACAAAATTTGCATGATGATCCCTGATTTTCATTCTTTATTTTGAAAGAGAATGGTTGAAATGTTCCTTGGGGAAAGTTTCAGCAAAATTTTAAGTCTTTCACTTTCGAGGCACATACTTCCTTAATCAATGATAGTCTGGTACAGCATTCATGTATATGCATTGTTTTGGGTGTGTAAGATGTTTATGGACGATTTAGTCATCATCGGCGTACCTCTGCCAGCTAATGATAAATGAGAATAAACACTTAACCATTGTTTGCCCTTCAATACAACAATTTTACATTTTATACATTCCTACCTTCTTTATTTCATGACACTCAGATGAATCTTTGATGGGCTGTTGTGGAATTTTAGCCAATGGGGACATCTCCATCCATAGTGCCATCAGCATACATGCATCTTTCTTGGACAGTCTATCATTGGTGTCTTCAAAGACACCCTTCACAATAGTATCATTTTTCACAGAATTACCTGCCATCCTGTAAAATTATTAAGAGGAAAAACACTATAATTACCTTTGCTTCCCATAATAGGTTTATTGATTCCTTTTTAGGAAGCAACCAATCATTTTTCAGATGCCGAGACAGGAAGTTGCTGACTGGCTATTCCTTGCATGGCACTAATACACATAACTAGTCTGGTATAACACCAGACTAGTAAATTATTGTAGGATGGCTTATCAGGTTTTGGAATAGGCTTAACCCAAATTGAGTGCTGTAATTTTTCCCACCAAAATTTTGGTGCAACATTTTATCAATTTTTATGAATTTTTCTGTAATCTACTTGATCATTTTGGACCAAATGGCCATCACATTTTATTGACTACAGATTTTTATCAAAATTTTGGCAAAATTCTGGAAAAAAAAACTGACTGGGGTATATGTATAAATGGGACAAAACTTGACTTTGGCGTTCAAGTAACTATATGAGAGGGAAGTGTTCGTATCTGCTGCCATTGTGAATCTCATTATCTAAAAAGCATGCTGGTTCACTATGGCAGTTCTCAGCCATTGCCAAATTGTGATTTTTTTTTGAAAATGTTTTCCTTGTGACACAATGGCCGAGGGTTGCCATTTGACTGCATGTAAGTCTATGGGAACCGAAAGAGATACTGGTCTACTATGGCAGCTGTCGGCCATAGTTGAAATGCATTTCATTTCGTTTTCATTTTACTTTGAATTTACTTTAATTTAATTTTACTTTTAATGTTACTTTTTTTCATTTCCATTTTGATTTTTTTCATACGACTTTTAATTTTTTCATTTCGCTTGGAATTTTTTTCATTTAATTTTACTTTATCTGATTTTCATTGAAATTTAATTATTTTTTGCTTCTTACATCAAGAAAAATCAAAGGAAATGTTCCCGCCCTTTTTAATCAAAATAAAATCATAAAACAAATGATTTTTGTTTCCGATCTCTATAGTTTGATTTTCCCACTTCAAAAAAAAAAAGATTTATTTTCAAATTTATTTTGTTTTATTTGCAATTGTTTTTTTGTTTTGTTTCAAGATTACTTTATTTAATGTCAATTCTTTTGTTAAAAATCACTTTTAAAATAATATTTAACATAAAACAAAACACACTAATAATCTTGACATATTTTTATCGGTGGCAGCTCCTGCCACCATAGATATCCCCTTTACTTTACAGTTTCACATCATATGGCAAGATATTGGTGTTATTTCAATTTCATTGTCATCATAATCATCACCATCATCATCGTTACAAAACCAATTAATTATTACCTACAGCTCAGTTACTATTTTATCGGCAAAACGAGAGAAACGTCCCACAATATATGATTTCGGTGCTTTCACACAAGAACATGTGAAGGACATGAAAATAAATATATGGGGCATCAACTCCTGATATTGATCACATTTTTATCTGGACGCTATACTAGTTTCCGGCATAATATGGCCTCGAATTACAAGCTGGAAGCCTGTATCAGACATTATCAATATATTCCTGCAAGCAGAGCTACGACATTGTGCCGTATGCGCCAGACTGCGTTATATTTCATGTACAAAATACTGCAACAAAACCATTCTAGAAGTAGTACCTTGCTTTCTACCACTTTCATACATATACGTTTAATCCACGGCTGTTAAACGAGGAAACGTCTACACGAATAGTCTATTTCATCATTATGATCAAAGGTTTGTCAATCGTCTTAAATTTGTGTCAGGGTAAAAATGTACAATTCTATAAATGGTGACGTGTGACATAGTACACAGTTATCGCACATATCGCTGATCAAGGTCAAATCTGTACGACAATAAATACAGGCGTAGGATTCTATTTTTATAAGTAGTAGCTGTCACCAAGTTCAACATTGGGCAACAACATTTAAATCGTCTACTAGTACTACCTTCAGGGATCGCGACTTTCCTGGTAAACCATATGCCAATTTGAATTCATGGAACTACTGACTAATGACTGATAAGAACGGATTTACTGTAAATCACCACTGATCCTTTTTTAGCTCCATGGTATGACTGACGTGAGTGCTGTAGCAAAATGTATCCTATATATATATAGAGTTACCTGCAATAATAGACATCGGCGGAACATTCATGAACACTTGACTGTCGAAAAGCACGAATCCTTGATTCAGTAATTGTGAAACTGCTAGCAGCTGCTGGGTACCTGTTCGTCTGATCAGAATGCAGAATGATGTGGCCGACGACGCGTCGACTGCTTCCGACTAGGCCATGGAGGTCACTATCAGGTCACGATGACTTTTCCATTTTGGCCGTAGAGGACGCTGTGTTCCTCACATCGGCGAAGCTGGAGATTCAAGTTAAGGGACTGGTCAGTTTCTTCAGCCGGGGGGGGGGGGGGCGGTGGATTCATGGGGGGGGGGGGTCACCCTGTTTTTGACTTTGGTGATAGAGGGGGGTCACCATGTTTTTGAAATGCCCAATAGGGTGGTCAGTGTGTTTTTGAATTTTGACACAGGCTCATCATTGCCTAAAATGCTAGTGTCAGCCACAAATTTCATCATTCAGTTGTATTTTTCGGCGCGCCCTTCGGGCGCGTAACTTTAATAATCAGTAATATTTTCAGCACGCCCAACTATAACATATCAAGCAAACATACATCAGAGATATTTGTATGTTCAATATTTTCAGCGTGCTCTTCAAGCTCATTACTTTAATATATCAGATGACTTTAATATACAAGGCATATATATCAGAGATATCAGGATGTTTCATATTTTTCGGCGCGCCCTTCGGGCGCCATACTTTAATAAATCAGAGATATCTTGATGTTTGCTAAGTGAAAGTGTACCATTATGAAATCTGCATTTCATATGAAAGGATGACAAATTCCTGATACTTTTCTGTTCTCTCTATGAGAATTCAGTATGAGAAAGCAACATGCACAAATATTTCACAATATATATTTGATACAGTGACTTATTTTAGAGATAGAAAAATGACAAGATATCTTTCCTTCTCATTGATGCAATTATTTTCCTTTGTGTCACAGGTTTTCTGTAGAAAGATGCTTTTTTATGAACAAAATAACATTTAAAAAGGGCAGTTTTTGTCATTATTAGCTGTGCTTTTATGGTTTCAATGTTACAAGAAAAGGTCCTCTCAGACACTGTACACATCAGATTTGGCTAAAAAAGCTCTCTATGGCTCCTCAGGAGATTTATTGGATTGTTGGCAAGTCTTAACACCAATCAAAGTTTTTGATTCACTGCTTTTTCCTCTTTGATATTAATGATTAACATCCATTTCTGTACAACAGTTCAGGACATCTGGTTAAGCATAGAAAGTGTGAAATACATTCACAGCTCATTCAAAATACAGCTCATTCAAAATATACTGTATTCAAACTTTAAGATTGACACTTTGAAATTCCTATCTTACAACTGACATGTCAACAATTCATTAAAACATAGAATGACTATTTAAAATATAAATATATGTAAAATATAACATATATATATATATATATATATATATATATATATATATATATATATATATATATATATATATATATATATATATATATATATATATAATTATGTCCACCTTTTGTTTTACCTATGTCGCGTGCCGGGGGGGGGGGTCACCCTGTTTTCGAAATTTGGAATAGGGGGGGTCACCCTGTTTTCAAAATTTGGAATGGGGGGGGTAGCCACTTTTTGACGTCGGCAAAAAATAATCCACCGCCCCCCCCCCCCCCCCCGCCAGGCCGAAGAAACTGACCAGTCCCTAAAATCATAATGCAACTGAATTAGGCCAAAGTAATTAAATTATTTGTTTTGCGTCCACTCAAAATGGGAAAAGGTACGCGCCTAAGCGGCTGAAAAACACACACTAAAAAATCAACACAATTTAATTTGATTGCAGCAAATAAAAAATTGTAACAAAATTTTAGTTCAGAAAAGCCAAGCGGTCATGTCCTAAAATTTCCTATTATAATACATTGCGTGTGTTTTTCATGAAAACCTTAAAAATCTACGCGGCTGGGGACGCAAAACAAAAATTTAATAACTTTGGCCTTATAGGTAAAATTTTCGGGTCTCGAGAGGCTTGGCGTGAAAAGATGCGCCTTAAAGTTATTTTGACAGTTAAACTGCACTATTCACATTATATTATTGTAATTTTGTCATTCAAAACATTCTATGTACATATTAATACGATTGTTTTACTTATTGATAGTTACGACACATGACGCTTCATGTTGATGGTGGACATATCTGCAATCAAAGTAACTATTTGTCAATAAGTTTTACTTTCTGTTTAAAATTTGCGGTGCACTCGACAAGAATGCACAGTCAATGCGATGTTGGCTGCTGTCAATCATATATGAACTTTCGAACGAATTATAATCAGTGGAATGGGATCCATGTTTGTCTTAATTGTTGTAAAAGCAACCGAGAAGAACTAGCGATTTTGCTGGCCTGTTCACTTCAAAAGATCAAGGGGCCATTTCGGATGACAAATCGCTTCTAAATACAGTCAAATGTCTTTTTTTTAAAGAAAAAGTGTGTTTGGACATTCGTCTAAGGATTTTCAGTACTACAACAGTTAAAATTCCAAAAGTCGAAATTTCAGCAAAGTTTAAACATTTCAGGCCTAAACCCCTATATATAGGGGTAGCTCTGGTAAGTTACCAGAAAGTCGGACCTGCAAAGTTTAAACATGTATTGATTGTTACTACATGTACATTATAGATGAATGCCGTCATAAGCTGGACAGAAATTACATGGGCGCGGTCGGTGTTTTTAGGTGGGTTGCAATTTTTCGTACAAACATTTTTGAAGGGTCATGAAATTTCACGCATGCCTTATTGGGGAGGGTCACAATTTTTGCGCAATTATTAGAACCTAAAATATGGCCGATGTAGCACTTCGTCCATAAATATGAAATCATAATATATGGGAGTCTATTGGTAAAACTATTGACAATTTTCCCCTACAAAGCAAGTTATATGTACTGTTATATATGTTTGCTAATTTATGTAACTTTACTTTGCTTGCAGAGGGAGGTAAAATGTACATGTGTGTACAAGAAATATTGAATTTTTAGATTTCAAAATTCAGAAATAATAATGGTTGTAAACAAAGGACCCTTTCCTATCTACCCTATTTTTTAAAAGTATGTAATCGGGACTACATAATTATTTCTTAGTGATAGTGATTTATTATGATTTGTATGGCAGCTTCCCCTCCCAAGGCTACGTAAAGCCACGATGTTTAGGCGTAACTCAAAATCAGCAGTAATTCAGTATGTCCGCGTTGAGGTCATTTCTTTGCTTTAGGAGGGTCGATCTTAAGAAAACTTGTAGGTCTTGGGGGCAAGCCTGACCAGGGGAGAGGGTCGCTTTTTTTGGGGGGGGGGGCTGATTTTATGACAATGAAACTTGACTGTTTCTTTCACATGTATGTGTCACCTGGTGTTTCACTTACATTTAAAGAGAAAACTCTGGGAAACGGTACTTGTATACTAGTTTAGCAGACTTGGTTCAAGTCTGTGATTTGTGAATGTTTGAGTGGAGTGAACGCAATGATTTGTATTTTGCTTTCATGTGAAACGCGCGCGTGAGTGGACGCGATGAGTAGGGTGAACGCGATGAGTGGAATGAACGCTATACAGCGGAGTTTCACCCGGAATCCGTGAATCGGTGAATCTGGCAGAAACTAACTCACTACTGCGCAGACTCAAACGTGACGCATTCAATCGCTGGGAAAACCTGGCGTGAGCTGCCAAAGTCCGGATAGGTTTGTACGAAATAGGAGAGACACAAGAGAAACTATTATAAATGATTTTATTTTTTTAAAATTCACCGACTTGAACCAAGTCTAACTAGTTTACAATAGCAACGTTTTCGCAGCCCACGTTACAGGTTTGGGTGTCAATTTTTTTCATTGACAAATCCATACTTATCCCAAATTAATGGTGTAGCCTGTCCTGTGGTGATTTGTAATTCTTTCTGTGCCTTACTCAGTTCTCAATTTATGGTTACTTTAAAATTTGTGAAACGGAATCGCGAGGCAATGTGACTGTTAACAGCCTTTACGAGTATCTTAAAGGGAAGCGGTCGTCGGAACTGCGCATGTGCGACTTTCTTGTTTACAAACAAGGTACTTAAGCACTATATATAGATGAATCATGTCAACATAGCTGCAACATTTAAATTTTACGATGTACATTATGACAAACATGTTTTAACTTTCATCAATCGCTAACGTAGCTTGGATACAGTGTTTACATCAGTCGTAGGGGTCCCAAGCGACCTTTGAGCGCAGTTCCGACGATCGCCCCTTTAATGTGTTGTGAGAGCTAGCTGTTGCCCAGTCTGTTTGTGAAAAACTGACGAGCAGCTCCTCTTCGCTGGCCAAGGTCTCTTGTCCGGGCAGCTGGATACTTCCGAAGTAACGGACCCGCGCGAGCGGACGATGGCCGTTACCTTTCCTTTTGTATCGTATAAAATCCAGATGCCAGCTTTTTTTATTCGATGTTTGAAGTCTTGAGGACATAATTTGTATGCAAAAAATAACACGATTGGAACTAATTTGGGATAAGAAAAGTGAAGTAATGTCGGTTTAATCTGCAAATGTAAGCTCATCTGTTTTCTTCTTAAGTTATACACTTGTTTTTATGAGTAATTTGTAATATTTCAACATTCAGCTATAGGGCACCAAACACTTTTGAGAAATTTGAACATTATGAAGATCCAATTATCCCAAATTAGTTCCAATCCGTAAAGCATTGCACAATTCTTGTCATGAAAACGGTCATAATTCCGCACCACTGTTGAAGTTGTCACACCTGGCCTGGAACTTGATGATTCACTGATACATTCTCTTCTGAAATGATATTATGATTAATTTTTTGTCTCCTCGTCTCGTCCAAAACGAATGCAAAAGGTTTGTTATCAACAAATCTGTTGTCACTTTGTTGGCAGAGCAATCCTTTCAAGTCTTGCATCGGTAGACCTAGACTTGGTTCAAGTCGGTGAATTAAAAACAAATAAAATCATTTATAATATTTCTCTTGTGTCTCTCCTATTTCGTACAAACCTATTCGGAACTTGGAAGCCAAGGCCAGGTTTTCCCAGCGATCGAATGCGTTACCTTTGAGTCTGCGCAGTATAGTGAGTTAGTTTCTGTCGGATTCAGGGGTGAAACTCCCATGTATAGCGTTCACCCGATTCATCGCGTCCGCTCTACTCACGCGCGCGTTTCACATGAAAGCAAAATACAAATCATTGCGTTCACTCTAAACATTCACAAATCATAGACTTGAACAAAGTCTACGGTAGACCGAGCTGCCATGGGTGGCCCTAAAACGAAGGGGGAAGGGGGAAGGGGGCTACAAAGGGCTTATGACCCTAAAACGATGGGGGAAGGGGGATACGAAGGGCTTATGACCCTAAAACGAAGGGGAAAGGGGATTACGATAAGATTATGATATTCATATTCTAAGTTGATAAAACTAGGGTAAAACTATGTAAAAATAAAATATTGTCCTGACTATGATAAATATGAAAAAAAAGAAATATTTTGCATAATATGCAGCCACCACCACAACATACTAAAGACGGGGGCTATAACTTTAACTAATGCCAGGAAGGTGGACATGATATTCTTAGTGTCAGTAGAGAACACTTTGATAATATATACAAAAAGAAATATTGTCCTCAGGCTTAAGGACTGATGTTATAAGAGAGGCGGAGGGGGGGGGGGGCTATGTGTACAATGTATAATATACAGGCACCTCCACCATACTGAAGACATGGCTTATAACTTTAACTGATGCCACGAAGGGGACATGCTATTCTCAGTGTCAGTAGAGAACACTTTGATAATAATATACAAAAGAGAAATATTGTCCCCAGGCTTAAGGAACTGATGTTATAAGATGAAGGGGGGGCTCTGTGTGCAATGTATAATATACAGGCACCTCCATCATACTGAAGACATGGCTAATAACTTTAACTGATGCCACGAAGGGGACATGATATTCTCAGAGTCAGTAGAGAACACTTTGATAAAAAGATGCAAAAAAGAAATATTGTAGTCAGCCTTAAGGGACTGACGTTATAGGGCGAAGGGGGAGGACTTTGTGTATAATGTATAATATACAGGCACAGGCACCTCCAAAATAGTGAAGACATGGCTTATAACTTTAACTCATGCCACGAAGGGGACATGATATTCTCAGTGTCAGTAGAGAACACTTTGATAAAAAGATGCAAAAAAGAAATATTGTAGTCAGCCTTAAGGACTGACGTTATAGGGCGAAGGGGGCTTTGTGTATAATGTATAATATACAGGCACCTCCACCAAACTTAAAATTGGGCTTACAACTTTCACTGATGTCACAAAGGAGGACATGATATTCTCAGTGTCAGTAGAGAACACTTTGATAATTATATACAAAAAAGAAATATTGTCCTCAGGCTTAAGGGACTGATGTTATAAGACGAAGGGGGGGGGCTCTGTGTAGAATGTATAATATACAGGCACCTCCACCATACTGAAGACATGGCTTATAACTTTAACTAATGCCACGAAGGGGACATGATATTCTCAGAGTCAGTAGAGAACACTTTGATAAAAAGATGCAAAAAAGAAATATTGTAGTCAGCCTTAAGGGACTGATGTTATAGGGCGAAGGGAGAGGGCTTTGTGTATAATGTATGATATACGGCACCACCACCATACTTAAAATTGGGCTTACAACTTTCACTGATGCCACAAAGGGGGACATGATATTCTCAGTGTCAGTAGAGAACACTTTGATAATAATATACAAAAAAGAAATATTGTCCTCAGGCTTAAGGGAATGATGTTATAAGATGAAGGGGGGGGGCTTTGTATACAATGTATAATATACAGGCACCTCCACCATACTGAAGACATGGCTTATAACTTTAACAGATGGCATGTAGGGGACGTGATATACTCAGGGTATGTAGACAACACATTGATAATTATATGTAAAAAGGATTATTGTACTCAGGCTTAAGGCACTGATGTCATAGGCAGTAGGTGTGTGTATAATGCATAACATACAGGCAAGAACACAATAATAAAATGGGGCCTATAACTTTCACTGATGCCCCGAAGGGGGACATGACATTCTTAGTGTCAGTAATGAACACTTTGATAATAATATACAAAAAGGAAATATTGTCCTCAGGCTTAGGGGACTGGTGTTATAAGACGAAGGGGGGGGGGGGCTCTGTGTACAATAATCACAATCATACCAATCCATAATCCAATGACTAGGTCAGAATCGTAAGACAGTAGTTGTAAACATAGACACAAAACAGCAGAGAACAGACAGTAAATAGACGGTAAACAAACAAAGTCATATTTGTGAAAGAAAGATATATGGATCTCTGGCCAGAAGACCAAGAAGTGTATAATATACAGGCACCTCCACCATACTGAAGACATGGCTTATAACTTTAACTGATGCCACGAAGGGGACATGATATTCTCAGTGTCAGTAGAGAACACTTTGATAAAAAGATGCAAAAAAGAAATATTGTAGTCAGCCTTAAGGGACTGACGTTATAGGGCGAGGGGGGCTTTGTGTATAATGTATAATATAAAGGCACCACCACCATACTAAAATTTGGGCTTACAACTTTCACTGATGCCACAAAGGGGGACATGATATTCTAAGTGTTAGTAGAGAACACTTTGATAATAATATACAAAAAATAAATTATCGTCTTCAGGGTTATGGGAGTTATATTATAGCACGAAGGGGAGGGCTGTGTGTCTAATGTATAATACACTGGCAAATGGTTATGATTGTCAAATATACACCATTTTGAATGCATGTAGTGTCATCACAGGAAGACTGTATGACATTATGACAGTATTACAGTTAGAAGATGGGTGTCGACGCTAGTAATATGTCAATATGATCATATTTTAAGTCCCTTAATCTATATCCAAAGAGCCATACCACAACCAATAAATTATGTGATATGTACACGATACTTACGGAGCTATTTTGTGTAGGAGAAGAGCCTAGAATAATAAATAGGCCCCAAGGAAATAATTCACCTGCTGTAAAGAAGACCTTATGCTGAATAGAAATTAGTCTGTTTTACATGCAACAATATGTCCAGGGAAGTTATCATATGCGGAGGAGATTATATGTTGTTCATGCAGAGAAGCTAAGATGTCATATTAGTTGTGTTTCGTTGAATATCAACAATTCACCAGTGTATTACAAATGTATGTAATGTACTTGTAAATATTTTGATGTAGCAAATGTAAATATCCCAAGGTATGAAGCCGCAAAGTATTGCTTCTTTTGGGGGGGCTATAGCATACAGAGCAGCGTAATCAATCTTATTACATTAGTTAGAGTACTGTAGCCAGTCTCCATGTGAGAGCATGAAAACATACATTAAACTGATGTCCGTATAAAGTAATGCATAACTGTGCATTACATGTATGCACTATGTGTACATCTGTATTTTTCATAAAAAAACGAGAGACCACAACATTGTGAACAATGTTGTGACTGTTATTTATATTAAGTACAAATAATGTAAATCTTTGTAAGCGCATACATAAAATTTATAAGTCCCTTCATTTAGGTCACTTTACACGATCCTATGCACGAACACATAGAGAAGGTGAACATATATCCCAGAATCGTAAAAACCATACTTCGGCATTCCGTAAATTTCACATATTGATCTCTAATACCACTGTTTATACCATATTATCCGTCAGATTATAACTGCAAGTCATTTGCCACGTACAGTCTCGCTTGTATATGGTGCATTGTGCACATAGAGCACAATATTTCATTCCTGCCTATTGTTATCAACGCGATCTCTAACATAACTTTGAATATCATTTTCTTCAGGGCATTGATAGAAAGTAATTGCTCTCTTTAGTCTGGCGATTGTATATCGTGCATTGTCCCTCACATCAGAGGACAATATTTCGTTTTCGAATCTTGTTATTAAAGTGTTCTCTACTTAAACATTAAAGATCATTTCCCCTTCATCGCATAAATGATTGATATAGGCCCCATGATCTGTATGGTGCTAGAACTTTTACATATTGCATTGTATGTAGCCCCACCTCTTTCCTCCTACACCATAAGTCCATTAAGCATGAGGACAAACTTTTTCTTTTGCAAGTTGGAATCAACCTTTTCTTTACTGACACTGTCAATATCATGTCCCACTTCGTGGCATAATTATAGTTTATGGGCCCCGCAATTAGCATGGTGGTGGTGCCGAAATATTAGACATTATACACGAAGACCACCCTCTTTGTCCCATAAGATAAGTCTCTTAAGCCTGATGACAATAATTAAGCTTTGCATATTTCTATCAAACAGTTCCCTATTGAAACTGTGAACATCAGGTCGCCCTTCGTCGCATAAATGAAAGTTATAGGGCCCATCCTTAGCATTGTGGTGGTGCCTGTATATTATACATTATGCACTAAGCCCTCCCCTTTCGCCTGACAACATAAGTGCATTAAGCCTGAGGACAGAAAATAACTTAACTTTGCATTTTTCTATCAAACAGTTCCCTACTGACACTGAGAATTCATGTCTCCCTTCGTGGTATAATTTAAGGTTATGGGTCCTGTCTTCAGCATTGCAGTGGAGCCAGTATATTACACATTATGCACTTAGCCCTTCCCCTTCGTCACATAAGATAAGTCCCTTAAGCGAGAGCACAATATTCCATTTTTGAAACTTTTTATCAATATATTCTGAGGACAACATTCCTTTTTTGTATATTATTATCAAAGTATTCTCTACTGACACAAAGTATATCATGTCCCCCTTCATGGCATAAGTGAAAGTTATAGGTCCTGCCTTCAGTATGGTTGTGCTGCCATATATTATACATTATACACAAAGCCCTCCCCCTTCGTCCTATAAGATAAGTCCCTTACGCATGAGCACAATATTTCACTTTTGAATCTTGTTATCAATATGTTCTCTTCTGACAATGAGAATATTATGTCCCCCTTCATGGCATAAGTGAAAGTTATAGGTCCTGCCTTCAGTATGGATGTGCTGCCTCTATACACAAAGCCCTCCCCCTTCTTCCTATAAGATAAGTCCCTTAAGCGTGAGCACAATATTTCACTTTTGAATCTTGTTATCAATATGTTCTCTTCTGACAATGAGAATATTATGTCCCCCTTCATGGCATAAGTGAAAGTTATAGGTCCCGTCTTCAGCATTGCGGTAGTGCCAGTATATTGCACATTATACACAACACCCTCCCCCTTCGTCCTATAAGATAAGTCCCTTAAACGTGAGCACAATATTTCATTTTTTAATCTTGTTATCAATATGTTTTCTTCTGACACTGAGAATATCATGTTCCCCTTCGTGGTCTAAATGAAAGTTATAGGTCCTGCTGTCAGTATGGATGTGCTGCCATATATTATACATTATACACAAAGCCCTCCCCCTTCGTCCTATAAGATAAGTCCCTTAAGCGTGAGCACAGTATTTCTGTATTGAATCTTGTTATCAAATTGTTCTCTTCTGACACTGAGAATATCATGTCCCACTCAATGTCATCAGTGAAAGTTATAGGCGCTGTCTTGAGCATTCTGGTGGTGCCTGTATATTGTACATTATACACAAAGCCCTCCCCCTTCGCCCTATAACATCAGTCCCTTAAGGCTGATTACAATATTTCTTTTTTGCATCTTTTTATCAAAGTTTCTCTACTGACACTGAGAATATCATGTCCCCTTCGTGGCATCAGTAAAAGTTATAAGCCATGTCTTTAGTATGGTGAAGGTGCGCATATATATTATACATTATACAGAGAGCTCCCTCTTTGTCTTATAACATCAGTCCCTTAAGCCTGAGGACAACATTTCTTTTTTGTATATTATTATCAAAGTACCCTATACTGACACAAAGAATATCATGTCCCCCTTCGTGGCATAAGTGAAAGTTATAGGTCCTGCCTTCAGTATGGTTGTGCTGCCATATATTATACATTATACACAAAGCCCTCCCCCTTCGTCCTATAAGATAAGTCCCTTAAGCGTGAGCACAGTATTTCTGTATTGAATCTTTTTATCAAATTGTTCTCTTCTGACACTGAGAATATCATGTCCCCTTCGTGGCATCAGTAAAAGTTATAAGCCATGTCTTTAGTATGGTGAAGGTGCGCATATATATTATACATTATACAGAGAGCTCCCTCTTTGTCTTATAACACCAGTCCCTTAAGCCTGAGGACAACATTTCTTTTTTGTATATTATTATCAAAGTATTCTCTACTGACACATAGAATATCATGTCCCCCTTCGTGGCATAAGTGAAAGTTATAGGTCCTGCCTTCAGTATGGATGTGCTGCCTCTATATCATACATTATACACAAAGCCCTCCCCCTTCGTCCTATAAGATAAATCCCTTAAGCGTGAGCACAATATTTCTTTTTTGAATCTTGTCATCAATATGTTCTCTTCTGAGACTGAGAATATCATGTTCCCCTTCGTGGTCTAAGTGAAAGTTATAGGTCCTGCAGTCAGTATGGATATATTATACATTATACACAAAGCCCTCCCCCTTCGTCCTATAAGATAAGTCCCTTAAGCGTGAGCACAATATTTCATTTTTCAATCTTGTTATCAATATGTTCTCTTCTGACACTGAGAATATCATGTTCCCCTTCGTGGCCTAAGTGAAAGTTATAGGTCCTGCCGTCAGTATGGATGTGCTGCCATATATTATACATTATACACAAAGCCCTCCCCCTTCGTCCTATAAGATAAGTCCCTTAAGCGTGAGCACAATATTTCACTTTTGAATCTTGTTATCAATATGTTCTCTTCTGACAATGAGAATATTATGTCCCCCTTCATGGCATAAGTGAAAGTTATAGGTCCCGTCTTCAGCATTGCGGTGGTGCCAGTATATTGCACATTATACACAACACCCTCCCCCTTCGTCCCATAAGATAAGTCCCTTAAACGTGAGCACAATATTTCATTTTTTAATCTTGTTATCAATATGTTTTCTTCTGACACTGAGAATATCATGTCCCGTTCGTCGCATCGGTGAAACTTATAGGCCCTGTCTTCAGCATTGTGGTGGTGCCTCCATATTATACATTTTACACTAAGCCCTCCCCTTCTTCCTATAACATAAATCCCTTAAGCATGAGGGCAATAATTTAACTTTGCATGTTTCTATCAAACTGGTCTGTACTGACACTGTGAAAATCATGTCCCCCTTTTTTGCATCAGGGACTGTAATGGGCCAGATCAGTATGATGCTAGTGCTTGTGTATAGTGCACTATGCGCAAAGCCCTCCGTTTTCATCCAATAAGATAAGTACCTTAAACGTAAGGACAATTTTTCATTTTTGCATATTTTTATATGTGTTCCCTACTAACACAGTGCATATCATATCATAGCCCCTAAATGGTATCAGTGACAGTTATAGGTCCCCATCAGGTTCGTGCTAGTGCTGGTATATATTGCATTGTGCATAAAGCCCCAGCCCCGTCCTTCTTTTTCTGACATAGGTCCCTTAAGCGTGAGGCTAATATTCCATTTTTGCGTATTTTTATCAAAATCAGGACAATATTTCATTTTTGCATAGTGTTATCAAAATTTTATCTACTTACAGAGAGAATATCGTAACCCTTCGTATTCCCCCTCCCCCTTCCCCCTTCCCCCTTCGTTTTAGTTTTTCCCGCTGCCGGGTCATGCCTAGTTTTCAATCTTTTCAGCAGGTGACTGTGGAGGCAATCGGCCACGTGCACCTTACCCTTTTGACAAAATTAAAAATATTATCAAAATGAATATAATAATAATAAAGGTTTACTGCAAAAAAAACATTGTGACCAAAAGGTCAAATTACGTTTATATACAAGACTTTAAGAAAAAAAAAAACTTGTACGAAAAATTTACATTGCTGTCCACAGCGTTGTATGAAAAAAACAAAATAATGTTCAATCCGTTACATACGTCAACAATACACTCTAGAAAAACACCAGACTAACTTAGTTTGTCGTTACTGAAATTACACTGTGCACATACAGGGATTTTACATAAATAGTGTAGGCCTACAGATTGTATCACGGTTTTGCGCGAAGAACAAGACTAAAACGGGTATCGTTTACTTCGGCTGAATATATATCAAAAGAAGTTTTTGTTGCGAATTTCTTTTGAGGCTTAAGTTTGCACGGACAGACTCGAAAACTTCCCTAACATACCTTAATGAAAGTTCTCCTTTGTCTTAAAAGTACAATAAAGTTACATAATGTATGTAATATATCTTGTGGTTGGCAGCTTGTTTCGTGCGAAATAACATGAGTGCATGGTAACCTTATTGCTTGTCTTATGCGCTGACAAGGCTAAGCTTATGTGTTATGTAATTCTTCTACTGATATCACACAAGCACATATCAAAGCGGAAGCAGCAGTGACCTCACATACGCAAACATCGGAGACCAGTGTTCACGACAACGGTGAACAATGGCGACGGACAGCGCGAGACGTATCGTTTGGCCATGTATTTCTCTAATATTCCCACTGTTCGTCTTGGCTTCCGGAGCAGGTAGGTGTTTGCAATATTATGATCGTGTAGTGACTATACCCTGTCGCTGCTAAAGCGACAACACACGGTACAACGCGGCAATATCGTTCGCTTCGGTTTGACCTCAGACGACCATGATCAGTACAGTCGTCTGTTTTTCCTTTGTGGTTCATGCAGTCTGCGTATGCGGCTGTCTGTGCACGACGTGAATGACAGTGTGTATGGCAACCATCATAGGTGGTTGCACCATCGGGCCGCGTCGTCGCGGCGTCTCAGCAGATGCGTCTGTGTTTTATGGTGATCGTCACGTCTCGCGTCTTGCACAGAGCGCGCGCGGTTTCCTCCCCTACGCTATTGCTGAACCGCAACATGATTGCGCATACACCTATCTATATTTACAGATACTAGGTGAAGGAGTCTTGTTTTTAGGGTCAAACAATATTTACAACACACATCGCGGTTTAGGAAACCACGGACCGTGGGGAAACCTATTGGTCGCAGTGTTACTCGTGTCCCTTTTTGCATTTTCACAGTCGCTTGTGACGCAGAGCATGGGTGTACTAGTTAGGGGGAGGGGACGTGGACATACTGACTACATGACTGACCGCGAGACGGCCGCTTGTGGTTCGACCATGGAGGTAAAAGAAAGACATGACGGCCGCTGTGTGGTTAGTACTGTGTGTGGTATGCATTAAAAAAGTAGACCAAATTTTCTAATGCATAGGCCTACCACATAGCGGCCGCCGTGTATCGAACCACAAGTGACTGTGTGCCGCGGACTGAATGGTGCATGGTGGTGGGGAAACGTCTGAAACGTGCCCTTTGGTCGTAGAACTCAGGACGAGAAGTATACATCTCACACTCCGGTTACAATATAATACGGTGATTAATATCGGTATGCTCAGTAGAATAGCTTCAGTTCACCAGGAACAAACCACTGAAACCACTCACTTCACAGAACCGCGTCTCCTGCTGCTGTTATGTTTGTTCTATGAGACGCCATGTGATAGAACAATAAATTACAAAGTGTCCACAGACATATATGTACATATTACTCATACGTCAAGTTGACTATCGATCACCAGTTTCATGAGTTTGGAGAGGTGTATAACAAATCTAATCTGATTAAAATCAGATATAGAGATGGCGACGTTTCCACTTTTTGCGCATTACTTGCTCTTCTCGTTGGCTGATATAGCCGTAGTAATGAGGTGACCATCAGCTAACGAGAACAAGCAAAGGTGGAAACTTCATCTCTACGTCTGATTTTAATCAGATTGATAAGATATCCTTACTTTCTTTTGCATATTTTTTCGTGTAGAGAAAACAGATGTTTTATCTTGGGCATGAAATGTAAGTGTGAACACAGTCCCTTCTTGCCTACTTGGTAAATTGTTGTTGTTACGTATACTGCCATACTTGGTTGTGCATCTGCGAGATGACCTATGTTCTGTCTATGAATGGTATTTCGCAGCATGTGTGTCAACCGTACACATGATAAAGCATATCAACTGTAACTCCATTGCATATGCATAACTTTACGTTATTTTTTGCTAGTACATTGTGAGAAGATTTAAATTTTCGTTTTTATGTAAATTCCATTTACCTGTGCAGAATAATTCATAACGGACGCATTTGTCCCAACTTTTCGTCTTACAAATAATGCATATTAGGCCCATATCAAACATAACCTACAGCTCGAGTCTCGATTTCCGTTCCACAAAACATCGGCCGGGTACCACTTCTTATAACCACGGCCCCTCGTATCATGAAACCGTTGAGGTTCCATTTGTTATGGAATATTTGTCCACAAGGCACATTAATAGCTAACTCATCATGACTGACGCGTAAGGTAGAACGCGCCTCGGGGACACAAATTTGGACTCTCAAACTTTTACAATTCTTTTCTGATATACCACTTGTGGGGGGTCATTTGAAAGCTGTTGGTGTAAGAAAACATTTCAACGGCTTAGTTTTTCGAAATTCGAAAAAATTTTTTTTCTTTATAGAGTTAACACAGGGATGGCGGCCATTTTGAATTTTAATTACCGTAAATCTCGAGTTTATTTGTTTCCCTAGTACCAAAATTTGCACGGTGACCCCAGATTTTTATTCGTGATTTTGAAAGAGCATGGTTTAACTTAGGAAAGTTTGAGCAAAACTTTCATTTTCGAGGCGCGAACTACCTTAAAGTGGACTTTTTTATTTCTATAATTAATTCAAAACAAACGACGAATTTAGTTGTTTTATGTGCTACTTCCGAATCGCAATGATATTAATGTATGATTCTGCAGGACTATCATTATCTCCAAATTTCTATAGCAGTTATATTTGTTTGTTATGTTTGTGCTTAAAGATAAATGGCAAACAATTTACGAATATTACAAAACACAAAGCACCACAATGCAGTTTCCAAGGACAATCGATGTACTTTTGAAGAGATCAGTTTTGTGCGAACAAGCCGTTGTACTGTTTGTTCAGGGCTTTTTACTAGATAACCCCAACCCCGGTCGATATTTGAAGTTCCGTGATATCAAAATGCAATAGCAATAATCTAAAACGATAAGTAACTATTCATTGTTGACTTTGCTGTGAAAATCGATACTTCTGAACGAATATAATTCAACACTTTGGACTACATTCTACCATACATCCTCGAATTCAGGGTTAGTGGGCGTATCTCTTCACCGAGGCCGGACTTGGAGATAAACGCATTGCGATACGTTTGTAATCTTTTGAGAAACACAACGCCCCATACAAGGACGTTTTACCGCAACCAGAATGGGTTGCCTATCCATTCGGCGTCCAAGTGGTTACGTTGCAAACGTTGGTAGCCTACATTCGTTTGTTCAGACTGCTACCAACTTTTGCATACAGCCGCCATATTTGAAACTTAAAACATACAATTTTTTTGTATAATAATCTCATGACGTGCGTATTTGTTTGTAGGTTGTGTCATACTTTCTTGAGCCTGTGTCAAAATTGACAGCAAGGTTGACTTACTGATACCGTTCCACATTGCCCGTGTATGTATTGAACGATCACCTGACAGTCCTCGAATCTGTCGTTGAGAGAATTCGCTACTGTTCTCCTCTACAGCATTTGCATGCCTATAGTTTTGACTTTTAATACGACACCATCCGAGACAATCACAGACAATGTGCACATGTTCTCGCTATATATCAGTATATATTTGATTGGTTTATGGCTCCTCCATAAACTCCTCCATATTAAACTCCTACCAAACAGCGTGGTGCATAGTACATATTATAGTAGTTCAGGTATCTATGTGCTGAATGTCATGCACCAACAGCCAACAGCAAAAGCCATTCAATATAACAAATACTCCAACCGCCTGTGCTTTTGTACTTCTTTATCATGGCAGTAAAGTACTTTATGTCTCTTTACCTGTCAGATGTTGCACCGACCTTTCGACTTGCCAGTTACTACGGAAACCACATGGTCCTGCAAATGGAACCACATAAGTCGAAGATCTGGGGATACGGAGCTGCCAATGCAAATTTGGAGTTGATTCTAAAGGGAAAGCCTTACGTCACACAAACTTATCCAGGTGGTATCTGCATAATAACCTTTCGCATATATAAGCCGTTTTGGTCTCTCTGAACAACATATTAGACAAACTCATAGATGTAGTCCTTAATATGACACACCTCAATTATTTACAAATTTAGCCATTGATTCAAACACCTGTATCGTTTTTTCCCCTACATCCTTGACTGAATATTTTCATCGTCTTTTTCGATTTGCTCTTATATTTGTTCGGTAATTTGCGATCCCTATACTTTCTTTGTGATCTAACAATAGCGATGATAATGAAGATGAATGGTGTTGATAACGATGACGACGACAATGCTAGTGCTGCCAATGATGAAGACGGCGGTCGTTGTTATCATCGTCGTCGTCCTCATCACCCATCATATAATGATCATCATCATTATTACCATCACAATCTTCATCATTATCATCGTCATCATTTATACCTTTGAAGGACCGGATCAAGAGTGGATATGGCAAGTAATCCTCGATAGGATGCTCCGAGTGGACCGTTCGATATTACTATAAAACACCGAGACACACAAAATGTTACGGAAGTTATTGTACTTCAGGATGTCCTGTTTGGTGACGTGTGGTTTTGCAGCGGTCAAAGCAACATGCAATTCACAGTAAACGAGGTTGGTTTTCAAACATTTGGTCAGGGTGATAATTTAAATGCTATTCAATGATTGACCTCCACACTAGAATCCTCTTTAGGTTTAGAATCTCCTTCGGGTATTTGATTATTCATATATCAGCTGCATTGATGGGTTACAGATTGCATGACCTTCACCTTACAATCTATTCCGTGGCAGGTTTTCAATGCAAGTCAGGAGATGATGGAATCTTACAAGTACCCGAACGTCAGGCTATTTACAGCAGATTTGGTCGAATCACATGAACCTTACTACGACCTGAAGTCAGTATTAGAACCGTGGTCAATACCTTCACCAGGTAAATTCTACAGAAACTAGCACAAGCCAAACAAATTACCTAATATTTACCACAGGCCTGGCAAGAATTATTAGTGTAGGAGTTATGAATATGATCAATAAATGTCTTGTATTAAACTTCTTTTCATTATACAAGCCTTACCTGTGTCTGGTGTGTGCCTATTACTTTACCCTAGCTATCTGTGTATAGTGTTTCAAAGAAAACAGTATATCTGTTAATTGCCCTCCCTAATCCCCTTCATTAATTTGTTCTGCCGATCACTGACACGAGGGCTTATCGCCCTTACCATTTAACTCGTTAGCAGCTCATAAGGTAGTAGACGTTTACTACCTTATGAGCCGCTAACGAGGTATTTGGTCAGGGCGATAAGCCCCCCCCCCCCCCCCCCGGTCAGTGATCGGTAGGACAAATTAATGAAGGGGATTAGGGAGGGCAATTAACAGATATAGACTGTTTTCTTTGAAACACTATACACAGATAGCTAGGGTAAAGTAATAGGCACACACTAGCTTGTATAATGAAAAATAGTTTAATACAAGACATTTATTGATCATATTCATAACTTCTACACTAATAATTCTTGCAAGGCCCTGTGATATTTACCGACACTTGAAATTCAAAATGGCCGCCATCCCCGTTTGTTAATTCTACGGAAAAAAAAAAAAAAATCGATTTTTACAACAATTACCTGATGAAGATCAGGTACACCACGAACTTCAAAACGAGTCCCCCACTAGTAGTAGATGAAAATGTGCTGTCAAATTTTGAATATCTGTGCCCGAGGCGCAGTAGCAGGAAGACACACGTCTCTCAATGGGTAAAACAGATGACCAAACTTTAGTTGTGAAACTGACATTGTGTAATTATTCTCCAAATGTGTAGCCAAGGAGGCTAAATTGAGAGTGGGAGCAAATTTAAAGATTTTAAAAAAATGAACACTGATGTGATCTACAATTATGCAAAGGAATTACTGTGGTGGCGGCTTTTATCATTGGGTTCGTCAGATGTGTGGTCTTAACAGACGTGACGGTGTATGAAAGGTAAACGTTAACAGGGGATGTCAAGTCTGTACCTTGTGTCACTTTCAGAAACTGTCGCGAAAGGACCCAAAGTCTACTTCTCGGCTCTGTGCTGGTTCTACGGTCGGAACATCTACGACCATTTCAAATATCCGATTGGACTGGTCGTAAGCTGCTGGGGTGGCACGCCCATTGAAGCATGGTCTTCGCCGGATTCATTGAGGAAGTGTAATATTACAGATGAACCCGTAAAAGACAGGTACAAGTTTCGCAAAATGTGCATCATGGACAGATAACTATCTCTCAGTATCTTAATATGATTGCTAGCAGTGCTCTACGCTTGCGATAATCCAGTGGTTACTCCCAATTTTCGATCTTGATAGCGAAAGGGATTATCGATCATTCCATTGGCCTAATATGAGAATCACATGACGTAATTGGTCCCATCTATTCCTAAAACACTGCAAGACTGTGTATTGTTTCTCACATGGCTTTCTACCGACTGTCTTTCTGTTTATACCCCGACGTAGCTCGATCTGAAGGTTTTTGCTTCCCTCCCTTATTTTGATTAATCTCCATAGGAAACTAATCTACCCAATGAAGAATCCAGCAGTTCCTCCTAACTACGGAGGGGAAGTGCCCGGACCTGCGGAGCATTCCATTTTGTGGAATTCCATGATCCATCCCTTTCTGAACCTAACCGTAAGAGGCGTCCTTTGGTACCAAGGTAATACAGTACGATCTCTCCGAATTTTGAGAATTTCCATTCTTCAAAAATGGAGAGAATATTATGTGCTTTCAAACTTTTTCATTCACAGAATATTATAATTTTTTTTACTACGGTTTCGGTTGGAAATTGACATCTGATAGGCTTGTATTTCAGGGAAATATGGTCACATCTTTTTCATTTCAGGCGAGTCCAATGCACCTGCGCCAGAGAGTTATTCTTGCTCATTTCCTGCAATGATTGAGGATTGGAGGGACAAGTTTTACATAGGAACAGATAAACAAACCGATCAGCAGTTTCCGTTTGGATTTGTGCAGGTACTTCATCTGACGTTATTCACCATACCTTCATCCCATGGTCTTTCTGGTTACGATTCGGAGACGAGAAGTGAATGAATTCATGATGTGATGTTACAATTGTGATGATTAATACGTAGATTCGATATTGGTTACCAAGGGCACGTATTCCACTCTGAATATACAACCCGAATTCATCAAACTCTTAACCCGGTGTCGTTTCGTGAACTTTCGCCTGTGTTGATTTGTCTTGTGATTTGTTTCAATAATAGTCACCAGACCACCTTGTTTCCCTAGGCCGTCAGCTGATCAATTTATTTCATATAAACGAACGAAAATCTTTCCCTACTTCAGTATGGAGATATTCAAAGGCTTAATGAGTACAAATTTTGTCTAAAAACGTCCTCATTTCAGCTCAGGGGTGATTGTTTCTCTAAAACCCTTTTCAATCGCGAATTTTCTCCTTTCAAATTACGCATTCTAACCCCCTGTTTTACCAGGGGTTCCACAGGCGCTAGTAGTATTGCCCCCCCCCCCCCCATCCGATCAATTCTATATGAGAGCATCCCAGTTTAAAAACTTGAGGGAACATGTTTGTTTTGCAGATATCTTCAGTCCAAGGAAATGAAACTCTTATTAACGGGTATCCAACGATAAGATGGCACCAAACGGCTGATTATGGTTACGTACCCAATGAAAAAAATGCCAAATGTGTTCATGGCTGTTGCTATGGACATTGGCGACCCACAGTCGCCATGGGGACCGTGAGTATTACTCTTTGTCCAATGTCGGTCTCAGCCCAGTTCTTATCGTTTACCGTCTACCTTGCAGCAATCTTGCCAGTCTTTCATTTCCCGTGGCAATAATTCTTTGTTTCCCAATCTGACATAAATGTATCATAAATCTTATAGGCCTGACTAGATTTCCGTATAACTCCGTAGGGTTCATCCAAGGTACAAGGAGGACGCCGCTCATCGTTTGACGCTAGCTGGCAGAGCCGTAGCGTACGGAGAAAACTATGTGAAGTTCCAAGGACCTTTCCCAACGGAAATCATCATTATACCGCAATCAAATATCATCGATATTATATACGACAACAAGAAAACTGAAATTGTGATACATTATGACAACGGCTTCGAGGTAAAGTATGAAAACAAATTTACTTGATATATCTAATAGTGGATGACGGTATATATATATACTATTAGTCCGCCATGTTTCATCTTAATTTCTTAGTGCAGTTATATATTGTCAATCATAATAGGAGTGTTTGAGCCTCAGTCCGCATATCTGGTCCAAGAGATATATCTTACCTGTGGTGTGCTTCCACCAAACCACGCTAACCAGTCTGATGTCAATGCAGATACTCGACAGATTCTCAATGACAAAGCAGAAAGAGGTCTCATGATACAAATACCAAAACTCGTGACATCGTCAAATTTTGAACCAAAAGGGGATCTTTAGAACCATGCTTATTTTTGGTGTTTTCGGTAAAAAATCTTCTTCTCTGAAACCGCTTGTCGGATTGCTTTGAAATTTGATATACAGTTTACTTAGGGTGACTTCAGTCAGATTTGTACAAATCGTGGTGAAATTTGCATATTTGTATTTTTAAGGCAATTTTTGTCATTTTTGGTTAAAATATCTTTAAAAATCTTCTTCTTCAAAACTACCAGTCACATAGCTTTGATATTTGATACATGTGTCCCTAGGGATGATCGATTTCAGATTTGTTCAAATTGTGCAGAAATATGCAAATTTGCATTTTCAAGGCAATTATTGCCATTTTTAGTCAAAAATGTATTTCTCAAAAAGTAATGATCTGATAGCTTTGAAATTTGGTATACAGGTTCCTACAGATGAAGTAAATGATATTTATTGAAATTATGATGAAATCTGCAATTTTGTATTTTTGGGGCCATTTTGCCATTTTTGGTCAAAAAATGTGTATTTCCAAAACTACTCATCTTATGCCTTTGATATTTGGTACACAGGTTCCTACAGATCACCTAAATGATATTGAAATTATGATGAAATCTGCAATTTTGTAATTTTGGGGCAATTTTTGCTGTTTTTGGTCAAAAAATGTGTTTCTCAAAAAGTACTGGTCTGATAGCTTTGAAATTTGGTATACTGGTTTTTACAGATGAGCTAAGTAATATGTATTTAATTTCTCATGAAATCTGTAGTTTTGTATTTTTGGGGCAATTTTAGCCATTTTTGGTCAAAAAATGTGTATTTCCAAAACTACTCATCTGATAGCTTTGAAATTTGGTATACAGGTTTCTCTAGATGAACTAAATGATATTTATTGAAATTATGATGAAATCTGGAATTTTGAATTTTGGGGGGGGAAGTTTTAATTTTTGGTCAAAAAATGTGTTTCTCAAAAAGTACTGGTCTAACAGCTTTGAAATTTGGTATACTTGTTTCTATAGATGAACTAAATTTGATCTTTTGAAATTATAATGAAATCTGCAATTTTTAGTCCCCGCGGACGAAGTCCGGCGGGGACTTATAGATTGGGTCCCGTCCGTGTGTCCGTCCGTCCGTCCGTCCGTCCGTCCGTCATCAACAGTTTCTCAGATACTGCTGAACCAATTTTGTTCAAACTTGGCACAAAGGCATAGCACTATGACCTACAGATGCACATTGATTTATTTTGCGATACGATCCAATATGGCCGCCAGACGGCCATTTTATTACAATTTTTTCATGTACAGAGCCATAACTCAGACATGTTTCAACCGATTTTATTCAAAGTTGGTACAAGGACATTGACCAATGTCATAGATATGCACGTCAATTTGTTTTGTGATATGATCCAATATGGCCGCCAGGCGGCCATTTTATTACGATTTTTTCATGTACAGAGCCATAACTCAGGCATGTTTCAACCGATTTTATTCAAAGTTGGTACAAGGACAATGACCAATGTCATACATATGCACAATGATTTGTTTTGTGATACGATCCAACATGGCTGCCAGGCGGCCATTTTGTTATGATTTTTTCATGTACAGAGCCATAACTCAGGCATATCTCAACCGATTTTATTCAAAGTTGGTACAAGGACATTGACCTATGTCATATATATGCATGTTGATTTGTTTTGTGATACGATCCAATATGGCCTCCAGGCGGCCATTTTATTACGATTTTTTCATGTACAGCGCCATAACTCAGACATGTTTCAACCGATTTTATTCAAAGTTGGTACAAGGACATTGACCAATGTCATAGATATGCATGTCAATTTGTTTTGTGATATGATCCAATATGGCTGCTGTGCAGCCATTTTGTTATGATTTTTTGTGTACAGAGCCATAATTCAGGCATATCTCAACTGATTTTATTCAAAGTTGGTACAAGGACATTGACCTATGTCATACATATACACATTGATTTGTTTTGTGATACGATCCAATATGGCCGCCTTGTGGCCGTTTTTTTATGATTTCTCATGTCCTGAACCATAACTCAGACATGTATCAAGCAAATTTATTCAAAGTTGGTACAAGGACATTGACTTATAGTATACATATGTACTTTGATATAAATATGTACTTTGATTTGTTTCTCGATAAGGTCCGATATGACCACATGGTGGCAATTTTGTTATGTTTTTTTTTCATGTCGAGAGCCATAACTCTGGCAAGTCTCAACTGATTTTATTCAAAGTTTGTAACTGGACATTGAATTATGTCATACATATACATGTAGATTTTTTAAACGGTAAGATCAAATATCGCTGCGTGGCGGCGATTTTGTTACAATTTTCTCATACTGAGCCATAACTCAGATATATTTCCACCAGTATCATTCAAAGTTAGTACAAGGACATTGACATATTTCATACATGCTCGTCAATTTGTTTCACGTCATGTAGCAGTATCATGTCAATTATTGAAGTTTCTGATATGTCAAGAAATACTGCATCAAATTTCATGACACTTTGTACAGATGTTAAGCTCACATTGCTTTAACAGTGAAAAAGACATTTATCAGTGTCATTTTAATTAATTTGTAATTGCATATGTAATGAACTTTCCTAATTAGACTATCCACAAATACAACGTCAAATTTGATGAAACTTGATACAGATGTTGATCTCATAGTGTTGTAAATACTGCATTAAACTTTATGAAATATGGTACCGGTGATAATCTATTAGTGTTAGGATAGTATGAAAAAGTGTTTTGCAACATCCTGTCAACTAATTCCCAGTTGACTCATTTAATGACCTTTAGGATAGTGGCCTACATTGATTTTATGTTTTCATCACCATGGAACTCATTCTTGGCCATTGAGTGCCATCTGTATCAAAGTATTTTTATCACAGGACCTGTAATCAAAGTACCCATTAGCAAGCGGGGACTGTGTCATCAACGATGACTTGTTATTTTTGGGGGCAATTGTTGCCATTTTGGTCAGAAAATTTTGTTCTCAAAAAACTACTCATCAGATAGCTTTGGTTGACATGTTCTTAGGGATGATCTGCTGTGATATATTCAAAGTATGATGAAATCTTCAATTGTGTATTTTTGCAGCTATTTTAGCCACTTTTTTCTGGCCACTGAATTAAGTTATCAAAGATTTCCACCTCCTTCATCAACATGTGTCAAAAATAATTATTCTCTATGAAACACAGCGGAGCTATATCGGCCGCTAGGTCGCTTTTTTCTTAATTTCAAAAAAGAGTAAACAACTTGATGGTTCATTATTTACATTTTGTTACAGGTCTGCTGTTCACCGACCAATAATTGCACTTACATCTCCACTGACTGGCATGCAGCACCTATCTCGTCTGCAATCGGTACATATGGTGTACAACTCTCCACCAAACAGTGTTCTAACGAAACGATGCAAGCAATTCGGTATGCGTGGAGGGATTATCCGTGTGTCTACAAGCAGTGTTCAGTTTACAGTCGTGTCAATGCCCTCCCGGCGCCCATATTTCTCTTTTCTCTAACTGATAAGAGAGTGATATGGAAATAGACGCTGACCAGACGCAGTGGCCATACTCGTGTAAGATGTAGTCACTGCCATATTAAGTCTTTCCATTATTTACCGAGAACAATATTTTCCATTATATTTTATGCAGTATATCGCAATGGAGCTATATCCTTGCAATTTTCAAACTACTCAGTTTTTTGTTAAGACTTTTGAACTGAGTAATTTTACGTGTTCCACTCCGGAAGCATCAGTTGGCATAGCCACATATTTTACGCGTTCATAAACCTTTTTGATTTCATCTGCATATGCCGTTGTGAAAACTTGGACGTCACCGATGATGTGTGTATTATGCAACCATTCGGTAGTCTCATTTTGTGTATTGATAGACGGATAACATTTCATCATTGCGACACAATTTCGTACAGAAAATCTTTCAGTTATACATGAATGATGTGAAACCCTAGCCGAGTGTTCAACTTATGATCACATGACTTTATTCCATGATGCAGAGGCCAAATAAGAACACTTCTCACAGTCTGGCTGGACCAGCTGTCATATTGGCGACATTCTTGATAAATGAGTCTTTTATTTGAGCCCACCTCTGTTTCTTGCCGTGTAACATCTTAACTACTTACCATATGTAGGGTTTTCATGTTTATTGTGTTGTACAAAAGATATAGGCGTTTGTACTTACTTCGTATTAATGCACAGAAGTCTTTCAACTCAGGGACAGTGAACTCACAAGAACAATACATTCCTGCATTTTGATAGTGACTTGGCCATGAATACCGTTCATGTTCTCGTGGTGTGTCACCAAGTACTGTACAACAGTAAAGTCATTTCACTTCCTGATTCAGCTAGTCTTGTCTGTTCTTGATTTTACAGTACGTGGATTCGTCACACTGCTTAAAAGATGGTAGCGTCTATTGCAGAACACATGATGAGTAGATAGTGTTGAAATATGTAAAGTACTCATGACCTTGTTGTTACCCAAAACATTAAATGTGTCTTTGACAACTGACAAAAATCTTAAGACTCTCTTTCAGCTTTGTTTTCTATAGAAAATGTTATCAGAAAATAATACAAAGCAGACGATACTGCATAATATCCTTATGAAAACATATCACTTAGTACTCAAAGTTAGTATACCCAAAGGCCATTTCAAGTGATTTCTGCCATCCTCAAAATTGTTTGAGATATTCGAAAATGTATTTCTCATTTCATCTTTCAACATACCAGGCTTGAAACCAAGAGAGATATTGCTGCCTCAGAAAAAATGTCCTCAAAACCACGATCTTGATAATTCTGTCATTTATCGTAGCAGCATTGCGTCATCCTGGCCAAGAAATCTTGAAAACTGCATTATTAGTACTTTTTTGGTGAAAAAATGTTGAACCGAAACTGGACAAATCAGATCGCAATTAACCTATGTTAACGTCACATCAACCATATTTTCTACTTTGTGTCACATGTGTCAACCCATCCCCGTTTGCCAAATCACAGCGCCCTTCCATGTTTTAATGAGTGCCAATGGTTTGCAAATGTGGAAATGATAAATTTACACGGTCTCTGATCGGGCAACCGCGATAGATTAAGATCATGCCTCCGCTAGGGCCTTCACGTCCTCCGACACACGGCAAAGGCCGCTGTGCGCATAACAAGAGGAATGTGAAAGGCTAAATTGCTTTCCAATGCTTGCAGCGCGGCGGTTTTCGCCGTATGTCGAACCCCAAGAGACTGTGAAACTACTAGTCTCAAGGTATCATTTGAGTTAAATCGTCCATACCTACAAGCATAAGGCCAAAGTAATTAAATTCTTTGTTTTGCGTCCCCACCCTCTTAGGTTTTAAAGGTTTTCATGAAAAACACACACAGTGTTGTTATAGTCGTACCTCGCCGGTCTGGGGAGTGTACTCACTGCTGAGAGGTACTTCGAGATCTTTGACAGAGTAGAGACTCACAGAGTTGTTGGATATCAATGATGGTGGTTTATTACTGAAGTGTAAAGTTTACACATCTGATGCCCAGCTACCTCCGACTGAAAATAGTGGGTGATCATCCCTTTTTAAAAAGAAATCCTAACATCCTAATTAGATCAAATTATTAATCCTCCAATCACTAATCAACTAATATTTCCTGATTGGCTACAATAATTAATATATTCTTCCCTTCAAGAAATACATTACTAAACCTTCTCTGATAGGATATTGATCATATAAAATCTTACATGATCTGCATAGGTGACATCATCGTTATACAACATTTCCCTTATGTAATCGTCCCAGGGTCCTGCCTGGAATTTAAATATTGACTATAAGAATTCACTTTACTGCCTTGACACTAGATGTCACTAATAAAAGTGTCTATCTTTATCCTTGATACTTAGGTGTCAATGACGTAAATACATTAAATGTCCCTAACAACGGAGTTTGAACCAAGATGTGTGAAAATTCATAACGATCATTAACCCTTACACAGACTTGAAAAGTTCAACCCTCTCGTTCACTGACCTTTGTACAGATTCCGAAATTACAAAAACGATATCAGTAATCCAAAGAAAATTTAGTCTGTAACAGTGTATTTGAATAGGAAATTTAGGACATACCCGCTTAGCTTTTCTGAACTAAAAATTTTGTTACATTTTTTTATTTGCTGCAATCAAATTACATTGTGTTAATTTTCTTGTGTGTGTTTTTCAGCCGCTTACACGCGTACCTTTTCCCATTTTGAGTGGACGCAAAACAAAAAATTTAATCACTTTGGCCTAATTATGCTCTATGGGATGCGGCATCAATTAAAACGTCGTCTAAAGGTATTGTGTCATTCTAAGTCCTTGAGAAGCTATCCAAATTTGCAAAAAAACCGCCCTAAAAGTTTCTCCTGTTACAACTTGAAAGCGTAGCCCGGCTGGTCTAGAGCAAACACTACTAGTTCTACTGGACTTGTCGATATGGTACATGTACTTGTGCATGCCAACACAAGTATTCTGATTACAGTCATGCAATAACTTAGGAGGAGAGAGTGTTTCTATGTTGACTTTTAAAGAATGTAAACAAAGGCAAAATTTTGGGGAATATAGGCCTAAAGATAACGGAGTAATACTTCAAAATACACTTTGTGAAAACGGAATCGCATTGTCTCGTTGGGAATTACGATTTCATCGAAGTCGTCTACAAAATAAGGGAGGAGCCCCGCGGCATCCGTTCTAAAGCGACAGTTGATACGTTTAAGTATATTGCAAATCTAACTTTTTGGATTACAGTTTTCACTTTCCCTCCAATTGTTTGCTTCCTTTCAAATGTTATAGAATAGCATACTTATGTTGAAAAACCCCACCATTAATGGGGCGAATAGTCCAAGAGCTAAATAGGCCACCAAGGGACTGTGATATCTTCCACAGTCACCTGTGGTCGGTGTATTCTGCTCGGCGTCTATGCCCCCATAGACGTGTGTATATATGCCCGAGAAAAAGACACAAGCTTATGTACACACATCTATGGGGGCATAGACGCCGAGCGGAATAGACAGTGAAAAGACCGACCACAGGTGACTGTGATATCTTCATATGGGGGGGGGGGGGGTGTCCCGCCCGAATCGAAAATATCTATCCATGTATATTTCAAAACATGACCCATAGTTAGCGATTTCTTTGAGAAATTTTGGGAAATTTTAAACTTTATTTTGTTAAACATGTGAAGGTTTTCCTAAAGCATTGGACATTTGCTTCGGGTGAAAACTCGACCCATGTTTAGGGACTGGTCAGTTTCTTCGGCCTGGGGGGGGGGGAGGGGGCGGTGGATTATTTTTTGCCGACGTCAAAAAGTGGCTGACCCCCCTATTCCAAATTTTGAAAACAGATTGACAACCCATATTCCAAATTTCGAAAACATTTCTACATACATTTATATTTTAAATAGTCATTTTATGTTTTAATGAAAATGTTGACATGTCAGTTGTGTCAATCTTAAAGTTTGAATACAGTACATTTTGAATGAGCTGTATTTTGAATGAGCTGTTAATGTATTTCACACTTTCTATGATTAACCAGATTCCTTAACTGTTGTACAGAAATGGATGTCAATCATTAATATCAAAGAGGAAAAAGCAGTTAATTAAAAACTTTGATGGGTGTTAAGACTTGCCAGCCATCCTATTAAATCTCCTGAGGAGCCATATGGAGCTTTTTTAGCCAAATCTGATGTGTACAGTGTCTGAGAGGACCTTTTCTTGTAACATTGAAACCATAAAAGCACAGCTAATAATGACAAAAACTGCCCTTTTTAAGTGTTATTTTGTTCATAAAAAAGCATCTTTCCACAGAAAAGCTGTGACACAAAGGAAAATAATTGCATCAATGAGAAGGAAAGATATCTTGTCATTTTTCTATCTCTAAAATAAGTCACTGTATCAAATATATATTGTGAAATATTTGTGCATGTTGCTTTCTCATATTGAATTCTCATAGAGAGAACAGAAAAGTATCAGGAATTTGTCATCCTTTTCATATGAAATGCAGATTTCATAATGGTACACTTTCAAGATATCTCTGATTTATTAAAGTATGGCGCCCGAAGGGCGCGCCGAAAAATATGAAACATCCTGATATCTCTGATATATATGCCTTGTATGCTAAAGGTATGCAGTCACCTGTAATCTAAATATGCCAATATATGGTCAAAGGGGCGTTCCTTGGTATTCAAAATGTCCATGTGAAGGCGCTGTTTTTAAAAAGCGGCCACCCGCTTAAAATCTGTGATTGGTCGGATTTTCTCTTTCCATGGTAACTGTGGCAAAATTGGAACAGGTGACAGTATACCTTTAAAGTGGCACTCCCACTTGGTAACATTTTTAAAACACATTTTTTTAGTGCCAACGGTCGATATTTGACGTGGCGACTGCGCGCGGATCGCGAGATATCAATAAAAACATGTCTTCAAAAAAGTAAAAGTTTGAATTCCGGTGGCCCACCTAAATTCAGCTTCCGAACATCGAAGGTTCGGCACTGGGGCCACTGTCAACTAAGCTATGGAGTACGAGTCTACACTGACGCTGCTGTACGCCACAGTGCCACTTGCGTCGGTGATCGGTCATGCCCCGTGGGAGAAAGCTGAGTCTTACTGACTTGGTGAAAAAACGAAAAACAATTTTTGCTGATTCCACCAGAATTCGCATAGGTGACTAGCCCAGTTACGTGCGGTTGATACATAGCGGCCACCGCGTGGTATGCATAGGCGCATACCACGCGCGCGGTGAACCACACGTACTGTGTGGCAGACGAAAAAATGTAGTCATCGGAGGAGGCTAATATTTTACACGTAAAAACTGATATTTATGTGGTATTGGTTAAAATATAATACAACTGATTTAGAATAATGAAAACGACAAAAGCTAAGAAGACGTTTTCAAAAACTGACCTGTGGTAAAGACATAATGCTGTATATAAAGTCATCGCAGTGGGAGGTAAAATTTCGTTCGAACTTATTATGGACTCCCTAGAATATCATCAATCAGCACAACAACAAACCTTCGGGGGATTTCGCGTCATAATCAGAAACGATCGTAAAACTTCGGGATGTGAAAAATACACTCGGGAAATGACATGTTTATATTGATATCTCGCGATCCGCGCGCAGTCGCCACGTCAAATATCGACCGTTGGCATTAAAAAAATGTGTTTTAAAAATGTTACCATATGGGAGTGCCTCTTTAAAGTCATGCACCTGAAGGGCATGCTGAAAAATGTCTGATATATTTAAGTAATGAGCTTGAAGAGCACGCTGAAAAATATTGAACGTACAGATATCTCTGATGTATGTATGCTTGATATGTTTAAGTTGGGCGTGCTGAAAAATGTGACTGATGATTAAAGTTAGGCTACACGCCCGAAGGGCGCGCCGAAAAATACAACTGAATGATGAAATTTGTGGCTGACATTAGCATTTTAGGCAATGATGAGCCTGTGTCAAAATTCAAAAACACACTGACCCCCCCCCCCTATTTGACATTTCAAAAACATGGTGACCCCCCTATCACCAAAGTCAAAACAGGGTGACACCCCCCCCCATGAATCCACCCCCCAGGCTGAAGAAACTGACCAGTCCCTTAGGGCCTAGTGATCTTTCGTGAAAAATCGACCCATGTATAGGGATTTTTTGCGAAAAAGTATCCCATTAGGCAGGGCTGCATATACCCGTAAACCCTTTACTATGAGAGTACACCCCCTCCCCTGGCGCCCACTGCACTGTACTCTGTGAAACCTCTGAAAAGGCTCACTTCAGTAGGAACCGCGACTGCACTCTCTGCTTAGAAAGCACGTTCTTGAAAAATTGGTCACGTGCCGCACATTGTGCGAATGGCGTCAACAAGTTTATATACACAGCGCCCGCTTTCATTAGTAATGTCCTTTCATGTGAATTACCGGAATGGATTCTTTTGCGCCACGGACGTACTCTTAAGGGTTTAAATAATTTTCAACGGAATTAAATAAACTCAAACGAATGATGGGGAAAAGTTTACAGAGTGTTCTTTGACAAAGGCCTGTGATGCTGAATCTGAGGTGTCCCGGATGTTATTGAAATCATGTGATGACGTTGACCTAACGTGTGTTTGGTAAGTCGAGTCACTATCAGATTTTGGTGCCGATGGCCAAGTTTCTGGAAGCTGTGTCCGTAGTATATTTCTCAGCCGTACCCTATCGCATAGATCGCCCTGACATCAAATATTGATACACCCAGGTCACACTTCCGCCACCAATGTCTTCGAATTAATGAACTTACTGCAAGGTTTTGATGCACCGTGTGTTGAGAGTCGTATCACCATAGGGGGTCCAATCTCCGATGATGACGATGATGATGATTAAATATTTAAAAATGAAGATAAATAAACATATATTTGGACTCAGTAAATTTGTTGTTATTGTTGTTGTTATTGTTGTTGTCGTTGTTGATACTATTTGCAGAAAAGAACAAAGTATGCGCTGCAAATTTCAACACAGCCTAACTATACATGTGCGTCGCAAATTCAATACAGCCTAACTATACATGTGCGTTGCAAATTCAATACAGCCTAACTATACATGTGCGTTGCTGCCTAACTATACATGTGCGTTGCAAATTCAATACAGCCTAACTATACATGTGCGTTGCTGCCTAACTATACATGTGCGTTGCAAATTCAATACAGCCTAACATTACCCAAGGGGTGTCACTTCATTGCCACACACTTTTTTCGATCGCCAAAAATGCACCTAGCATGCATCGAAATCGGTAAAATTCGACGTAGGGTCAAAGCACATTAGTCCTTCTCAATAATACTCCAACATTTTTACCTCTTACCGATGAAAAGTCGAGAAATCAGCAAGTTTTTCAGCGTATCTGGACGTCTCTTACATTTCAGATTTAAAAGGCGAGGCAGTGTATTGAGTCACGTGGGCGCTTTTCAAATCGAACCAATAGCAGAGCTGAATGGACCAGCGTGAAAACCCGGAGGCAACGTAAGTTTCTCACATCTTTGGAAAGAACGATCTCTTGCTGCGGGTGAACTGGAACTGTTAAAGTTACCAGAATTTCGTATGCAGACGCACGCAGACAGTGTCACCCATAGTCTTCCAAAGACGTGAGAAACTTACGTTACTGCCGGGTTTTCACGCTGGGCCCATTCGTTCAGTACGGGCTCTGACCCTACATCGAATTTTACCGCTCTCGATGCTTGCTGGGTGCATTTTGGCGAGCTCTGCTATTGGTTCGATTGAAAAGCGCCCACGTGACTCAATACACTGCCTCGCCTTTTAAATCTGAAATGTAAGAGACGTCCAGATACGCTGAAAAACTTGCTGATTTCTCGACTTTTCATCGGTAAGAGGTAAAAATGTTGGAGTATTATTGAGAAGGACTAATGTGCTTTGACCCTACGTCGAATTTTACCGATTTCGATGCATGCTAGGTGCATTTTTGGCGATCGAAAAAAAGTGTGTGGCAATGAAGTGACACCCCTTGGGTAATGTTAGGCTGTATTGAATTTGCAACGCACATGTATAGTTAGGCAGCAACGCACATGTATAGTTAGGCTGTATTGAATTTGCAACGCACATGTATATTAGGCAGCAACGCACATGTATAGTTAGGCTGTAGGCCTATTGAATTTGCAACGCACATGTATAGTTAGGCTGTATTGAATTTGCGACGCACATGTATAGTTAGGCTGTGTTGAAATTTGCAGCGCATACTTTGTTCTTTTCTGCAAATAGTATCAACAACGACAACAACAATAACAACAACAATAACAACAAATTTACTGAGTCCAAATATATGTTTATTTATCTTCATTTTTAAATATTTAATCATCATCATCGTCATCATCGGAGATTGGATCCCCTATGGTATCACCTGAGGATGACGTGCTGACCGGAGAGAACCCGTCTCAAGTCCTAACGTGCAAGTGTGGTGAAAATGGTATTGTATCAATCTGTGCAAAATGCTCTGAAAGACTAGTGTATGCTGAAACTTGTGACTGGTTAAACTTAAAGTTTTTTAATATTGAATTGTTAGAAAATTTCCTTTTAACCCCGACCCTCCCCTGTTCAGAGACAAGTAGGAGAAAGAGACTGGGTTATAATTATAATGTGTCGTTCGGCGCCATTGGGGATAAATTAAACTCCCTTAGCTTACTTGCTGTTATCATTACCAACAAGGCTGAAGTAATTAAAATTCTTTGTTTTGCGGCTCTTTTTTTTTAATTTCGAGGGGAGCAAAAATCAGTTTATTTTTCTTTCTTTTACCTCCATGGTTGCACGCACAGTCGAAATTGTTGCATGGATGATGCACGTAAAACATCTATTTTTTACGTCCATGTTGTTAGGTACACAGCGACTTGGCTTTTGTGCCGACAAATTTTTGTTTACAAATTTTGCAAATGTACCGAAAACACCTGCATTAATGCAGAATATCACATCTTACTTAGTGAAAATTTGGAGCTGAAAAAGTAGTTGTACTTCGATTCTTGAATCGGCAGAGCCAATCGGGTACTAGGTAGCACCATGGATGTAAAAAATAGATTTTTTACATCCATGGTAGCACGCAGACACGAAACAATCGAGTAAACACTCTGTGTTTTGGAACCACTTACCCAGAATTTTTAGTGGACGCTACACAAAGAATTTAATCACTTCGGTTTCAATCATAGACCCTAAAATGGCCCAATCCTGCTGATCACTGCATACTTCACGTTGTGTGTTGTGGAGACTGTAACACAGTCTCTCTATCCGCAGAGAGATTGTGCAAGGGGTCATACCACCATTTCCATGAGTAGGCAAATAATCTTGGTGAGATGTTTACTCAGTGATAAGTTTGCAACTTCCCGCCTTTGTTCCAGGAGTTTTATTTTCCAATATTTGAGCGAACCCTGGAGGAATACCGTACTAGTTTGTCTCAGATTCATTCCCCTGTAAGGACTGGCTCAGAACCGAAACCTAACAGTGAAGACTTTCGGCAGTCTCTTCAGTATTTTGCAAGGTAGGTTTGTTATGTGATCAGATCAAAGTTGTGTTTTCACTGTTTTTAACATTTACATTGCCAATTCAGTCATTTGCATCTGTGAAGAGAAGGCTGGCACTCTGCAATTGCAGTATATTCAACCACCAGAAGATCTCACAGACTTCCACTTTTCTATTTCAAAACTGGAAGCCATGCACTGTATAAATGTTTTTGTAAATGCAATCACATATCAATTAGCTGTTTCATAATAGGCTCAGCCCACTCCCATTTAAATTTGTGGTTGCCAAGGACTGTAAACTAGCAGATAATCCATTAGAGGAAGCCCTGCCCATCTAAGTATCAAATAATCTTGATTCAGACTTTGCCCTCATGCAGGCTATCATAACCATAGATCCTTGAGCGAGACTGGATGCATTGCTTCAAAATTACATCACTCTGTGACTGTTGACCTCCAAAGGGATTACTTAAACACAAACACAACCTGACAGTCATTTTCTTTTGAGGTGCTGTTCACAACACCAAAGATTTACCAAAGACGGTAGAGAAACTACTGAAACATACGCAGTTTTAATGTAAGTTTTAGTGGCCAACTATTTGATTTAGTAGGATACATGGTGGGATCCAGTTGTCAACTGCGGGATTTTTCTCGGCCACTATAGGTTTTTAATGGTCCACGGAGTGGTTTTCATTACCCACCCCTATTTTTAACTTGCCCTGCTGCTTGTAAAACCCAAGGATAGCTTGTACCTCCATACTTCACTTGTAATTGTGATAACTTAATCAAATGAATTACTTTGTAATGTAGATGTATGTAGACCGACATTGGTGATGTCGTGCTTAAACACATTATTTTATTGAACCCACAGACATTGCTTGATTCAACCACTAATCTGAATTCTGTAGGGAAAACGAAATGTTTAACTAGGATTTTTATTTCATTTAATGGTTTCCAATTGAGAGAGTAATGACAGTGTCAACATTTATCAAGAAATACTGCAGGGCTCGAAATAATACCTGTCTGCCTGTCCCGGACAAGTGAAATTTGGCCTTGGACAAGTAGTTTTGAAAAGTACTTGTCCAAGTGGACAGGCAGGTTTTTTCAGCCTGCAACCAGTATTTCAACCTATTGACTACAGCAAATATTCATAAGTTTAAATTTATGTACCTTTTAAAATTTTGAAAATCATTATTTGGATATTTACCTATCAGAAGAAAGTAAAAGAAAGTTTGATAATATCTAATCACTGTTTACAGGAGGCAGCCGCGTTGATTTATCTAAGGTCACGCTTCAAATCTCTTAGATTGGGAGATTCTCAGAGCTATCTCGACACTGAGGGCGCTGTTACGCCAGTTTGCATTCGACACAGTCATGAGTTTGTTGAATTGAATTTAAATTAGTATAGTTTCTTAGAATAAATTGTGCCATTTTGGACAGGTACTTTTCTCACTGGGACTGGTACTTTTTATTTTGACTTGTCTAGTGGACAGGTGGTTGAAACAAAGTATTTCGAGCCCTGTACTGCATAAAATTTCATGAAACTTTTCACAGATGACAATCTCAGAACATTTTGATGATACTGTGTGTCATATTAATTATCTGCTTATTTGCATATTTATGAACTTTTTTGATTAGTGATATAAAACGCCAAAATTCCTACACCAAATTTGATGATACCTGCCACAGATATTGATCTGATAGATATCTAACTGTACTGAGAAGTATCGGGCAGTGCATTTACATATTTAATGAAGTTTCGTAATAAGTCATGTAATTCCAAAATAACTGCATCAAATTCGATGAATCTGCTGCAGATACCGATCTGAGAGATACTGACTGTGTTGTGAAGCCTTCAGTTGTGTGAAGTTAATTAAGGGTTCATTTGCATATTTAATAAACATTGTAATAGTGAAATGACTGTAATATTATGGCACCAAATATAGTGAATCTGCTACAGATATTGATCTGATAAATATCCAATTGTTCCCTGCAGCACTGAATAGTGTCAAGTTAACAAAGTGGCCATTTGCATATTTAATGAGCTTTGTGATAAGTGATATTATTCTGAAATTACAGCATTAAATTTGATGAAACATGCTGCAGATGTTGATCTGCTAGATATCTAATTGTCCCATGAAGAAGAAGACGAGCAGTGTCAAGTTAATAGACAGGTCATTTGCATGTTGAAATGAAGTTTTATAATTAGTGATTTACTCCAAGAGTACTGTGCGAAAGTTGATGATGCCTGCTACATATAGCGATCTGACACATATCTGATTGTTCTGTGAAACGTACTACTACGTAATGAACCTGTGTAAACCATGTGAGCACATCTGATTATAACTGTAGAGCTGTTGAGTACTGCTGAAAATTTCCATTTGGATGAGACCAATGTCAGTTTGCCATAGGTGGAGATACCTGTCTTGAATGAAGCAGGATAGATTGTACTCTTTCAGACATACAGATACTTTGTCATTGTCAGTAGATATAAAAACAAACTTCATTGACATACTGTGTATGATAGTAGGCATCTTTAAAGGCATTTGTTGGCACCAATTTTCTCATCAGAAAATAGACTATAATTTCAATGAAAAACAAAAAGCTATCACCTCCATAATCATCTTATAGTCCAGAACAAAGGCGATCCCAGGGATCGCCAGAAATGCCCGATGATTTGTCTTGGCCGAGGCACAGAAATATGCAGTACCAGTCTTTTCCAATTTGTTGAAAGGTATGCAGAATCTAGTGTGTTAGCTGGCATTTAACAGTCATACATATGGTCTATTTACATGGATTTTGCATTTTCGTCACAGTTATATGATACAGCTAGTGTTGGAAGTTAATTATGAAGTCAAAGTCTCTGAAGATGAGAAGACAAGGATGGAGAACTTCCTAAGACGGGCCGATGGAAGTCTCCAGTGCTTTCTTGGTGACATATTTGAACGACTGGCAAGGGTGGCAAAATCCCCATGGGGGAATCCAACCCTGTTGAAGATCATGAAGAACATGGAAGTGACACCTGATGACAGTAAGTGACCATTCAGTGCTCTCAGCAAGTACTGTCCACCAATGAGTAAAGCCAAACAGGAGTACATGTATGTAAACTCCTTTGTTGCATCACAGGGAAGTCAGGATGAACAAAAACAACCAAATGAAAAAATCAACCAAATAAATAAACAAAAAATACAAATAACCAACAAATCAAACAAAAATAAGTTAATAACCTACAAAGTCAAAAACACAAGTAAATAAATAAATAAATGAATAAAAGAGAAAACAATAAATTGAATAAAAACTGAAATAATTGACCAAACTACACGTGCAACATATTCAAGATAAGACAGGCTCCAAAACAGTAGCTGTAGAATAAGCTGCAATAGAATATTACAAGAAGACACCTTAACCTTGCTATGGTAGCTTGTATCATTAATTTTGATGAGCCAGGTTGCACGATTTGATATGTGGTGTGTGTCTCCATTGTGACAGTTGCCAACCACTGCATACTTTACCTTGGTATTTGATGGACGGTGCATCAAAATGTATTCAGATGCACTTGACATTGCAAGTATAATGGGCATAAGCCCTCAGAAGCTATTAAATATTTTATGAACACTCACTCTGGCTTGCCACATTTAACCAAACATTAGCAAAATGTTGTTTATGCTATTTTCAAATGAGTAATTGTGTCAGTCAATCAGTAATTTGCATATCTAATGGGCTTTCACAATGCGGCACATAAAATGTAAGGACTTGTACCAATGGCAAGTAAACTTGCTATGTACATAATTGGTAATATAATGATATGACATCAGTGAAAGAAATTTAGCATTTTCATTTCAGCTACCGGACTTGTCTGAGTATAAGCCCCTGCTCATGTATAAGTGAATGTTACAATTTTCACTGCTATGATGTTGTTTTCACAAGATGTAGACAGTTTGATATTGGAATGTTGAGTATGGTAATTACTAATGTCTTTACTTAATGATATTTTTAATTGAAGCCATACATACTGAAAATTGGTTGTGATGTTGGTCATAAATGCGAAGTCACAATCTTATGGCAATATGTTAGAGAAAAGTTTAATTTACACACAACTGCAACATTGAAATGGGAGCTTTTGGGTCAAATTGGTTTAGATCTGGTCAAAGGATTCTCTGTGAACTTGACTTACAAGTACAAGTAAAAGCACACGGAGCTCTTCTTCCTTGTTTATATGTCTGTCTGTGTTTGTTTGTGTGTAAGTACACTTACACACAAACAAACAGACAGACACATATACACAAGGAAGAAGCGCTCCCTGTTGTAAAAGGAGAATAGTGTATTCTTTTTCCCCTTGAATTCAAATACATCAAAGAGGACAAGTACACTCTGTTTTTCATAGTCATTAAATTAATCATGTGGCACTGCCACGTTCTGAAAATGAAAATAGTGTTTTTAAATTTCTAAGTTGCAAACTTTCTGTTATCATTTTGCACAAAGTTCCATATGTGTCTCTGAGACTCAAGACCTAAGTGTGTGTATAGATATGAGAAATCATTATATAGTTATATATTTATATTGTGAAGGAAGGTACTTTTGTTCAAACTAAATTTTCTTCTAATTATTGTACGAAATATTTTTCAACTCATCCCTTCTTGGAAATTCTTTTGTGTGTTTCAGTCGATGAATGCCTCCAAAGTGAGGGACATATGCTGATACAACACAGGCTACAGACTCTGTATCATAATGAATGCTACATGGAAGCTATCAATCTATCCCTGTGCTGTTCCTCTCATCCAGAATTTGGAAAGCAGAAGTGCTATTTGGAGATGGCATTGTGGTGTATGTGTAAACAGAATTATTGGTATCTGGTTAAAGACCAGGTAGGTGGATTTAAACAATTACTAAAACGCTATAGATAGTAGATAGTGAAAGAGGTAAAATTTCTACCTGTAAATTCAAAAATTTTGTGTCTTTCTGAATCTCAGAAAGAGTAATTAAGTTTATCACTCAACATATGGGACACCATGCCTTTAACAAAATCATTTGCCATATCTCTCTAATTGATATTCTAAAATGAATGTGAAATGTAAAAAATTGCTGAATATTTTTAGGTTTTTGAGGAAATATATTGCAAAAGTTTAATAATTTTTAATGAATTAGTGGTTGTTCCATGAGCTTCATTGCTATTTTATAGCTACATGTACTAACAATTTGGTTTGAATTATTTTCGTCTACTGGTTGAAATATCTCCAAATTTTTCATGCATAATTTTGACGGGAAAATATTGTCTGTTTGTCATGCGTCATGGACGAAATCCAAACATTTGCACTAAACTCATTTCGAGATGATGAAAAAATGTATTATTGCTGATTTTCTAGTCATTATGATCAGAACTTCATAAAACTTGATCCAAAACTATTCTTAAATGAAATAAGTCTCAGACCCGTGTCGTTTTGACTGAGCAAGAGACATTTTCACTGTACAAGCAAATAGAAATGCATGCCTTAAAATTCTAGAAGCTCTTTTTGATTAACTTTTATGACAGTTATGGGGCCTTTGATTACATTCTTTGTTTGCCATCCTCGAATTTTCCTAAAACTTATCCTCCTGCCAAGTTAAAAAACAAACACAGAAATGAAACATGACGTGAATACATACACTAATTGTAATAAACACTGTGTTTGTTGTTCATCAGTCTGCATTAAACCTGTAGTCAACAAAAAAAGAAATTTATTTGAGGTAGCTAATGTTTAACATTGACAATGGGTCCATGATAAAACCTATGCAAAGCAGGCTGCTGGTGTACCTACTTATCATGTTTTCAGTGGTTTTCATCAGTGTCATATTTTCTAACTCATATTTGTTTCGTAAGTACAATGGTGCATGAAAATTTCATGTCATGATTGAAAGCGCCATTTGCCCAGTTCTTGCCAATATGAAACAATCACAACAATTTTTTTTCCTATGGCTGAATGTGGACGTGGTTTTAGCCATTGCGTACATGAAACGCACTGACAAAGTTTGATCATGAACACTGATAAAATGGTCAATTACAATTGGTAACTCATTTTGTAGAAGCTGAAATGCCGTAAATCTCTATTGACCATAGGAATTATTGACGGATAAGTAGTTTTGTGTTACCTGTGTCACTTCTTGATGATTTTCTATCCCAATAGTTGAAGCAAATGTCCTGTTGTGACGTGGTAAATATGATAAGGCCTTTGAACGAGAGGATCAGCCATGTGCCTTGAACATGGCCAGGCAGGGCCTGATAATATATTGGTCAAGAAAGCAACCCTGCAGATGTGGGCAAGATATTGCCATTCTCTGGGTGGAGATGGAGATGAAATGTTGTAACAGTGATCAAGAGATGGTACTGAAGATACTCACTTTGCAAGATATATGTGCTGCTTCCTTCAAAAACCAAACCTATATTTGTGATTTCGTTAAAGCAGTCGGATCAAAGGTTTCCAATGAGGTAGGTGAAATGCTTGAATAGCACAGAGAAAGAGAGACATAGTGTTACGAAATAAAAAAATTGTAAATTCTCAGTGTGTCTGTTTCAGGAATTAAAGGCCAGGGCTGGGTATTAATAGCAAGCTGCCCCTGTTGGAGTTAGTTCATGCAAAGCGTGGCCTGGGTGGCGTCACGCTCGATCGCTTTCTTTAAAAATCATGCCAAAATGGTCACAGGCGAAGAAACTTTGGCGTCCATGCACATGCACCTAACTATGAATGTCTAGTGATTGAATATATAGATAAAATTTTATGATTTGAGCATAAATAAAGCTGATCTCTTTGTCTTCAACTTGCGTGGCAAGCGGCCACAACGAAGGTCTGCAAGCTGTCAATCATAAAAGGACGCTACAGGTTGTATCGGTAAACGTTTGCGATGTCAACATGTTAGATACGCACAGCCATGTAATTAGATGGGGGGACCGCAGTGCAGAGCCCCATGCACAGACACTCTTTAGCTGGGTAGTCTGCTAAGTAGATCGATTTTCAGCTCGATCTATCGATCCCGTAGTCGATATGCCCACCTATTAAAACACCCATTTAGGTTGCAGTGCCAGCATGTCGACTACGGGACCGATAGATCGAGGCGAAAAGCGAGCAGACTACCCAGCTCGAGCCCCTGTGACTGCTAGTATATGCCACCCAAGCCATAGCGCGTTCTAGCGTAGACGTCGTACACGCCGCAATTCCGATCGTTTCTTCCACAGAACTAATCATTTGAAGTTCAGATTCAAGTTCTTTAAGATTTTTCTGGCCTGAAAAGTATTATTATTATGGTCTTGCCATTTTAAAAGATTTTTAGCTCACATTTGGTATACCAATGTGAGGTAATCGTATAAGCTGAATCAGTTCATTTGCATGCCATTTGCATGTCTGTATGTATGTACGTATGTATGTATGTATGTATGTATGTATGTATGTATGTATGTCCATCCACGTCAAAAACAGCTAAACCGCAGCACCTACTGTCTTAGTATTTGGTGTACAGGTGCACCTAGGGGTGGAGATGTGAATTTGTTCAAATGAACATGTCAGTGCCAAAAATATGCAAATGAGGGGAAAAAAGGAAAAACCCTGCAAATTGCTAAAACTCTGTAACCGTTGGTCAGATTGGGTTGAAACTTGGTGTGCAGGTTCCTTTAGGCATTCTGAAGTAGGTTTCTAAATTTGGGATGAAATTGCATGTTTCTATTTTTAAGGTAATTTTTTCAGTTTTTAGTCAAACAAATGTTTTCTCTGAAACCACTCATCTGATTGCTTTGAAAGTTGGTATACATGTTCCTCACCACAGTCACGTGTATACAAATTGAATTGAACTTTTTTATTTGTAATTTTGGGGCAATTGTCCAAATTTTTGGTCAAAACTTTTTTTATTGAAAAATTACTAATCTGATAGCTTGATATTTGGTATACAGGTTCCTAAGGTTGATCAACATCAGTTTAATGAATATCATGAAGATATCTTGAATTTTGTATCTTTGCTGAATGTTTTGGTTACTTTTCTTATTTTAAGTAAAATTTCTTCTTCTCTGAAACCGCTAGCCCAATTGCTGTCAAATTTGGATTGGATGTTTGCAAGGGTGTTACCCTTCTAATTGTTGAAATTACGACAAAATTGGGAATATTACTGTTTTTGGGGCAATTGTTGTCATTTTTGGTCAAAAAATCTTAAAAGATATATTCTTTTTAAAGCCCCTGGACAGACAGCTTTTATATTTGGTGTACAGATGTCCAGAGATGACAATAGTTAGATATGTGGAAATTGTCCTGAAATATACAAATTTGTATTTTTAAGACAATTTTGTCATTTTTGGTCAAGAAAACTTGTTCTCAAAATTACTTGTCAGATAGCTTTGTAATTTGGTACAAAAGTCCCAAGGGATGTTATGAGATAAATTTTCTGCTCAAAGTGTTAGGAAACCCCCAAATTTTTATATTTTAGGTAATTTTCTTTTGTGACCTTAAATGACCTACACCAACCCAGGATATGTTGTGAGAGAGTTTTGAAGGCTGTGAACATAATTTTGTCATATTTAATATCAATTTGTTGTAAAATTTGATCCAGAAAACAAAGCTGAGGTAAATTTTTTCATTGCTAACCAATTTTTGCAACTTTTGCATGTAAGACACAAGAACTGATGAGAAATTTGGATCCAGGATAATTCCAGATGTCGTAATCCCCCCACAGTGGAAGGCATTTCACTATCTGTAACTGATTTAAGTGCTGTTTACATTCGAATGATAGCACTCATAGCATTAATTAAAACATCCCCAAGGTTGTAAATACATTTCCTGCCATGCCAGCTGGTCTTATGTAAGGGGTGGAACATTTGATATTCAGGAGGGGGTAGGGGATAGAAGATTGATGAGGTAGCGTTACTTTTTACGAGACTTGTACATTTGTTCCCACTCTTTATTCTTCCCCACTCTCCCACCTTTTCTTTTTGTCAAGCTTCTCTGGCTAATTTTTTGTTGACATTTGCTTATGTATGTAGGATCTGCTTGTCCCATTGCTATAGAAGTTGATATGCATGTTCCTAAAGATGACCTCCAGTACCTAAGTTGCAGACCTTATTTGCTTTTGCAATTCTTGTTTTTCTGATTTATTTAAATATTTCTTGAATTTACCAATTCAAAGCGAATGTGAGCACACTGTCCTTGACGGTATTTTTGATGACCTAAACGACATTGTGCAATGCTCTATTGCCATGGAATCCGATGTCAAGCAAAGACGGTGACTTTGTTCAAGTTGAATAAAATTTCCTTCCTGGTTGCGTCAGTCAATTAATATAAATACTCTTGTTCACAATTGATATAGACAGTGGGACTGTCTCGATTCTCCCGTCTATGATTGATATTAACTGACTCTTTCTTTCTGTCTTTGTCGATCGATGGAAGTATTTCTCATCCTCACTACTCAGTCGTAATTTGACAGATGTAATATCCAAACATATATTGTCATTAGTTTCTGACCAACACACAAAAACCCGTTCGCCAAAGCACATATCTGACGAGATGTGTTGCGAAACAGTTAATAAACATATTGGATGAACAGCCTTACTCTATGCTTAGAGGGATATTCATGTTGCAGTCTCCTCGGAAAAAAACCCGGGGATGTTTAGGCGATAATAAAGGCGATGACTCAGTTGAATAAAAAAACTTTTCGGACATCTTATTTTTATCTAAGCGTACATTTGTCTGTTTGATGTGCGACCGTACGCAGTTCGTTTACATTCTCCATTAAAACTAGTCAAACAATTCTGCGACAATGATGGTGTCTCTTCGTGAACGTCCTTGAACCCATAGCCGCGACTATTGTTTTTTTTATGTGTTCCGTGGTTGATGATTGGTAGAATTAATGTATCAAAATTTGAAGACACACGTGATTGAATCCTGTGATTGTTAGGCAATTGACGGTGTGTAGGGACGGCCACAGTCCACGAACCAAGGGAGCATCAGCAGTACGCAGTACATTGCATCCTTTCTGAGAATGAACAGCGTGTTTCCATAGCTACCATACGAAATCCGGCTTTGACCAATGTTCCTGTCCTGTTTCAGAGGATAATTTTTGAGCTGCGTAGCTACTGTTGAGGTTCAGATAGCCGAATCTTTCGTGTTCGAAAGGCTTATCGATTTACAGAAAATACTAAACTTTTGTTATTAGTTAAACGTTTACATGTACATAACCCACAGCACACTGGGCAAAGCCAAATACTTAGCAACTTGAAAATTTCAGCGAGTCGCTCTCACGCAGTAGCGAGGAAAAAAATACGTCGGTATCATTGATGCGCCATGTTTATTGTTGTTTGTACGACTAGTTTAAAAGTCATAGACTTTCTTAACGGTGATATTGCCATTTAATATTTTACGTACTAAGTGAGTACATGACAATGACAGAGACTTGAGACGGCAGCAGTCACCCTTGCTTTCCAAATCCGGTCACTTGTTTGTGGCATTGACTGTGCTGACTGACAGTGACAGAGTAATAGCGAAATCAAATATTGCTAAATAACGCAAACACCGATTGCAGGAAATCGGTCATGATAAATAATTGCCGTGGAAACCATAAAATTCATGTTACAAGCACAAACATATTGTTTGTCTCCACAATTTTGCATTGTAGAGTTGAAAACACAAGACAGCATACATTCCCAGAGACATGCATCCTTTACTGGCACTGCAGAACAATTTTTGTTCCAATGAAGGCCAGGTTGAAACATAGACTCTGGCTGGAGTGAAACACAAAGTTCTCGGGACGAAGTTCTTTATCTGCCCGTTGTTTCATTTAGACGTGCTTTAAAACAAATAGAACAGCGTGAATACGTCATATGACTGTTCATTCCAGAGACACTACTAGGCTAAGATTTTAAAATCTCGTTCTGATTACTGACCAGAGGATGGGGCCAGTCGATCAGGAACTTTGCCTCCAGATGTCGATGCGTGTCCTGCTCCAAGGCGCATTTGATATTATTTCAACGCTGATGCGTCCACAAAATTGCACTGATGTTCATTTTCGAGCACACCCACTTCGCCTGTGTTCAATGTGCTAAGCTGCGCTTGTAAACTTATGCAAAGCCCACTTTTCTTGCTGTATGTCATGGAAGCGTTCGTTCATATCCGCCACCATTACACCCATGAGCATTGACCAGCCTTGCAAACAAAACAGCATCCACCAAATCGAACTTTGAAAGTTTACATTTAAAGAGGCATGCAACAAGAGAAAATTATGAGATTTGTAAAACTTCTAAAGAGAAAAAAGGAAAATTGTAAGGAAGTAGAAACTGATCATTATAGACAGTAAATACCTGAGTGGCGGTTAAAAACTAATTGAAAAATGATGATTTTCGAGTGTTACATCTTGATGCTCTTTTGTTTGCAAGGCTGGTTTTCGCGCGAGTGCTCATGGGTGGAATGTGATTCACAATGGTAGCGGATATATGAACGCTTCCCTCGAACACAAAGAGAAACGTGCACTTTGCATAAGTTTAGATGTGCAGCGGAGCACATCGTGTACCTAGGCGAGGTGGGTGTGCTCAAAAATGAAGCTCAATTCAAGTTTTGGATTAAAAATCGTCTGTTTTGGGCAGAGAAACCGTGCTGCAAAATTAGGGACGCTGCCAGTGGTTTTGCAGTCAGCAGGGCTGAGAACCAGTAACACAGCCCTGCCACACAGAGCTAGCTTTCACCCAACACATTTATCTAATCGTCTCAAAACGGACGAACTACGAGCAGACGTACGAGCTCGTACGAGCAAATTACGAGTGACGTAATGTGCCGCAATTTCACCGTACAAGTGACGTAATGTCAGTATTTCTCTATAGCCTGTCTGTGTTCAGCGTACTTTTGCGAGTGACATATCGAAATACATGGCTGTGTGATCGAAAAAAATCTCGTTGTAATTTGAAGGAATATGGCAGGTTTAATGTAAAAAAAACTTCAAGAAAAAACAACGCAACAGTTATTACAGCTACACCGGCGGTAGGTTCATATCCAGAGCCCGTACGCTCTACCGCCGTCGCTTGAAAACAATCTCATAAACCCGGCCATATGGGCAGCTGTGTATGGGCAGCTTGATGCTTGACTTCCCGGAGAAGGCGAGCTGTCACGTTCAAGTTCAGGATTATTGTCGATCAAATTTCAGTAAATTTACCTTACCTAAATGTAATCTTGTCTATAGGCTTAAATTTCGCCGAAGTTTGACAAAATGACCTTGATTTTACAGGTTCATATTCGAAAGTTTTGAGTTTTGAGTGCAGACAGACATAAGTTTTGAGGCAACATGGCTGCGACCCCATGTCGACCCCAAGTGAAAATGTGTTCGCGATAAAATCTTCCTGTATTTTTAGCTCCGCTGTCAGCGACGCGGAGCTTATCAAATAGGTTGATTTTCCGTCGTCGTCCGTCGTCCGTCGTCGTCCGTCGTCGTCCGTCAACAATTGCCTTCTCCTCTGAAACCGCAAGTCCAATTGCTTTGAAATTTTATATGCAGTTCACTTTGGGTGACCTCATTTAAGTTTGTTCAAATCGTGGTGAAATTTGCATATTTGTATTTTTGGGGCATTGTTTGCTGTTTTTGGTAAAAAAATCTTCTTCTCTGAAACCGCTTGTCCGATTGCTTTGAAATTTGATATGCAGTTTACTTAGGGTGACTTCAGTCAGATTTGTTCAAATCGTGGTGAAATTTGCATATTTGTATTTTTAAGGCAATTTTTGTCATTTTTGGTAAAAAAATCTTTAAAAATCTTCTTCAAAACTACTAGTCAGATAGCTTTGATATTTGGTACATATGTCCCTAGGGATGATCTATTTCAGATTTGTTCAAATTGTGCAGAAATATGCAAATTTGCATTTTTAAGGCAATTTTTGCCATTTTTGGTCAAAAAATGTATTTCTCTAAAAGTACTGGTCTGATAGTTTTGAAATTTGGTATATAGGTTTCTATAGAGGAACTAAGTAATATATATGGAATTTCTGATGAAATTTGTATTTTTGGGGCAATTTTTGCCATTTTTTGTCAAAAAATGTGTATTTCCAAAAGTACTCATCTGATAGCTTTGAAACTTGGTATACAGGTTCCTACAGATGAACTAAATGATATTTATTGAAATTATGATGAAATCTGCAATTTTGTATTTTTGGGGCATATTTTGCCACTTTTGGTCAAAAAAATGTGTATTTCCAAAACTAGTCATCTGATAGCTTTGCAATTTGGTATACAGGTTTCTACAGATCACCTTAATGATATTTTGGAAATTATGATGAAATCTGCAATTTTGTAATTTTGGGGCAATTTTTGCCATTTTTGGTCAAAAAATGTGTTTCTCATAAAGTACTGGTCTGATAGCTTTGCAATTTGGTATACAGGTTTCTACAGATGAGCTTAGTAATATATATGGAATTTCTGATGAAATCTGTAATTTTGTATTTTTGGGGCAATTTTGCCATATTTGGTCAAAAAATGTGTATTTCCAAAACTACTCATCTGATAGCTTTGAAATTTGGTATGCAGGTTTCTATAGATGAACTAAATAATATTTATTGAAATTATGATGAAATCTGCAATTTTGAATTTTTGGGTCAATTTTTCCATTTTTGGTTAAAAAATGTGTTACTCAAAATAAACTGTTTTCGTGTCTTGTAAGCCCTTGGGGCTGGGTGAGGCAACCATGCTGTTTAAGACCACACATGACCACTTTAATAAATTGATATAACATAGCATAACATAACTGCTCTAACAGCTTTGAAATTTGGTATACAGGTTTCTATAGATGAACTAAATTTGATCTTTTGAAATTATTATGAAATCTGCAAATTTTATTTTTGGGGGCAATTCTTGGTCAGAAAATTTTATTCTCCAAAAAATTACTCATGAGATAGCTTTGGTTGACATGTTCTTAGGGATGATCCCATGTGATATATTCAAAGTATGATGAAATCTTCGATTGTGTATTTTTGCAGCTATTTTAGCTACTTTTTTCTGGCCACTGCATTGAGCTATCAAAGATTTCCACCTTTTCATCAACATGTGTCAAAAATATTTATTCTCTACATAAACACAGCGGAGCTATATCGGCCGCTAGGTCGCTTGTTTTCAGAATTTTCGACAAATCAATTCTTCTTACATCTTTTGTAAACTATTAAAATAAAAATGTGATGTGCCATGCATAATACGTAATAGTCTCCTTGCTGGCAATTTTCAACGTGACGTAGTTGAATCCAGACAAATGTGCATATAGAAGCCGCACCGGATTTTGGAGTTCAAGATTGGAGGGGGTCTAAAAATAGTTCCTAATACAAACCGCAGCTTCACTTATGAATTGTACGGCCTCTTACGTCAAAATCTTGCTGTGTATGATAACCAGCATTGTAAGTCACTTGTATTTTGAAAGTATGGGTACATTACGTCACTCGTTCTGTGAAAGTACGAGGCCGTACTTCTGCTCGTACAATGTCAGTTGTGAGACAATTACATACCTCCCCAACAGTGTACATGATGTATGTGTCAGTCGCCAAAATATATTGCTTCAATTTCGCGATTACCTCAACACTAACGTGATTCTACTGAAGTTAATTCCTTCACTTTACTCTGTTTATTTTCACACACGGATGCTTACAGCAGCCTAGTGGTTAGCAGTTTGGTCTGATCGCAGGTCATCGCTTCTCTAGACCACCTAAAACCAGTCCGGGTCAGCTCCAAAATTGGAGACTCATTATGATAATGTATTCCGGCATTCAGCCAATCATCGAGCAGATTACATCATTAATAAAGTACAGGTCACGCTGGGTCACAAATTACCCACCAAGTGTGATCGGCAGTTTTGGGCCGCTTATCAAGCCCCTGTCTTGTGAATTTTCGACGGATTTCGACAGTCAACATAATCCACGTGTTCTGCAGAAGGTCATGTCCAACAAGGAGTCCGATTAGTGAACAAATATTCGAAATATTGACGATTCATTTCTACCCCCAGTTTATCAATTTCGCTCAAGTACCGAGAATCATTTTGTGGATGTTTGTCATCTCTATTAGAAATACTGTTATAAAGGTTATTTGTGTAGGTACGCGTATAACATTTTGCAAGAAAGAAGAGCAATGTCAGAGCTTTAAAACGATACCTGTTTTGTAGTTGTCAAACGCAGACTAAAAATGGTACGCGATTTTGAAAATGTGTTGACAGAGTGGCCACACAACTGTTCCCCATACGGTAGAATTTGTATCGCTGCCATCTCCGATACAAATGGGGTATTCTGAACGATCTGTGTAGGTACACGATTTATATTCGCAGGACTTCAAGCCAGAGTCTAGGAATCACAGCGATATATGGGGTTGGTTGTCTTAGCCAGAATAAAAACTGGTACGCGATTTTGAAATTGTGTTTTGACAGAGTGGCCACACAACTGTTCGACATTATGACAGAATACGGCGCGGGAGTTCGACACAGTATGGCGTACGTAACGAAGGATGCATGTGGAGGTTGCCAGGAAATACAATTTTTACTGATGGCGCGCTGGCCGCTGATTGGCTAATGAGAGGGGGAAAATATTATGGTATAGCGTCTCCAATTTTGGAGCTGACCCGGACTGAAAACCCCTGACCCAAGGTTTTTCTACACAGTGTAGGCAGATGGGATGGAAGTTGTCTATGGTCCACCATTTTTAGCTACTATAGACTATAGTCTATAGAAGCTATTGGGATGGGTATCCGTCCGGCGTCCGTCGTCAGTCTGTATGTATGTATGTATGTATGTATGTATGTATGTATGTATGTATGTCCGTTTGTGAGGCGTCCGTCCACTCAAATATCTTGAGAACCGTAGTACTTACTGATTTGATATTTGTTGTGTAGATGAAAAAATATGATTTTGAGAAACTATCTTTTTAATTTTGTGATATTGTTGAAAATAGGCAAATTAATGCCAAAAAAGGTGTTTTTGGTAAAAAATCTTCTTCTTCATAACCGCTGGTCAGACAGCTTTGTTATTTGGTATACAGGTCCCTAGGGATAACCCAACTTAGATTTGTTCAAATTGTGATGAAATATGCAAATGTGTATTTTTAAGGAATTTTTTTGTCATTTTTGGTCAAAATTTGACTTACATTGTATGGAATTCTTGTACTGTATAAACCCTATCAATTCACCCAGAAAAAAATAATTAATATGATTTTAAATAATTGAATTAATTAGGAAATCATCAAAGCCAAAATAATTTTAGAGTGGAATTATCAGAAAGTTCAACTTTTTTTGACAGTTCATAGTGAAATGCTTACCATCTTGAGGATTAAAACATGTAAAGGCAACTTTCCTGAATCCCAACTTTGATATATCTGAACCACCATTTATGTTATCTAAAAGAAATTGCTCATAATAGTTTGTCATGATAGGGTGGTCAAATAAATGGAGATAGAGAAAGTTCTAATTTCCATTTATGGTTGACTTGGTAAGGATAAAATAAGATTACTTTTGAGGGAAAAAAATACAGTGGTCAATTAAAAGAGTGGTCAAAGTGATGGGTTTTTATGGTAAAGCTGGGCTGTAAGATTCCTCATGTGCTATTTATAGCAATTATGCAATCTATGTAAACAGTGCAATGAAAGTGTAACATGATTCCTTATAATGCTTTTGATGACCTTGAACTTCCTAAGTTTCAAACATTTGTCTCTTCAGTATGCTTTCTCTGAGAACGTACAGTCTCAACTTATTCAACAGAACTTAATTTGAAAGTTAAAATGTGCTTGGTTAATAGGATGAAAATACTGATATTAAAAGATAACCAGCTCAAGATTCTTTATAACCTGACAGATATGCTGTTTTTTTATGACGTAAATCTTGATTGAAGCAAGTCTTGTTTACTTTAATTAGAATGTAATTAACTCTCGTTTATTTGCTATTATGACTAATATAGTCTGATGAAATATGCAAATCTGTATTTTTACGGAATTTTTTTCCATTTTTGGTCAGGCCATCCTGAAATGAGCTATCAAAGATATACACCTTCTTCATCAATACATGTGTCACAAAAGGTTATTCTCTACATATCACCGCAGAGCTCTGTCAACTGTTGAGTCGCTTGTTTTTTCAAAACCGCTGGTTCAGACAGCTGTAATATTTGGCATGTCCCTAGGATGACCTTAGTGAGATAATTTCATACAGTCAGGAAATACTTAATTTTGTATCCATGTCTATAGTAGCTTCAGGACTTTGGCCCTATGTTTTAGACATCTTTCAATAAGTTGAACAACATCAGCAATTTGCTCGTTTGCAACAGTATTGGTAAGAAAAGGTCAAAAGATAGCGATAATGTCCTCTAAGGGAGCGCTGCACCCAACTCAGCATATTTAGCTCCAAAATCACTTTTTTGCAAATATTCATTCAATTTTAATTAACTTATTAACCTGAGATTAAAATATTGGTTGGGTTCACATTTAGTCTGTCAAGCAGTTGTAAGTTGCGTGATAAAGAAGTGTTAATTCATGCAAATTCATGCAAATCACCTGATTTCTTGGCTTTTCTTTCCTCCCAATTTCAAGATTTCCAAAGAATTTAACTCCACTCTGGCTGCTTGGTCAAATTTTCTGAAATTTTCACATTATGTTCTAAATGCTATACAACAAAAAGAGTATTTTGTTTGGCAATAACATTCTTACATTTTGAAAAAGAGGCATTTTAATCATGCTAATCATGTTTTTACTCATGCAAACGCATGCCATTTTAGAATTAGTCTTGGCAACTTGCAGCTCCACCTTTAGTGGAGTATGTAGCATGTGTAATTCACATAATGGTATAAGCTTGTAAAGAAACCTTATTTTTAGTCCCCTTGGATGAAGTCATGGGGGACATAGGTTGTTTTCTGTCTGTCGGTCTACACAGTTATCTGAGATATGCGTGGCACAATTTCTTTCAAACTTGGGACAAGGATAATACACAATGACATACATATGCACATTGATTATTATCAAATATGGTGGCCACTGTCTTGCAATGTTTTCATGTCTAGAGCCATTACTAAGACATGCCTCAACAAATTTCTTTTAAACCTGGCACAAGGACAACAGAAGATGATTTACATACAGTGTCAGATGTCTTCATAATTAGATCCAATACAGGTGGCATTTCCTTATGATTTCTTTATGTCCAGAGGCATTATTAAAACATGCTGTTACAGATTTCTTTCAAACTTAGCACAAGCACAGCATATGATGACTTACATACAGTGTCAAATGTCTTCATGATTCAATCCAATATAGTCAACAGGTGGCCATTACCTTTCGATTATTTTAAGTCCAGAGGCATAACTAAAACATGCCGTGACAGATTTCTTTTAACCTTGGCAAAAGAATGACTAATGTAACTTAAATGTGCATGTCAAATGTCTTCATGATATATCCAATATGGCCACCAGGCAGCCATTTTCAGCTCCCATTTGCCACACATATATGGCAACTGAGAGGTATGGTTGAAAAAAGTCTGTTTGTGAGATGTTTGTCTGTATGTATGTATGTATGGATGGATGGATGGATGGATGGAGGATGGATGTTCGTCCAATGCAAAACTCCCGAACCACTGCACATGTTAAGCTGATTTTTGGTATAGTGATGCCAATGTGGTCTGGATGTGCTGTTTTAAAATGAACCTGTCAGTCTCAGAAATATGCAAATGAGTAGATAAAAAGGCGAAAATGGTGAAAAAGCAAGAACTAAGGAACTATTCATCTGATCATTGTCATATTTGAGTTTTAGATACAGTGGCCACACTCATTTAACCATATTGATTCGATGTCAATATTGGCTGCTTTCTATTTTTAATGAATTTTTTCTCTATTTTTTGCCATTTTAGTAAATATAACTTCTCTCAAACTAATGGTCTGATTGCTTCAAAATTTGGTGTGCGAGCTCCTTGTGATTACTAAAATATGATCCATTGAAATTATAATGAAATTTGCATATTGTTTTTTTGGGCAATTTCGCCATATTTGGTCAAAAAATCTTCTTTGAAATTGCGTATACTATTACTTTCATATTGGGTGCGCAGGTTTCTAGGAGTACCTGAAGATGACTTTGTGAACTCAAGACGAAATTTGCATATTTTTGGTACTTTTTGCCATGCTTTCAAATTTGGTACACAGGTGAAATGTAGTTGGCCATTCACTCAAATTCAAGTGCTGCCTGTGTGAATGGTTTTGTTAGTCGTCCGGGGGGACTTATAGATTTGGTCATGTCCGTCCATGTGTAGGTCCGTGTGTGTGTCCATTCACGCAGATATCTCAGACATGCCCTGGTCAATTTCTTTCAAACTTTGCACAAGGATAGTACCCTACCCCATACAGATGCACGTTGATTTGTTTCACAATGCGATCAAATTTGGCCGTGTTAGAGGACTTTTTAGTTTACACCTCCATAGACTTTTATGTATAAGGCAGTTCTCCATAGACTCCCATGTATAAGGCCAAGAAAAATAAAAATTTAGTTTCTCATCGTATTCATATTGCAAAAAGGATGCAGTGACACAGTTTTTAGTCCCCAAGGATGAAGTCCAGGGGGCTTATTGGGTCATGTCCGTCTGCGAGTTCATTTGTTCATGCAGATATCTCAGACATTTTGACAAAATGTCACGTGACCTCGGTGACCTTTGACCTCAAATATACATATTTGTCCATAACTCAGTAACCACAAGTGCTACACCCTTCATATTTGGTATGATGGGAGACCTTATGACGCCACATACTGTACCTCATTAATTATGCACATATCTAATTCTGAGCAAGCCAATGGAGCTGGATGTCTGATTTTTGGTATATAGGGATAACTATAGGATAGAAATTTTTTGACAAAATGTCATGTGACCTCGATGACCTTTTACCTAAAATATACGTTTATGTCAATAAATAAGTAACCACAAGTGCTATGTCCTTTATATTTAGTAGGATGGGAGACCTTATGACAACACACGCTTTACCTCATTAATTATGCACATATCTAATTCTGGGCAAGCGAATAGAGCTAGAGGTCTGATTTTTGGCATACAGGGATTAATTAGCAATACAATTTTTTTTTCAAAATGTCACGTGACCTCGATGACCTTTGACCTTGATTGTACATATATATGCATAACTCAGTAACCACAAGTTCTATACCTTTCAATTTTGATAGGATATTAGACCTTAAGATGTCACATCTTGTACCTCATTTATTATGCGCATATGTATTTCTTGGCTGGCCAATACAGCTAGAGGTCTGATCTTTTTTCCCGATTTAGAATCATAACTTAGACATGCCTCATGTGTTTCATATTGGGAACAACAACATAGACCTATGTGCCCATAGATCTCAACATATACACTCCAGTGATACTTCTTAATGACCACATTTCCCTGCCCCATCAAGACTAATACTCCTAGTACAAGTGGGGACTATGTCATTGTCAATGACTTGTTATGAGAAGAGTATGATTATGATGTTCCAGGCTTAGGTATTATCTATACAGTCCGGGTTATGTCCATAGAGAGGATAGTACGATTGACCAATCAGCGAACCTGCCGCCACCAACGTCACGAATAATTAGCCATGCAAACCTGGGCTCGTACATTGCAACGAGTTTGGAACTTTTCGGCTTGATTTCGCCCTTTACTTTTAGCACTGGGTAGTTTTTAGATGTAGACGTTACTCACAATGTTTAGTACGGTCGAGATGGTGACCGACACAAGTGGTTAGTACATTGAAAATTACTTATTTGGATGAATTTCCTGGCCGGGTACGACTCCTAGAAATCAGTATTTGACCCTTGTAAATCTACAGTAAGTTATTTGTCGCCAAATATCGCCTATTTTTGGTCAAATTTCAATTTAACCTTGAAATCTGCAGTATGGAGAATGTTTCAAGCTTTGCAAAGATGGGTCAACTGTTTTAGTCGGTCATCGGAGCACGATGGAGCACGATTTTTTCGATCACCATGCATTTCCCGGTACGATTGACCCTTTGCTCAGAAAAACGCGCGCCGGATCAATCGCCGAGAAGTTAACCAAAAGCTAGAAAAGAGAACGAAAAACGTCCAATAACTCTTTGTCGAATATGGTCAAGGGTAAAGAAACTTAGAAAACTATTCCTGAAGAAATCTTACAATTTTTAACACGGTAGAACGTCGCCAATCGACTGGAGCTAAGATACTTCCGGGTAGCCAACAGTCTCACTCGATCGGTGGATCTGTCCGGTCACATCGCTATCTGAACAAAGTGAACCAACGTAACCTTTGACCCTTATTACATATACAGTACGTGATTGGTTCTTGCCTTAATTTCATTACATATACGGTACGCCATTGGCTCTTCCCTACTATCCTCTATATGGACATAACCCGGACTGCTATAGGAATGATGCAATTCTAGAAGTTTTGTGAGGTAAATGATATTTTAACTGAATTTGATATACATTGTATGTAACTAATCTTCTGTAAAAACCCTATCAATTTGACCAGAAAAAATTATCATGATTTTAAATAAATTAATTAGGAAATCAACAAAGCCGACATAATTTTAGTGTAGAATTATTGGAAAGTTCCACTTTTTTGACAGTTCATAAGTGAAATATACTTACCATCTATGGATGGTTAAAACATATAAAGGCAACTATCCCTGAAGTCCCAACTCAGACATATTCTGTACCGTACATGTTGTTCTGTGTATGTTATCAAAAAGAAATTGTTCAAAATAGTTGTCATGATAGGTCGAATTAATAGAGATCAAAAAAGCCCCAATTTCCATTTGTTGTTAACTTGACAAGGATAAAATAAAATTAGTTTTGAACAGGAACACATGATCAACAACAAGAGAGTTCTGTCATGATGTACTACACGTCATTACATACATAATGTAATCACTGGGTACTTTTATCCTGATTTGTATCCCAGAAGTGTTTTACTGCAATTCCATCTTCCTCTACAAAACCTAGGTAACTCGTTAGCATTATTCACTTTTGAGCATTGTACATGCAGTCAACTCAACCCTGATACTTCACTTAGAACACATCGCCAGCTCTCTTGCAAGATTGCATGTGATAGTACCGTATACGACCACTTTACTTGAAAAATGATCACCACTACTTGCAATATACTTGCCTCAATTTCTTTCCTTGGATATTTCACTACCACTATTGTCATCTTCAACAAAACCTGACATTGCCAAAACAATACTCTTGTCAGCACACCACAGGCACATTCAAATTCACCCTATTCAGTAGACTTTGAACATAATCAAGTAGTAACACCTATTGTCAGGGCCTCAGATTGTATGTGATAGTGCCTTCTACAGCCATTTGTGTATTTTCCGTGAAGATCTGCTTACTTTGATTTTACAGATTATTTACCCATTTGTCTAGTAGACAAAGTCCACATGATAGCTTCTTTGAACAAGAGAACCTTGATGGCAGCTTTGACATAGTTTAATTTATAACTTCAATTTCAGGTTATCAAAGAAGTATTGCAACCTCTGTCTGTACTTTGTCTGCAAGGGATGAAAAACATCGTAACACGGGACAACGCTGAGGTCAAAGCAAACAAAAGAAGAGAGAATAGTAAGCTTGTATGTGCTTTAATTGTGTTATTCAAGAGAGCTGATTTCCTTCTTTTCAAAGACAGTGTACTTACATACTTTACTATCAAGCCTAACATTGGAACATATAATTGGATGTCCAATATCTTCAATTCTAAACCAGAAGACCATGGCTTAGTTGAAGAGCTTGTAATGTGGCCAATAATGGAAGATGCTCACCGAGCTAACATAGTACATTGTTTGAAAACTCAGCGACCAATCCCTATCAACCCATACAGGAAAGGGAAAGATGTCATTAAGGACTGTAAGAAGTTAATATATCAGTGTAGAAAACCCTACAAGCGTCGCACAGGATGTGGACGTGTCAAAAGAGAGAGTAATAGGATCACATGTACAGGTATAGTTTGTAATCAGACAAATGCTCAAGAAATACTTGTCACTGAGAATGGAAAAATATCGATTGATAAAGCTGTGAAAAGGAATGTTAAGCCAGTACTCTCTGAAGAGAAGAAATGTTCACATCAAATGCAGCTGTCAGGCGAGTCATGCACCACTCAGCCACTGGCCCTCAACATTGGAGGCACCAGAAAAAGCCGTACTGATGAGAAGTTAGCTGATGGCAGCAATTTGCCAGAGTTTAAACATGTTGAGCCTAAGAGAAAAATATCAACGTGCTTCATTAACAACAACACCAGTAAAAGCCGTGGTGATGACAAGGTAGCTGTTACCAGTAATGTACCTAGTATGTTGAGCATGGTGAGCTAAAGAGGAAAATACAGACCTGCTTCATTGACAGCACCAGCGAAAGCAATACTGGTGAGAAGGTAGCCGGTGCCAACAATTTGCAAGTGTTGAAGCACAGTGAGCCAAAGAGGAAAATGAAGTCCTCCTACATTGGCAGCTCTAGCGAAAGCAATAGTGGTGAGAAGGTGGCTTGTGCCAGTAATGTGCCAGTGTTGAAACGTGGTGATCCAAAGAGGAAAGTACAGATCTGCGTCATCAGGAGCACTAGTGAAAGCAAAACTGGTGAAAAGGTAGCTGGTGCCAGCAATTTGCAAGTGTTGAAGCACAGTGAGCCAAAGAGGAAAATGAAGTCCTTCATCGGCAGCTCTAGCGAAAGCAATAATGGTGAGAAGGTGGTTTGTGCCAGTAATGTGCCAGTGTTGAAACATAGTGAACCAAAGAGCAAAATAGAGACCTGCTTAATCGACAGCAAAAGCAATGGTGAAAAGTTACCTCATGCCAGGAATGTGTCAGCACTGAAATGCAATGTGAAGATTGAAGCAAATCCTGAAACCAAACTACTTCTAACTGTATTGGAGACAGATAACATTCCAAAAAAGCAGGAAGTTTGGCAAAAGAAGCTTCAGTCTACAGACCTATATGTGCCATTTTCCATGTTGAGATTTTCATCTTCATCATGCCAACAAAACCCTGACACCATAAGGAGTAGCAATCAAGCTAATGCTTTGGACTGTTCTGTTTTTCCCAAGAAGAAAACTGGAGGCAACTCCTGTGGCATTAGGAAATCTAACGATAGTAGCTGCATGGATATCTCTCAAGGAATCCACAGTAAAGATACCCAAAAAAGTCTGTTCACTAAAGGTAATACCACTGCAATAAAAAGAAGGAGATCCTCAATAAATTCAAGGGACAGTGGCCAATGCTATGTCAATGAAACAAAATGCGGTGAAAGCAAGTGTATCGATGTGGAACAATCACATGTTCTGACTGACAATCTGGTCCAAGATAAGCCATGTCTGACCAAAGATGTGTCAGATACCAGAGTTGCTCACAGTATCTACATGCCGATTCATGGCAATGAACCAGTTGGACAAGATATACCTGAAGAAAAGGGCATCCCGAATTCAGCTGAGTGGAAAACAGAGCAGAACGAGCACCTTGCCCTGCCAGATTCTGCTGCTGGTAGAAAACGTACACTTCCTCCAGAGCAAGTCCAACAGAAGTCAGGTTCCAGACAGGAGCTGATACAGCAATCAAATCAAGTGGAAATTGCACAAGAAAAAATTAGTGGTACTATAAATGCTGAATTATATCAGAAGTCAAATGGTGATCATCATGACGCTACAGAAAGTGGGTCTTTCATGTTGGACAAACAACGTTTTCTGCCTCATATGAACGCCAGTACCATTGAGATTCCTTCTGAAAGTGATCTGGTTATCAAGGTTGAAAATATCCCAGTTGGACCAAAAGACTCTGTCAAGGCAACGGGCACCAAAGACAGCGTAAAGAAGAAACCTGTATCAACAGATGAATTAGAAAGGGCCCAATGTGAACCAAGATCAGTCAGAAGAATCTGTCAACGAAGTAGTTATCAAAACGTGGCATTATCCAGAAAAAGTGATGGGGACATTGCATCAACTTATTTCTATGAGCCAAATTATATCCAAGAAAAAAGGCAGTGCTTGTCTAAAAAGATGTCCTCAACTAGAAGTGTGGATATGAGCTGCACAAGCGTTGAAGAGAGGGAACACTTGACAACCTCCAGCACTGGGGATTCTACAACATTTAACTCCGATACATTAACTAATATTGTAAAAGGAAGAGAAAATGAGGAAAACAGCGATAAAGCAAAAACTGGTGCACCATTAAGTTCACAGGTGAAGAACACACCAGAGAGCAGACACACAGATGCTGCAGACAGCAGTGTGTTATCTCCAGAAACTGTTGAAAGGAGTGTTTGTGTTCCAAAAAGTGGAGCTTCAAAAGTTCTTGAGAGAAGAACATCGGAAAAACAAGGTGTTGGAACTGACCATGAAGATTTCTCTGGTGGGTACTCATGTGTACTTGAAGATGAAGAGCAAAGAGACTGCAACAGTGATAGCTGTGTATGGCATTCCTGTTATTGTATGCTAGTGGATGATGAACAGCTGCCATATGAAGCAAAGGAAGATGACAAGGGCCACAGTAGTAATATGTCACAAGAGCAGCTGGTGACAGATGTATTGAGCTCCCCAGTGGAACAAGTACAGGATAGCTCTTCAAGAAATCCTCAACCATTTGCACACTCAGGGAGGTTAAAGGGTTCTGCAGAGGATCTCACTGTGGATAGCAGGTCAACTGAACAACAGCAGTGTACACAAAAAGGAAGTAACAATGGGTCTGCAGTGGAATTCATGAGGAATGACTTGCCAGGTAGACAAATAGAAATTCCCCTAACTAAAAGAACAGGTAGTTCCTCAATTGAAGTGGTATTCAGCAACTTGTCAGCTAAACCATTGCCATTTACAAGAGATGAAAGAATCACTGATTCTGGAGAGGTGCACACACACCACAGCCTTCTTACTAAACCATCGCTACTTGTAGGCGACCAAAGAGAAAGTGATTCTGAAGTGAAATACTTGCCTCCTGTAGTTGAATATAAACTCAACAACTTGTCGGCTAAGCCAAAAGATGAAAGAAACAGTAATTCTGCTGAGGTACAACCAATGGAAAGCTTGCCATTGGCAAGTAACCCAGTGCCTCGCTTTAAGAATGAAAGTAAAAATTATTCTGCTCATGACCACACAGATAATGCAAGTGAAACACTGCCACTCACTATGGATGAAAGTGGAGATTTTGAAAGGGATCATATACTGGACAGCCTGGCAAATAAAACTAGTCTCTTTACAAGTGCTCAACGCAGAAATGACTCTGAAATGGAATGCACAGGGGACAACATACCAACAATTGGTAAATCACCTTCTACTACAAATGATCATGGAAATTCCAATTTTGCATTTGAGTCCACAATGGATGTCCAAGAATATGGCAGAGACATTGGTTTTGTCAAGCAACACAAAGTGGAAAACATAACCCACCAACCACAGTCACATAAACAAGATGAAGTAAATCACAGTTTTGTTTGTGTAGCACTGAAGCAACAACAGTCTAAAAAACATGCAAGACCAGAGCCTAAAAGAGACAGTGGTCCTGAAAAGATCACAAAATTTGCAACTTGTCAAGTAAACCATCTCCATTTGCTGAACAGAAAAGAGGGGATGAATCTGAGGTGGAAAACACATTGAGCAAGTTACCTGCTGTTGGTAAACTGCTGTCCCTTATAAAAGATCAAAGAGAGTGTAGCTTGGAATTAAAGACCACATCAGATGATTTCCCAACCAAAGAACAATACAAAAGAGATATCAAGTACAAAGTTAGAAGCATACCCGGGTCATATTCACAAGAGAAGTCAGGTTGTGATTTTGAAGTTGAATGCAGTCAGAATGATTTGTCAACCAAACCGTTACTTCCTAAAGGTAGAGGATGTACTGGTAATAACGTAGAAGACATACTGGCCAGCTTATCAACCGAACCAAGATCAGCTGCACAAGGTGGAAGAACCTGTAGCTCTGAAGTTCAGAGCAGCCAAAGAGACCAATTGAGGAGAGAAAATGAATGTTGCAAAGGCATGAACAGCGTCATTGAAAATGATTCCCCAGCATGTTCAAAAGCTGTAAAAAAACGTTCACCAGGATCAATAGAATATACAGGAAAAGAGGTTATTCCTGAAAGTGCTTCTGTTTCTGAGGTGGTTGGGGCAAAAAAGGTTACTGCAGTGTGGATGATAATATGAACCTAGAAAAGCCATGTGGTGAACTGCCAGTCCCCCAAAATGTGAAGGTTAATAATGACATTAAAGTCATGGAAAGCCAGTATGGTAATTCTGACATACCCAAAACCAAGAGAAGAACACAGAGAAGATACTTCTCTAAGTGTAAATTGAATAAGAGGAAGCTTCAGAGAAGGATCAAGCTTGAAGGCCATGTACCTAACCCAAAGAAAAGTACTTCCTGTGACAGAGATGCAGATTTGCTCTTGGAAGGTCAAAAAGAAGAAAAAAGTTCTGGTGAGCTTCCAAGAGGACATAGTGAAAACTTTGAAGAAGAGAGCCAAGATGGAAATGGAAATCAACATCCAAAATTACTCATAATAGGTAAAGAAAAAGGGAAATGTATTGATGGTGCAGCATTGCCAATAGAAAGTCCAGAACAGAGAAAATGCCAACATGCTGGTGGAAAATCACTCAATGGAGGTTTAAAAGTGAAGAAAGAAGAAAACCCAACTAATCCGGTGACAGAGTTGGGACATGTTGCCAACAGGAAAAGAAGATCACAAAGGCTTATTGGAAGCCCCCTCAGTAAAATTGGGTTTTTTGGTCAAACATCTAATCCTACAGTGACTTTTGCTAACAAATCTACCAGAAATAGTCGTCAGTGTGACCATTCTTCATCTGTAAAGGTCATCACATCAAAATCAGAGACTTCATCAGCAAAAGCTTACGATGAAAAAAGTCCTGAAAGTGTTGCAGTCCCATCTGATGATAGTTTTGTGCCTGGTACTGCAAGGGGATGTGCCACAAAGATGGAAGTTTCAGTGAACGAAACTGACATGCTGAACACAACAACAGAAGTTTTTGTGGACAGTGCAAATACACAACCCAAAACTCTGATGACTCCGCTAGACACTCAGATTGTAGAGGTCCAAGTACAAAGTGCATCTACTCAACATGCAACTGAAATGTCTCAACCAGACACTAAAGTTGTAGTGTCAATATCAGAAGGTGTAAAGCTGTACCGATCAAGAAAATGTACAGACGATACAGGAAAACATAGTGACATGTGAGAGAAAGAGTCCCTTTCATGTGAAAGAGCTCTTCTGATGTTGTGTGGAGGAACAGATAGAGGTCTTGCTGTGGGGAGAAAAGGTTTAATTTGAAAATTTGGTCACCATAATGAAAACATTGAGTGAAGCCATACCGTACAGATTTGCATATGCAGATTACTGATGAGTATTTATACAGAGTTTTTGATTAAAAGCAATTCAGTCTCCAATGGTGGAGGGATGTGTATGATAACTACTACAAAATTCCAAAAACTACAGTTTTGTATCCTCAGACCTACCCAAAAAGTCACAATCCAGAGAGTCGGGGATTAGGTATTCTGTCTTGAGAGGGAAAAAATTGCAGCCACATCTGATGCAAAATGTAAGGCAACATTAATAAGTCAGTCGATTTGTGAAACTGCCACAGACTTTGAATTATAGATACCAGACCCTGTGCGAGAACAGTGGGCGCAAGAAGAGAAATTTAGATGCTAATAAAGTATTTTTTAGTCATCTAGCTGTAGCTTCAAAAACTAGAAATTTATAGCATTACTACAACTCCCAAAATTATATGGCAGAAAACAAAGAAAGATGGGCATCTTTAAAGTTATTAAGTACTTACATCTACCATTGTGGCACAGAGGTATGTAACCATTTGTGTGACACTTGTTTGTAAAGTGGACTTATAATGATCTGCTGTTAATTCTGTTCTGCTTTGTAAAATATAAAGAATGACCTGATTTGCCACCATGATTGACAGTTTAGTTGTGTGTTGAAGGTAACTGAAATGTTACATTGAATTTATTGTTTTTCTGTTCTTGTTTTTAACACATCTAATTAGTTATCTGCTGTTATTTCACGTAAATATAATGTTGAAATATGCCGACCCAAAGGAATTTGGCCTTCATTATGCAGTAAAATGTCAAGATGTGTTATGACATTGGGCTCTTCAAGATGTATTACAGGTCATCATGCATGTGAACATTTACACTACTTGAACTGTAATAGGATTTTCATGACAACATATCATACTGAAATGCAAATAAGCTCCCTGCTTTTTAACATACAATCATGATAACAGGAGTAACAACACTATATGATAATATAAGAGCTCATCGTTATGCAAATTCTAATCAGATGTTTATTTAGAGACAGTAACACAGATCATAAGATATCTTATAAAAAGGCCATCGTGCAGGCGCTGAACTTTGATTTCTGCAATCAAGTAAGTTGTTACTTGTTAAAGGTTATAGATCATTCCTAAATATGTTTATTGTAGATGATAGACTTTATTGATTGTGTTGATTATTGATTTCTAAACTGTTGACATATTTCATTCATGTTCATTAAAAGTTAATTTGTTATCAAATGTTAATTATGTCAGTCTATGTAGCACACATCTTTGTAACATAAATATTCTGGTAAAATATTTCCAGATTTTCTACCCTTGGTGGATAATATCTTCTAGTGGATTAAATTGTCCCGGAGGCTTTAGCAGATCCTGTTCAGCAATATTTCCATTGCGCTGATTTAATTTAAATTTATGCAGTCATGTTCGTTGACTTTGCTGTTAGTTATAGTGCTGAACACTGTTTAAGAAGAAATTTTTCAATTTAGAGGTGTTCTTGTCCTCTATTGTCGATGTGCTTTAGATTTAGTATGATTACATTCATGTCTAAAAGATTGCATGTTTTCAAAATACCATCAAAAGAGGTCCAAATATAGCTGCTGCTTGTTTCAGGGCCTGTAGTTCAAGAGAAAGAAATGTTCCTGCCATTTCTGTTGTTCAAGAATTGTCCTTCCTACTCAAAAAATCAGTGATAATGTTAATTTGCTTCCTTCCAAAAAAGACAAATAGTAGGGAGGCCAACTGAAATTTTGAAATGTTCAATCTGCATTTTAATTAATGTAGTTTTTTAGATTTCAATGAGAGAAGCTAAACATTTTTTTAATTTTCGAAATTGGATGAACGGTTACAATTTTATAGCTTTTTAAAACATTCACTTTTACTCTTTCTGTAGAAAGACAATACATATAATAACAATGGGAACAATGGGACAAAAATGAAGGAGTTTTAGCTGAAATTTACAGTAAATTTGCTGTAACTTTGTTAATAAAACATCTTTTTGTACCAAATTTGGCATGGAGATAGATTTCAATGGCACACACAAATGTATCCTAAAATTACGCGATTACGATGGTGGCCATATTGGATTTATCCATGGCAACAGATGAACGACACTTAACGAGAAATGACAAAATGAAAATATTAAGCTCAAATGGCATAAGTGATATATCAAATTGAAGGTCTTTTTGAGCTGATGACACTTTGAATAGCTCTACTGCATTAAAACTACCTACAAAAAGTATTTTATCCAAATAATGGTTTTCAAAACATCACCACTGGGGCCATGTGGAGTTTTGACATTATTTGGTAAAGGCTTCTTCAATTTATCAGTTTCTGAACAATTTGAAAGTAAGAATTTAATTTAAGGATTATTGGTTAAAACTATGTCCAAAATTATTGATCATCTTTAAAATTCAGGAGTAAATTGAATGAGAAGTCGATGTTTGGAGGTGCTAAAAATTGCATACTTGTCATGGTAAAGTTATCAGCAACTAAGATGGTCTCATCATACCACCTGTCAGACATGCAAATTTCCTTTGTTACAAACATTTAAAAAAATCAATACCCTTTCTTTTGCCAACACAGATGCAACTTATTCCCTTAGTTTCCTTGAAAATATTGTGGATGGCTGTCAAAAATCTATGTCGACAAAATCACAAAATTGCTATCTCCTCTGCGCAAAAGGGATGATCTTCTCATTATTCACCGTGAGAAATTAGAGAATTATGATTATCAAAACTATGGTCCCAGAATTTTGATATATGGACCGAGCTGTTCTGTGTACAGAAGAAATTTGCTCCAGTTCAATGAGTGATCTCCGTGTGTACGGATCATGGAGAATTGTGGGTAGCCTCACTTACTGTGAAGCGTGGTCAATATCTCCGTCAATAAATACGTGAGCTGTTCAAAATTTCTCATTTTTCTAGCAAAAATTCAAAAGAAATAATGATAAACTGCGTACTAGAGGACGTTTCACTGAGAGTTGGTCGGGTTAGGTCTCAGAAAAATCGCTCTCAATTTTTTGTCTCGGATTTGGTCATATACACTGCCCTATGTTGGTGAAGAACCTTATATCGCGAGAAAGAGCGAGATCTGGGCTTTCAAATGAGTATTCGATGTAAGGGATGTTTTGATTGGCTCACCTTCAAAAATGCGTTTCAAAATTAGCGATGTAAATATTAGGTGCTGCCATGTTTCAGATCGCCGTTCCCAGTACCGTTTCTAGCTCAATTTTGCAGTTTATTCAAAAAGTAAGTAGTTCATATAAAGAAATAAAAAACATATGAGAGAATAGCTGCATTTTTAATTTTTAGCCTCATGTATTTTTTTCCACAATTTTCTTTCCCGTTATCGATGTTTTTCAATTTTGAACATGACTAAGTCACTGGTGATTGAGTGTCAATTCAGCACGTCCTGGGCGACCTGCTGGCCTCCCTACAAATAGTACCTACTCAACAAACTCAACCATATTAGTTGTTTCAAGGCATAACATTCCATGCAGATGGCTTAAAATTTGTCTCTCTGAAAATTTTCGAAAATGATATCTTCTGGCAAAAACATTTTTTAAGATACTAAAATACGGAAATCTGAAAGATACAAATCATACAAATATGCCAACATAGCAACAACATACTTCAATGGCATTCTGTTCTTTAAAGCAATTAACCATTTGACATTCAGTACCTTGATATCAGCCAGAGTCATGGGGCAGATTTAACAGAATTGCCAACTACAAAGAGAATAAACCATGTTGAAGCTTTTGACATGGAGCTCCTCAACAAGGCAAAAGAATCATAATGGGATAAAAGGGTTAACAAGTAAACAGAAATGTTAAAACAGTAAAAAATGTATGAAATATCGGTAAATCCTAAACTGATTTCAAATTTGTAACTAAAAATGAAGGCAATAAGAAATAAAATAGGTGCACGGATAGTAAAATATTGGGAAATCTACTTAATCGCTCTATGATTAATATTTCTGCAGAAGAGCTTGGTGGTGTTCAGCTTCTATTTTATTCCTTTTATCCCATTACAGTTCCTTTCAATTCATTCTTGTGTATCATAATTATTGTTTGTAAATCTGAATCCTTTTTAGCTCACATGTGTCACACACATGGGCTTATGGTTTAGTGATGTCTGTCTGTATACACAATATCTCAAGAACTGCTGACAGATTTTAACCAAAATTTTGTACATAGCTTCAGATATCAAATTTCAAAATTTGGGTAGATTTTGGTTGGCATGGTATGCATATTAATGAAGTTATCAAAGTTTTAATTTTTCTGTTACATGGTTGTCTATGGGACGCATGATGGCCGGTTACATGCCAAGATTTTCTGCACTAAATATGATGTAACTTGCCATGTAAATTGTAACTTGCAAGAAATAATAATATTTGGAGCATCATGCCAATTAAATGCTCATTTAAATATTGTAATTGGCAATGCCATTCTGAAAATGGTTCATCAATTTTGATTTAACATGTAGATATTGAAGTGATAGACATTTTACAGTGCTGTGAGACATTTAGCAGAGCCATGTTAATTAACAGCTCGCTGCAGTGTTGATGGTATAATCTGAACGATTGAAGGAAAGGACTGCTGAGTAATGAATACTGGATTTTATGCCTTTGTCACCTCTGAAAGAGGCTAGTGATAGCGCCACCGCTGTGTGGAGTGTGAATATGTTAGTAAAACGATTGTTGATCATATCCGCTGTTTGAGGGTGCTGTAAGTACCATGTATATGTTTGGAGTGTGACTGGATAGAGACTTTGTATATTAAAGCCCCAGTGCTGCTAACTTTTGATGATAATTTCACCATTTTTATATTGAATGTGAATCATAATTCCTTGTTCTTCTCCCCAAAGAATGTTGATATACACAATATCCAGCTTGTCAACTCAGCCTCTATGGTTATAAAGTGCATTGTTATTGTTGTAAACTGACTTCTGGTCCGGACCAGAATTCAAATGTAAACAATATTCATGCATTTTACACATATAGACGCCAAGTTGACAAGCTAAATAGTGGGTGTTTCAACATTCTTTGGGGAGTAGAATAAGAAGTTGCAATTGATTTATAAAATAAAAATAATGAAAAAACCATCAAAAGTTCGCAGCACTGGGGCTTTAAGCAGGACAACGATAAAAAGACTTTGTTCAGCTTTTAAATTCGGACAAAATTGTCAGCAATGTGGTAAATGACCTAAACTGCAAGATGTATCATAGACATTTAGTCACAGAGCTTGGCAAAAATTTTCAAAGTGAGTGATGCGAAATGCCACATCTGTGGGGACAAAGAGACCATTGAACATGCAATTTTTTATTGCAGATATGCAAACGAAATATGGGACAAATGCAAATTGTTCTTAACAAAAGAGCATGGACTACATTAAAAGGTATAGAGTCACCTGTAATCTAAATATGCCCATATATGGTCAAAGGGGCGTTCCTTGGTATTCAAAATGCCCATCTGAGGGCGCTGTTTTTAAAACGCAGCCACCCGCTTAAAGAGGCACTCCCATTTGGTAACATTTTTAAAACACATTTTTTTAATGCCAACGGTCGATATTTGACGTGGTGACTGGGCGCGGAGCGCGAGATATTGATAAAAACATGTCTTCAAAAAAGTAAAAGTTTGAATTCAGGTGGCCCACCTAAATTCAGCTTCCGAACATTGAACGTTCGGCACTTGGGCCATTGTCAACTAAGCTATGGAGTACGAGTCTATGCTTACGCTGCTCTACGCCACAGTACTACTGGCGTCGGTGATCAGTCATGCCCCGTGGGAGAAAGATGAGTCTTACTGACTTGGCGTAAAAACGAAAAACAATTTATGCTGATTCCACCAGAATTCGTATAGGTGACTAGCACAATTACGTGCGGTGGATACATAGCGGCCACTGTGTGGTATGCATAGACGCATACTACACGCGGGGCGAACTACACGTACTGTGTGGCAGATGACAAAATGTAGTCATCGGAGGCAGCTAATATTTAACACATAAAAACTGATGTTTATGTGGTATTGATTAAAAATACAACTGATTTAGAATAATGAAAACGACAAAAGCTAAGAAGAAGTTTTCAAAAACTGACCTGTGGTTAAGGCATAATGCTGTATATAAAGCCTTCGTAGTGGGAGGTAAAATTGCGTCGTTCGAACTTATGGACTCCCTAGAATATCATCAATCAGCACAACAAGAAACCTTTGGGGAATTTCGCGCCATAATCAGAAACGATCGTAAAATTTCGGGATGTGAAAAATACGCTCAGGAAATGACATGTTTTTTTCGATATCTCGCGAGCGTGCGCAGTCGCCACGTTATATCGACCGTTGGCATTAAAAAAATGTGTTTTAAAAGTGTTACCAAATGGGAGTGCCTCTAAAATCTGTTAGATTTTCTCTTTCCATGGTAACTGTGGCAAAATTGGAACAGGTGACAGTATACCTTTAAGACACTGACTTGAAAAAATGGCAATAACTGGAGCAGACATTGATGATTCAATCTCAGAAGTAGTATATTCCACTATCTGGAATAGACGAAACTGGTTTTTATTAGGATAAAAGTTACAATCAATGCATATCAGATTCAGCCAAAGATTGAGAGAAACTGACCATAACTTCTGCAACTGCACACATGAGGGCACACTACCACTTTTAGGTATCGCTCTTTCACAAACAAATCGGTAATGTACCCCTCTTCTACAAAAACAAGGAAAATTGATATAATGAATAGTAAGGCAACACTCCCAAACCTAATAGCATCTACACTGTATCAAACCAAAGGAGCAATTTCTTGAAACATTCTGTAATCAACTTTTATCATCAATGATGTTTTTCAGATCAGACTATTTTTATTCTAAAAACATATTAGCATGTTAATTTTACAGACATCTTTATGCACCATGTGATGACATTTAAGAATGAAACTCATCAGCCACTAATTACAATATCCTGTAATGAATCACAAAAGTTAATGAAACTTGCTACTTATGCTTATGTCACATACCACTCCATGATAAAGACTAGTTGAACTAAGTGACAACCCAGACTCACTACCATACACATGCGCATATTCAGTTCAGTTCATATATGGCTATCTGATCATGATTTATTTTAGACTCCAAGTAAGACCTATGTGTGGTCGAAACGTATGCATTGTTGTCAAGGCTTAACCGTAGACTATCAAACTTGTTTCCTTTAACAGATTTTTTTGTGTGATGTGAATGAGAAGCAGCTGAGACTGATTTACAGACCTGGGAATAAAACTCAGGTGACATAACAAAGAAATCCAGAATATTATGCTGCTAACTTTGACCCCAGAGTACAAAAGATGTGCTATTGTTGCACATTCTATATGACTTTATCTCAATGTGTGATAAATGGTGTGTGCATAGTTGTATTCCGAGGCATCAAAGCCTCGCTCAACTTCATGCTGACGAGGTTTCTAAATTCGCCCACAAAAATAATGCCCTCCCGCTGCAAATTTGACAACTGTGCAAAAAAAGTTTATTCTCCACAGAGACTCCAGTGCCATAATCAGCAAGAAATTGCCTGGTTGCGGAAGAACCATTTTGAAACACCTAAGGAAAACACTTTTATGAGTACACACCATATCACCTCTCCTCTATCGAAGAGCCAGCGGTGATGAAATATCAAACGAGAGGTCTTCTCTTTTAGACGATCAGGATTCGAGTACTGCTTGCACATCGCTCCGTGCCGTACATGTTATGATAACGTCGTCAATTCGGGATGTCCGAAATCACATTGGGATTTTGTTGTACAACCCTGAAAATTCTCACAATGTTGCATGTACCATGGGAGAATAGCATTTTATTGAAACAATTTTATTGTCACAATGTTATTGTCATGTATTCACCAAGATTATCCTTACATGTTCTGCATATTCAACACACAAGTAAATTACTGAGTCACCACAAAGACATTTAATGCCATAACATCTAAAAGAATAATTTACGTCTCCTTAACTTGTCGATTGTGTGTACTTCATTTTGCGAATGAAGCATGCTATATATTGAAGAGGAAAATAAATTACTTCGTATTGTTACGAGAGGTTACACAAGAAAAAAAACTACACTTTGATTGACACATAATCTAAATCTTAACTAACTGACGAAAAATGTTACTTTGATAACCTTACAATATACTATCTACATAGGTATGTATGATGACATATCGAGACAACTGTATAATATGTATAGTCACTGTAAAGTAATGAAACGGTAAGTGCAACCCCTTCAATTGCAAAAGAGGAAAGGTTCTTTAACCAGCAGGTTGATTTATTTTTGTCGTACAATACACAATCGATGTTAGTGCATGGTATGTTGTCATCCTTATTCCAGATAATCTACGTTGAAATGCTACCTCCCTGTCGTTTGAAAAGGTTTGAAGAGTTGCACAAATAAATCCAGTTATATCACAGCCACAGTGTTTAAATATGTGAACTTATCCATCATCGGTTTGTGCATGTCATGTTTGAATTTTCATAATGGAGGGCCCATAGCCTGAATAAAAGTCAAATCTGTATATTTAAGTCATCACATATGCTAGCTTTCAATAATGGTAGACAAATTAAATTTACAAATTGACACAAAGTTTTGTCCAGTAAAGCATGCTACAGTGCTGCAAAGTAAAAGTATGGCCAATCTGCATTTCAATAAACTCTTTATGTTACACTAGTTTCATGTCTGAAAGTGTAAAGCATTGATTACTTGTGCTGTTGCATCCCTAACGTGAGATTTGGGAAAAAATACTCTTAGAGAGCTGTTACGCAAACATCAAAACCAATATAACTTTTACAATAAGTAACCCTTAGAAACATGTTATATTAAAAACACTTACGCATATGAATTGTAGTTCAACGGATTGCTATGCTATCATGCATGCATAAATTTTCTATTTTATACCTGTAATGTCATAAATAACAATATTATATAAATGCCTCGTGATTTATCAGCATATTCAAAATTGTTTTTTAAGTTTACATTTCCTCATTATCGTTATCTGTAAGGTCAGTGGATCTATGTAATGATATAATATACATACAAATGAATCTCACGCACTTGAACAAACTTGAACTCGCATTCTGTATACACTCCTCATTTTCGTAAGAAATGACAAATAATTCAAAAATGTTTCAGGGTTGGGTTTTTCAACTTGACATATGCAAGCACAATCTAAGGGGACAAATTATGGAGTATTTTCTGCTTTTCATGAAACATAAACTGTGTTGTCATCAAGATGAATCAAAATAACTGTGGACATCATATGTTGTCAATACAACTCATGGCGTTCCATGCTTGTCTGCTTTTTGGTCATTCTAGTACGTCGTTTCTTTCAAGAGGTTCACCGTCTTCTTGTGTCTGATTAAAAAATCAAAAAGGTAACAAAAGACATTCTTAAAGAAACGTTATTACAAAAGGGTATACTTTGCTATAGCAGCAAACTGAAACATCCATTACACAAGCGGAATGATAAATGAAATTGCTGGTTTTTGGCGAATAGATTATCTAGTATCACGCCAATCTCGTACATGCATTAGGTATGCAGCTAACATATTTAACGAAGATATTTCAATTCAGTCTAATTTTAGATCATCTAAAGATGAAACGTAAAATGGTTAGTTTTTTTCAGCAATAGCTATTTTACAAAGAGGACAATGGGATACAATGTGATCCATACTATGTTACAGCATTATAAATACCAGTGAATTTTGTGACGTCATCCCCCATATTATTACATTAATAACTGATAATGTAGCTGATTAATCAGTACTGTGGCCCAGCTGTTTTCTACATCTACTAATACCACGGCATAAAACAATTATAATAGTAATGTTGTAAGCCTTGCTGTCCATAGTGGACTTGAGCAAACTTTGGATACGATAATGTGCTTGGTTTGGCCTCGTACGTGATGCTGCGAAAAGTGTTTTTCGTCCATTATGGTTTGGGGGGGGGGGGGGTGTTACATTATTGCGTAAATAATTGATGATCACTGCACATTGCATTGCACACCCAGTATGTGATATGTTTCATGTTAATCCAAAACTTCACACGTGTTTCTATCATTGCTTACCTCAATTATAAACAGACTGACCCCGTTCCGTTCGGCGTACTCTGTAAGTTTTTCATATGAAATTGTACCACTGCTGATTTTGGACGATGTTTTTTTGCCATCTTCGTTCTTCCTTCTTTTGCCGTAAACAACCATTTTCACCCCACTCTCAAAGATATTAAAAGCACAGTGGTTGCATGGCTCCTCACTTGAGAAGAGTACAGTTTTTTCATCTTTGTGGTTGATACCGATCTTGTTGCTATAATAACACATATATTCAAAATCAGACCTTCCCGGAAACAAATTTGTATTAGGAATCATTGTCTTTTAAATATCTTGCTGTATTTTAAGACAGTATCTGACAATAATTCCTTGCCAAATGTTTCATAAACCCTTTTTTGAGGACATACATCAGAGTTTTCTTGACAATATCATCCACTGTATTTTGACATGTATTTTTTTTCCAGCAGAATCAAGTTAAACATTGTTGAACACTATGTATTGAAAATAAAATCAGGTATCTAGGGTCTTAACGCCAAGTTAAACTTTTTGGATGCGAGGTTGTATGCTTAGTTATGATATGATAATATAACAGTGCATCATATAACACAATTACAAATAGTATCAAATCATTTCTTATGTATTTAGAGGTTATTGCCAAATATCGTCCATTCCAATGTCGTACCAACATGAGTGTCATTTGTGCAGCGTTTGTCTCACGTCTTACGCAGTACAAATGGCATGGAATGCTGATAAGACACAAGCAACAGACTGTATTGTTTAATAGTCGGTTTATATATATATATATATATATATATATATATATATCAACTAATTAACATTTGGCATTCACGTCATCACACCCTAGGCACACAAAACTAGGCATACCTTATGGATTAGCCATCCGCATATGTAGAATATGCTCCAGGCATGACTGGAGGGACACCCACTTAAAGGAATTGACAACATCATTAATCAAGCGGGGATACCCAGAAAGCCTGGTTATAGACCAAATAAATTGGGCCTATTTTATCAATTCCAAGAAACACCCTCCTACAATACAAAATAAAACCACACCAAATACGTATTCCTTTTGTAGTTCCATTTAGGTCAAACCCATGGCACCTAAACATCAAACACATCGTTCACACTCACTTCAATATATTACAAAAATCACCCCGTTGTAAAAGTGCGATCGCTGAAACTCCCATCATAGCACACTGCCGTAGTAGAAACCTGCGAGATCTATTAGTTCACTGTGAACTACAACAGTCCGATTTACCAGTAGGGTTCTACAAATGTGGCTCAACCAGGGGCTGCAACATCTGTAAACATTCGACAAATGCCACCAGTTTCCATAGCCACTCAAATAATACAGTTCACACTATTACACAAAACATCACATGCAAGTCTAAAAACATAATATATATCTTGTAACCTGTAATAAATGCAAAAAACAGTACGTAGGAGAGACCAAAACAGAGTTTCGATTGAGATTCAATAACCATCTGTCCACCATCCGTCGTAACTCAAACATGCCAGTAGCGCTCCATTTCAATTCAGATCAACACACAATCCAAGACGTATCAATAGTTGGCATTGTAAAAATCAATAAAATAGACGACCCGCTTCGAAAAAGCTTGAATCCTTGTGGATTTCCAAATTAAAGACATTAACACCTAACTATGGAAAGCCGTAGCTGTCTTAAGTGAAGTAAAATGGTTATTTAATGTGCATTTGTTAGATAGTGATGCACATTTGTTATATGGTGCTGCGCATTTTTTATATGGTGATGCCCATTTGTTATATGGTGATGCACATTCATTATATAGTGATGCTCATTTGTTAAATAGTGATGCACATTTGTTATATAGTGATGCAAATTTTTTATATGGTGATGCCCATTTGTTATATGGTGATGCACATTCGTTATATAGTGATGCTCATTTGTTAAATAGTGATGCACATTTGTTATATAGTGATGCAAATTTTTTATATGGTGATGCCCATTTGTTATATAGTGATGCACATTTGTTATATGGTGCTGCACATTTTTTATATGGTGATGCACATTCGTTATGTGGTGATGAGCATTTGTTATGTTGTTATGTGCTCTTGTTATATAGTATTGTGCATTTGTTATATTGTGATGGGTACTTGTTATATGGTGATGAACATTTTTTTGCGGTGATGCGGGTTTATTACAAAGTAATGCACATTTGTTGTATGATGATGCACATTTGTGATATAGTGATGGGTACTTGTAATATTATAATGAGCATTTGTTATGTTGTGATGGGCATTTTTAAAATTATAATGGGCATTTTTTATTTTGCGACCGGCATTTGTTATATTGTAATGTGTATTCCTCATATTGTGCTGTGTATTCCTCATATTGTGATGGCCATTCCTTATATTGTGACGCGCATTCTTTATATTGTGATGCGCCTTCGTTATATTATGATGAGCATTCTTTATATGGTGATGGGCATTCTTTATATTGTGATGTGGATTCATCATGTTGTGCTGTGGACTTTTCATTATGTGATGAGGACCATACAACGCCTATTTTTCAGATGCAAATAAATATTTGTGTATTCAAGAAACGTTTAGAATAATGAAACTCGAATTCTAATAGGTAGCTTGGCATATGATACAATTTCATATAACTAAGAATTAGGTATATCACCACCTGGTACGTTTAAATAACTGAAATTATAACTGCTCGAAATATAGCATCGTTGGCGTAATACACTTTTTACGGTAAGACCGCGACAGGGTCTAAGAAAGCGTCCTCTGAGAAGCCGGAAGCCCGGCGCAATCCCAAGGGAGGACTGTCTGATGAAGTTGTGGGTTTGATTTTCACGGTCGGATCGGTTAAAGTTACATGAAGCTGCAATAGTTGTAGCCGACAGGCTGTGCGCCAGCTTTTTTCTGCCTTGTTGGCTGTGTAGCGCAGCGCCGACCCGTACAGCGCTACACAACCACCGCCCGGCGCTACACAGCGAACACGGTAGAAAAAGCTGGGGCACGGCCCACAGATGACAGACTGCAGCTAAGTTACCATTACCCCTGGAATTTGCAACGATAGCAACAGGACCGTCGCGGATTCTGAACTCTGAACAATTATGCTGGCCATATATTGCACGGCCATGTAATGAGTGAACACGAAATGAATGACATGAACCTCGATAACCGTACATGTAAGACCGGGGCTAAAGACATGGCTAGAGTAAGTTTTCATAATTAAACAGACTTGACGCTAATCATCGTGAACCCTTTTATTATTTAATCATTATCATCAGTTGTAGTAGCATTATTTTAATTGTGGAGTGTTTTTATATCAGTGTTTTGGATATCACAGTATGCGACAATACTCTCAAATTTTGATCACACGGACGGATATATATTGTAGGCGAGCGGCAGACTCACCTATTTTTCACACTTAATGTACCCATCTTACATACGGCCACATCCTACGTCATTTGAAAGCTTATTATCTATACTTCAAGAAAATTGACGATGTGGAGCTGCCAAGTAGGGCCATAGCCCCCTAATTTGCATAATTTATACGGGTATCCAATTTACTTAAATGCGATACAAAATTAGAAATTTCATTGTTAACTACTCTAAACATACTTTTAAACTATCGAGTGATATATCAAATGAAAGGTATTTGCATGGAAATACAATATGAATATCCAAAGAGACATCTAAATTGATATCACTGAAATATTTCCATATTTATTAACAAAACATTATTTTCCTCTTTTGAATAACAGTATTTTAAAAATTTTAACACATGCAGCCACATCATACAGCCACATCATACGTCATTTAAAGCTTATTATCTCTACTTCATGAAAATGGACAATATTGAGCTGTCAAGTAGAGCCATAGCCCCTAATTTGCATAATTTACACGGGTACCCAATTTGCATAAATGTGATGTAAAATCAGAAATTTACTGTTAACTACTCTAAACATACTTTTAAACTATCGAGTGATATATCAAGCGAAAGGTATTTGCATGTTGAATACAACTTTGATATCCAAAGAGATATTTAAATTGATTTCACTGAAATGTTTTCATATTTATATTGAAAAAATATTTTCCTCTTTTGAGTAACAATATTTTAAAAATTTTAATAAATACAGCCACATCATACAGCCACAACATACGTAATTTGAAAGCTTATTATCTCTACTTCAAGAAAATTGACAATTTTGAGCTGTCAAGTACGGCCATGGCTCCTAATTTGCATAATTCACTTGGGTAAGCAAATTACAGAAATGTGAAATAAAATTAGGAATTTATTAACTACTCTAAGCATACTTTAAACTATCGAGTGATATATCAAATGAAAGGTATGTGCATGTAGAATACAAAATAGATACCAAAAGAGATACTGAAATGATTTTATTGAATTTTTTTCACAATTATAAAGAAAAATGGATTTTCCCCTTTTGAATAACGATATTTTAATAATTTTAACACATACAACTAAATCATACGTCATATATCATACGTCACTTGAAAGCCTATTACCTCTGCTTCACGAAAATTGACGATATGCAGCTGCCACATAGAGCCGTAATTCTTTAATTTGCATAATGCACACGGGTACCTAATTTGCATGAGTCTGATATAAAATTATAAAAATCCATTGTTATGTACTCTTTACTTGCTTTTAAACTATCGAGTGATATATCAAATCAAAGGTATTGGCATGTAGAATAGAACTATGAATTCCAAACACGTATCTAAAATATTCTTATTGAATATTTTTATTTAAATCGCGAATATCTTGACTTATTTTTAATATTCATAAAATTGTGCAGTAAATACGGATAATGCCCACATTATGCAAAATAAGAATAAAATATATACAAAATAAGAATAATTCAGCAACACACAGAACAAATATCGCTCGAACTGAGATTCAGAGACAATGTATGATTTTCATCGGAGCCCAACACGAGCTTAATAAATTCATATCAAACATAAAAAATACATCCTACTCTTGAATTTTCGAAAGCTCTTCTCAAAAAATCACATCTTTAGACCTCATTATCTGTGAAGGTCATCGATGCAACAAATTAACATTCTCGACTTAAGAACACACACAAAAAACCAACAGATAACAGATTGCAATTCATGCAATCAAACGGCAACATTCAATGATTTGTTAAATGCGAAACATTACGATAAATTAGAACAACAATACGATACAAAACACAAGATTTTTTCGAGATAAAAGTAATGGAGTAAAAATAAAAAGTAAAAGTAATTCTAGATCTTGTTTGATTATTCTAACTTTAGAACAATCGGATGACATTTAATTGTTATTCGATTTTCATTGAATTGCCTTCGAAAACTTGGAATCGCAAAAAGTAAAATGGAACCAAAACATTTTCAGGTCCCCTATAGGCAGATCAAAACTTTCAAGTGCTCCTCTACTATTCCTCAAAATTTCGATTCCACCCTGAATTCATCCACCCCTCACCATCATTATTTGTTAACGTAGCCTAATCACATACATATGAAACAGAAATATGAACGTTACACCTATGCAAAACAAAACCTACAACAGCTCGATCTCCAATTCACATGAGCATCCACAAACACAACCAGACCGAAACGGTAGACATTCAAATTTCCTTACTTGAACAAACTTAACTTCAGTGAAACAACGTGGTCAAGTAGTGCACACGTTTCACCAACCGAAAATGAATTTTAAGCGACTGATGAAGACAACTCTATTCTCGAAAGGTAGCATCAAAGGATCGCAGTATCACAGTAGTCTTTCCACTCCAGTGTGAGTTCAGGGCATGATACGTAGATTGTGGGTACGTCTCGCCATGGCAAATCAACAGTTTACACAAAACAGCCAAACATAACATACACAAAATTCAAACAGCTATGAGATATGAACGATGTGTGGAGTTTGCTTTCTCTCTTCATGTCACCAGTTGTGTCTGCTGTCAAATTATCTTCCATGCACAAGGGAGCTATAACTGTGGCAACCCTTTTACTCATGACAAAACTGTTTAAGAAGAGGATGATGAATTTGTAGAATTACTAGATGTACAGGAAATGCATGACACTGTATCGCCATGAATGACTTGGATCATGAATCATGCCAAAACTTTGATTACAGCTTACTCTCACACATTGTTTCGGCTACATAGTTACTTTTCAACAACTACAATAGTGTCGTTCATGGGTTCTTTCTTTATGTTTGGACTTAATAGTAACAGGTGATATTTTCCCAACACATCTTTACGAAAAAATATCGGCGTTCAAATCATTAACCATATATGTTAAAAATCAATATATATATATATATATATATATATATATATATATATATATATATATATATATATATATATATATATATATTAGTGCTGTTGCCTTGGTTACAACATTACAAGAAAATGTTGGTATACTTGAGTAACATTAAAAGGTTTTCATATGCTGTGAATGGGTATATTATACTCCATACAAAGGGCATGTTTGGAGAAACACTCTCTGACCTATAAAAACTAGACATCGGTATCGGATAATAATGCAGACAAGAAGAGCTATTCATATGTTTTGAAACATACATTAAACAAACAAAATATTAATTTCCAGACCTCATTTCAGCTGTTTGTTCTCCGTGTTCTATGCACTTTTTGCACATCATAATGCATGTGGTTGCATTGATACTGCTGTTAAAACTTAAAATACCGTTATTCAAAAGGGGAAATTAACTTTTTTCACTACAAATATGAAAATATTTCAGCAAAGCCACTTTCTATATCTCATTGGATGTCAATTTTGTTTTTTACATGCAAATACTTTTCATTTGATAAATGACTTGATAGTTTAGAAGTATGTTTAAAATAGTTAATGAATTTTCTAATTTTATATCGCATTTATGCAAATTGCTTACCTATGTGAATTATGCAAATTAAGGAATACGGCCTTACTTGATAGTTCAACATCATCAATTTTCTTGAAGTAAAGATAATAAGCTTTAAAATGACGTATGATGTGGCTGTGTGATGTGGCTGTATGTGATGAAATATTTATAATATTGTTATTCAAAAGGGGAAATAATTTTTCAATATAAATATGAAAATATTTCAGGGAAACCAATTGAAATATCTCTTTTAATATCCATTTCGTATTCCACATGCAAATACCTTTCATTTAATATATCACTCGATAGTTTAAGAGTATGTTTAGAGTAGTGAACAATGAATTTGTAATTTTATATTGAATTTATGCAAATTGGGTACCCTTGTAAATATGCAAATTAGGGACTATGGCCCTATTTGACAGTTCAACAATGTCAAGTTTCTTGTAGTAGAGATAATAAGCTTTCAAATTATGTAAGATGTAGCTGTATGTTGTAGCTGCATTTGTTAAAGTTTTTAAAATATTGTTATTCAAGAGAGGAAAATATTATTTTCAATATAAATATGAAAATATTTCAGTACATCAATTTAAATGCGTCTTTGGATATCAAAGTTGTATTCTACATGCAAATACCTTTCATTTGATATATCACTCGATAGTTTATAAGTATGTTTAGAGTAGTTGATAATGAATTTCCTAATTTTATATCGCACTTATGCAAATTGGATACCCGTGTGAATTATGCAAATTAGGGGGCTATGGCCCTAATTGTCAGCTCCACATCGTCAATATTCTTAAAGTGGAGATAATAAGCTTTCAAATGACGTATGATGTGGCCGTATGTAAGGTGGGTACATTAAACTCCTAAAATAAGGCCCTTTTTGTGGATTCGCCGCTCGCCTATTGTAGTTTACAGACGTGTACCAGCTTGACCGGAAGAGAACCGGAAGTTATTCCTGTGCACGTATACCGAACCGCCAAGCTATTTCGCTGACGTGTTCGTTGTAGATTAAACGGCTTGTAGCGTAACTGTTGCACCGGCCCATTTGACATCCGTGTCTTTAGGCCACAATGGTTTGGCCGAAAAAAACACAGGCTTAGGCGACTCATGCATCATGGGTGTACGAACTCCACACAAATTCGTCAATGTTCCTGTGCAAATTTTCTAAAATCTAAATATCGACAAATATGCTGCAGCGTATACTTTTGTGGTTTATTGCTGACGGTATAGAGTTCTGTCCCGATCTAGGCTGCAGATAAAAAATAAATATCACTGAGCAGTGTCGGTCTTTGTCTTTTTACGGATTTTCTGAATAGAAAGACAACAGTCACTATGGCCACAGGGCGGGCGTAAACTGTAAGACTCTGGTTGAGAGGGGAGACAAAGACATTCAGTCATACTGCGAGCTTTTCTATAATTTGTTCATGTTCTTGGAATGGCATGACTTGTTTTAAATAGTGTGAGAGGGGAGGTGACTAATTAAGTAAAGTAAAGTAGAGTAAGCCTTTATTGAAATCGTATCCCAGTTGGGATCTTGATCATAAAGTACAATTAAGTAAAAAGGGGTTACAATGACCACCCGGCAATTCTAATGACGAAAAAGAAAACTCCAAACGTATCTCTCTGTCCAAGTTCATATGATTGAACTGGTGTCCACTTAATACGACAGCAATCGTCAGATTTCTTTCACAGTTCAATGTCTGCCAAGTTGCTATATTTCAAATTCTTGGGTAATTGTCGCTGATCAGGCGGGAAATCCGACACACAACTTCTCTAGACAGTCAGTCCTCCCTCGGGATTAATAGACTAACGGCCTCGCAGAGGGTAACGCAAAATATATGTATTAGGCCTACAGTACTATAGAATGCTGATATTTTCAACCAGTATAAGTACTAAGTGCTGATAAACCAAATTCTTAGTTTGACATTTGAAAATGATTAAATGATTAAAAACTTACTTATGCAACTAAAAATTTTAAAACTCACGAATCAAAAGTGTACAGTCACCGTTATCACGAAGATTCCAAATCAAAAGAAAAAGAATCAACATCACAAAAAAAACAATCACACATCACAATATAACATAACATATCCACATCTCAGTATAATGATGGCATATCACCATATAAAAATCTAAATGATAAGATGATGAATGAACATCACAACAAAACAAATGCACATTACCAATCACAGTATAAAAATGTTCATCTTTATATAACAAATGTCCATCACTATATAACAAATGCCCATCACAATATTACAAATGCCCATTACAACATAACATATGCTTATCACTATATAACAAATGCCTATAACCATGAAACAAATGCTTATCACTATAGAACAAATGCCCATCACCGTATAACAAATGCCAATCGCCATATAGCAAATGCGCATCACCATATAACAAATGCTCATCACCATATAACGAATGCTCATCACCATATAACGAATGGGCATCACCATATAACGAATGGGCATCACCATATAACAAATGCGCATCACCATATAACAAATGCTCATCACCATATAAAGAATGCACATCACCATATAACGAATGCACATCACCATATAAAGAATGCTCATCACCATATAACGAATGCGCATCACCATATAACGAATGCTCATCACCATATAAAGAATATGCATCACCCTATAACAAATGCACATCACCCTATAACAAATGCCCATCACCATATAACAAATGCACATCACCATATAACAAATGCACATCACCATATAACGAATGCTCATCACCATATAACAAATGCGCATCACCATATAACAAATGCCCATCACCATATAACAAATACACATCACCATATAACAAATGCGCATCACCATATAACGAATGCTCATCACCATATAACAAATACGCATCACCATATAACAAATGCACATCACCATATAACGAATGTGCATCACCATATAACAAATGTTCATCACATCATCATTTTACGTCACTTAAGACAGCTATGGCTTTCCATACCTGACGGCCTAAATATTCACAGCTAGCTGCTCCCATTGTCTTTATTCAAATTCCAACACTAGCGCCCTCCCAGCCACACTATAAATACACATTCAAACATTCTCTCAATTGCCATTCAATGTCTGAGCCATTCAAATAGGTAAGAAACAACTCCTGTATTTTCACCATACTGTCACTTAGTATTTTCTCTGACATGTAACTTTTGTACGAAAAATACCACTGTAACTCACTCCGTGTTGAAACTTTTTGATCTGTAGCACCTGAGGAAGTCCTACTTTCAGGACGAAACGTTGTGCAGATGTAATAAACTATTTGAACCAGCAGATTGGTACGTGTGTAATATCCTACAAACGAATACATCGTAACCACGCCACCGACAACACTGGGGACAACCTAAAAAACCACAGCCGAATATATATATATATATATATATATATATATATATATATATATATATATATATATATATATATATGATCTTCATATGTTCATTTGCGACATTCTACAGTCAAATGTACTCACCAAAATGTGAGGGCGTTTGTTTCGGCATGTATGACATATGGGTATTTCACGTATGATGCGCTCGCCTCTGTCTTGCCACCGTATCTAGGAACATCATCAATACTTATTCCCCATGGAAAGCCACTGTATCCAAATCCAATGTAGTGTCCTTCGCTATTCATCAAAGCAGCCCCAACGCCTGTCTTCAGGTCACCTTTTTAAAAACAAGGGATACGGTTCTACAGCTTCATACCAAGATATGACTAAAAATTTCATTAGACTGGCAGGAAATCAATTTCAACTGAAATGATGGGGACACCTCTGGGGTCAAAGAAACCTTTGAACTCTAAAAATATGTCAATAAGGTAAACAACTCGACTCGGGTGGAGGTACTTCGAAAGGTAGCCATATAAACCGATTCAAGACAAATACATGTGTGGACCGATTTAACAATTAATTACATATTATTTCCTAATATATTTATGCGTATTTTTACGTCACGAGTACGAGCACAGCCGAAAATATTAGGGAATACTTATATACAACAAAGAAATTGTCAATTCATGTAGTTTCTTTGAACGATTCCCAGCATGAACTTTTAAACTACTTTCTCAATAAACACTACGCCACGGACAAGCTGTCAATTATTTCGAATCGTCGGTGCGTTATGTTCGTACGTTTATGAGGTAGACAAAGTCAGACAATCACCGTGTGCTCGGGCAACACGCGTTTCTGATGAAGTTTACACGATTTAAGACCAAGACCCAGATATTTACCTCGGATAAAAATACAGTGTTTTTTTTTCAAAAACAAAAATTGGACGTAACCTCAACGGCGCGTACTACACTGTAACGTCGGTCCAGCTGGTCTCGCTCGACACTAGTTGCAACGCTTTCGGAACCCATTGCGGATTAACTGTTTTTGAAAAAGATTTTCGTGTATCTTTTTTGGATATACTCAGGTTACACCTTCGTGGTTTCATTGTTCAGATTATTTTCTGCATAGTTTACGAAAATATTGATGTCACAGCGACTTTTGAGGCCTGATCAATTGTAATCGTCCACAGCATGTTCGACACAGGCTTCCGAGTCCGGGCGTACGTATATGAATCTCCAAATTGCCGACAAAACTAAAAATTGTACTCTATCAATGATAATTAAGAAATTTTCAGGTCAGACACAAATTTCTGTTGTATGAGAAATACTGTTAGCTTTGTTGTTTGTTTACATGGAAAGGACCATCGCAGATCAACTCAAAACAGTTCAGCGTGTTGTCTTGATGTAAGGAATAGAAGATAAATCATGGTATTTTGTTTGTCAAGAGAAAATAAACCTGGATTTAATTTGCACATAGTAAGTGCATGTTAACTACTGCACAAGACAAGATGTAGTTATTACACTCTTGGATGAAATCACGGTCCCTCTATACAGTCACATAGAGGGACCGTGATTAAATTAAATTTATACAGGTTTTGTGAAAAATAAGTACATCTGACCTTTGATGGTAGGTCGATGGAGTCTGATCCTCAGGAAAGTTAATCGATCACTCCCCGAGGTTTCCCCTTTCTACTGTACCATTGGGAGCCGGATTAGCACAAGTGACTACAAGTATTTAAGAGTTCGTCGGGTTAGCCGTGGATCCATAGCTTTTAACCCTTTCACCCACATGGTTTGTCCCAAATCCATTTTTTTCTATGGTAAAGTTGGACCTGTATACGGGGAACTGGGGTGAAAGGGTTAAGGTAGAATGCGCCTCGGGAGAGAAATTTGGGCTTTCACATTTTATCAATTATATACCACTTGGGGGGGGGGGGGCTTATTTAAAAGCTCTTCAGTAAAGGAAAGTTTTCACCTTCTCAGTTTTTCAAAATTCGAAAATTTTATTTTTTCCGAAAGAGTTAACACAGGGATGGCTACCATTTTGAATTTCAAATATCAGGAAAGCTTGTGTAATTTTTCTCTCTAGTACCAAAGTTTGCACGGTGACCCCTGATTTTTAATCTTGATTTGATAAGAAAATGGTTGAAAGTTTCACTGAGGAAAGTTTCAGCAAAAGTTTAAGTCTCTCACTTTCGAGGGGCATATTACCTTAAGGGCTGATTTTGACCTTTACGACTTTTAACCCCGTAGTGAGTAGTAGCTGTGGACTCACAGCTATTAGTGGTCTATTACCGCAACTAATGTGCTACAGATTGTGTTGGAAGGATATACACGTCCTTGAATGTAAAAACGGCGAACTATTCCGAACGACAGATATCGAAGTTGATGTATCCGCAGCACTTTTCCCGGGCAATTATCAGTATTTAAATTTATGCATGGTCATAAACCATTTTCTCCTTAGGTAACAACTTTAATTGGTTCGTTGAGCGGAAATAAAACTGGCTAGCGAGAATGATATTCTGTGGCCTACAATGTTTCTGTGAGGCAGAGCAATTGTCCGTCTGTGATGTGAAGTTTATATACAGAAGACCTAAAATTATGATTAATAGTGGTATGCTACTGGCCAGGCACTCGTTTGGCAAAGCTATGAATCTTTGGCCTCCCAAAGTTTTGTTGACGTCCACGCCTGAGATTAATACGTAGGATTTTTGTTAGCCTTGCTTCGCTGAACGTCATTCATTACTTCCCTATTTTTGTGGAAAGTTTTGCTCGGCGATTTCATTGCCTCTTGTACGTCACGTAGCAGCGGTGCCATGTCTGAGTCTGCTGGAATTGCATTTTTCGAATTGCAAAAATTTGATCGACAAGTTCCAATGTATGTTCGAAAGTAACATATAAACTGCAAGTATCGCTGAAAAAAAAATGAATGTACATTGTCATAAACCCCAGCACTTTATCACTGTAATCCCGATACATTTTTGTACTTAACCAAAGCTAGAGTGCAAGTAAATTTAATGTGTCGGAAAAAGTCCCTTGCCGAGCATAACTATTCCGAAGATTTTTTCCTACATGTTATACTGCATGCAGTACGGAAGCGTATTCGTGTCACATTTTGTAAGGAAAAATAAAATTAAAAATTACGAGAATTGAAACTCGTAAATACGAGATTTTGATTCTCGCAATTACGAGATTTTGATCCTGGAAATCACTTTTGTTGTGATATTTCAGCTCATCGAATAGTATTTGCGTGGGCTTGTTGGGGTTTTGCTTTATTGAACACTTCTGTTAGCGTCTAGCTATTTGGAGCCGACTTCTCGTTTTAATGATACACGATGAAAGAGAACGCAACACGCTCCAAAGGGACGAGTCCTGCCATGCGGGTCACAGTACGACATGTCAGAAGTCAACGAACAATTACACACGTTTTAAGAAGCGGGACATCATTGAGCAGTTGTTTGAATGTTACCAAGAACTGCAATTGATCGGAGTTTCGTTAGCATGCTACATGAACTTTCAATGTGTTGTTGATTCAAAAACTCGTAATTACGAAGTTTTGAGACTCGTAATAACGAGAATCAAAAACTCGTAATTACAAGATTCAAAAACTCGTAATTACGAGAATTTTAAACTCGTAATTACGAGAATTATCTTGTCATGAGGATCTGGTCTGTCATTGTCATTACGAATGAATGGATATTTATCGTAAAAAACTTTGGTCAAGTATTCGCAAATTTCTAAAATCGCAGACTTGTGTGGTTTTCAAAACGTCAGAATGTGTGCGTAATGATAATCTCGTAATTGTCAATGTTTATTGAATCACGTGAAAATAAATTTAATTATCACTGTGATATTACAACTGATCGTCTGTTTTGGGATCTCCTTATCACTTCTGTCATGATAAAATAATCATCTTTTCGCTTTTATTTGCCATTTTCAATCTTTGCTTAGGTTCTTAAAGAGACACTCCCACTAGGCAACATTTTTAAAACACATTTTTTAATGCCAACGGTCGATATTTGACTTGGCGACTGCGCGCGGATCGCGAGATATCAATAAAAACATGTCATTTCCCGAGCGTATTTTTTCACATCCCGAAGTTTTACGATCATTTCTGATTTTGACCCGAAATCCCCCGAATGTTTGTCGTTGTGCTGATTGACGATATTCTAGGGAGTCTACAATAAGTTCGAACGACGCAATGAGTGTACTTCGCACTGCAAAGACTTTATATTCAGTATTATGCCTTTACCTTAGGTAAGTTTTTTTAAAAATTCCCCTTAGTTTTTTGTCGTTTTCATTATTCTAAATCAGTTGTATTATATTTTTAACCAACACCACATAAACATCAGTTTTTACGTGTTCAATATTAGACACCTCCGATGACTACATTTTGTCGTCTGCCCGCCGCGCGCGTGGTATGCGTCTACGCATACCACGCGGCGGCCGCTATGTATCAACCGCACGTAACTGTGCTAGTCACCTATGCGAATTCTGGTGAAAGCAGCATAAATTGTTTTTCGTTTTTTCGCCAAGTCAGTAAGACTTAGCTTTCTCCCACGGGACATGACCGATCACCGACGCGAGTGGTACTGTGGCGTACAGCAGCGTCAACGTAGGCTCGAACTCCATAGCTTAGTTGGCAATGGCCCCATTGCCGAATGTTCGATGTTCGGAAGCTGAATTTAGGTGGGCCACCAGAATTCAAACTTTTACTTTTTGAAGACATGTTTTTATCGATATCTCGCGATCCGCGCGCAGTCGCCACGTCAAATATCGACCGTTGGCATTAAAAAAATGTGTGTTAAAAATGTTACCAAGTGGGAGAGCCTCTTTAAAAGGAGTTATACTTCAATTTGGTCATTCATCTAGATAATAATGTTTGTGTACTGTTCTTTTATGTTGGGAGGAAACAATGCAAGCACACTCATTGTAAAACATTCTTCTCTTTACCTGTCTCAGTACATACTTTGATTGTGTATATCTTTGAGAGCAAATAATAGTAGTTGGGAAGTCTGGAAATCTGTCCGACTTCCTCGTTTACTACAGTTTTGGATATGTTTTATCATATATGAAGAGGTGTCAGAAGATGTCAGTCGTTCGTCGTAATTTTACCGGAAACCCCACTTGAGGACAACTGCTAATCTATACTGGATTTAAAATAAATAACATCGCATCGGCCGGTATTTGTGGTACAGTAATTATCTCCAGGGGGGTGCTTGTCAAGTTGTCGGAGAAGACCCTAATAAAGGTGTTAATAGGTGTGAAGTATTTCATAATGGGATACTAATGAATAAACAAAATCTATACGCTATGCATACTTGGCTAGACTTTGATCTGCCGGATAATATACTAAATATCTACAAATGTAGCCATAAAGCAGTCCAAACTTTATTCATTCATTCATTTATTCATCTACGCGTGCACTTTAATTGCTTGCTACTCCTTATCAAATCATGATTACACCATATTATCGTTGAACAATAACCAACAACATGTATGAGGCAGTAATAACATTAAAGAGCTCAAACTATAGAAAGACTGAGTTATTATGGATTAAGTCTCATAACCAAGGGAATCAAGGCTCATAGTAACGAGAATCGAAAACTCGTAATTACGAGAATCAAAAACTCGTAATTACGAGAATCAAAATGTTGTAATTACTAGAATCACAAACTTATATTTACGAGAATTAAAATCTCGTAATTACGAGATTTTTATATTTTTACTTACAGAAATGGCACGAATACGCTTCCGTAATGCAGTGTATAAGTCTTCTTCTGTTTTATTTCAAATAGTATCAGTAGATCACGGATCATGATAAATCGCATGATACAAATCAGATTACTACCCTTTGCTTATGGTTGTTTGTTTTAAAAGTTACTGTGAATATGGTTATTTAGAATAAGCAGGTGTAACATACTTGATCTGTATGATGTAATATTCGCCATGACGAATCCATGGCGACATAATGTTTCCCTATTCTCCTCTGTGAAATTCAGCGAAGCTTCCTTCGGTATTGCTTCCGGCGGTATTCCAGAAGGATATTGGTCTGCCATTGCATTCAGCTTCATTATTGCCGTTCTATACTTTCCTTTCATTCTTTCCTTGAACATTTCGTCAGTTACAGTTTGTTTCTCTTCTTCTTTGGCACTGATAGCGCACCGGAGAGCTTGGCGCGAAACAACATATTCTGAATTAGGCCCTACACATAGCTCGCCAAAAGGCCCAAGATTATCCAATGGAGTGCTGTCTTCAGGTATAATGGGCTTGATGTAACTTGGAATTTTTACCCTCACACTCATGTCAGACACCTTAAAGAGGTGGTCTGATATTTCTAGATCCTCAACCGTCTTTGAATTTGTTGGATTTCCTGCCTCAGGATCGCAAGGGAAGTAGTAGACATGTTTTATGATAACTGAAATGAATAATAATAGGCCTATCGTGTTGATTCGAGAAAGAAGAATAAGGAACACAACATTTTACAAGAGCTCCATTATTTTGTAATTATAATGAAAACAGACTGTGCAAGAAGAACAAATGTATACATTTATTTTGAGCTCGAGAATTGCCTTGTGAAATTTGGAAATAAAGCTCGAAAAGCAATCTGGGTTGTTAAAATTGGCTACTTATTAACATAATTGTTATTATTCCAAATGTTAGCAAATCAGAGACCTTGGAAGTTATCCATACATGATTCTCCTTCCGATACGCATTGGCTGTTCAGATCACCAACTGCCAGTGCCCTATGGGTCATTTTGAGTGCCGCAAACTTATCTCTAGTTCCATCCCACTTTAACGATCCACTGCATCGTGTCAGTTAAACTAACAACGATAGATACGAACTGTTTGAAGTTGCTCAGGTTCGCTCCATAAATACTACTTATGAGGAAGTCTAAAATCAAGAATTACGTATACAGAATATCTATTTTGAAGGGAAAGTATCTGGAGACTACAGTCACCATATAAATGCATGATCGATTCATTTTTTCGGACGACTGAACATAATAGCAAGACTACGACATAGGTTAGGCCTACAGTGGCCCACTGTGCATGTATATCCCATGTTGTTAATAATGCAGAGAAACCAGGATAAACCAGAAACAAACAAACAAATAAAGAGAAAACAATAAATTGAATAAGAATTGAAATAATTTACGAACAACACATACAACATATTCTAAATATTATATTTTGATATTTGTAAGATACCCCGCGAGATTTTGGAAAATACCACTGAAAGAAAGATAAATTGAACCTGGTACAAAATTTTACAAAGAGCCATACAATCAAATATCAGGAGTTCTGACGATGGGTTACAGTAATAAAGTAGCTATAATAGCTACAAGGTTTGTCAAAAATAAATTGTTTTTATGACAACGATGCCTACCTTGTAACATATGCTTTGTACAATCGCTACATGGTTTGCGAGACGCATACAGCGTACTACCTGCAAGACGTCTGCCGAATTTAAGTACGAGAGACATCACCGGGTGTGCATATTTACGGCTGAATTCCGCAGCAAACAAATATCCATCAGCATTTTTCACCACAACACCCATCTGAAAACAAGTACGCACACAAGTGTCTTTTAAGTATGAGTTGACAGTCTAGGTAGTTTTAAGGGACCGTGGACAATTAAAACAAGCGCACGGTGTACGCAACTTCTGTGTTTAGGGGAAGTTGGTTTGGCCACAGACAAATATAGAAACAGACTAGCAACGCGGCATGCCTTTTGTTCCATGCTCGTCTCGGTAGACTATGGCCTTTTCATATTAAAATGAGCTTCAAAGGTGTTAAACTTTTTGGAGACTTTGTTTGTGGTTGATAATTGCACGATATTATGCGAAAAATACGACGAGATGGCATCGTGCTGCCAGTCGCGTAGCAACCATAGTTACTTTATGAGCTCTCAGGGCAGAAATAACTGCTTCATGCCAATCAAAACATAACACGACAGCAGTTTCATAAACATGTCCTTTCTTGACGAACCTGTAAAAGATGGTATGACTGACCGTAAACCATTGAGTAAAACCAGACAGTATTGATAAAAGACTTTCAAATTTGGTTCAAACACACTTATTATATATTCATAGAAATATGAGAGGAATTTTTAAAATGGTAAAACTCACTTTCCTGAAGCTCAAAACACTCCCGTTTTCGCCAGCACGGCAATTCCGCTCAGCACCACACGACAACAACAACACAAACTTTGCCGAACATACTTTCGCTTAACAATTGGCGAAAATCCGAAAATTACCGAAGCATGCATGGTGGGCACTCTTCGGAAAAGAGAGGCGAGAGCAAGCTGACGCGAGGCGAACATGGATTGGTTACGTAACCGCTTCACGCCTTGAACAATACCCGTTGCTAGTCTGTTTCAATATTTGTCTGTGGTTTGGCTATACATGTATTTCGATTACCTTACGTAAAATCGCAGTACATGTTTTTTTATCGCAACATCTCGCTATACGTTTTTATATATCGCAAAATATCGCACTGTATGCCATTTGGCGAGTGCCAGGTCAGCGCGGCAACTGCGCTTGGATACACTGTTTCATTTCATATTGGTTGTGTCAATGCCGACTTGGGGGTGAGCAAAATAATATTTTATAGCGGTTTGCAGTAAAGCGTTAAAATATTGTTTTGTCGGCAGCGGCAGATGTAGCCGTTTTCGGGCCTGTGGCGGCCAGTGTATGATTGTTTGCTACAAATTAAGGTGGTTGGAAAGGCTAGAGCGTCAGTTATAAACTTCAACAAAACTATTAAAATATAAAAGTAGTCAACATTCTCTGTGGAATAAAAAAACTAGACATTTGGGCACAAAGGCATTGCAGAGTTATAGCCTGTTGAAACTTCTGAAAAACTGACCAAATAAGAGGAAGTCTGGGAGTCCTTAGTGTATTAACTATGGTAGAGGTCCCCTAGCTTTTAATAAAATGTTTAAAATGTTTTTCAGGAAAGTTTGACAAGGCTGTGCTTGCATTCAGAGTGAGTGACTGCTATTGTAAATGCATTTTTAGATTCTTTGAATGTCAAAAAGGTGTCAAAAGTGAGATTAACCAAAAAGACTTCTCTGTGACTTCAAAAGAGGGGTGCAAATATGGCTTGTTTTCAACATTTTTGACAGAATAACAGTTTTCCTACATAATTATATACCAATTTAATCCAACCTTTGAAATGAGATATGGACATGGAATTTTTACAGCCTATGAACAAGGTTACAGATAAGATATGTATGGCACAATTTTCCTATATTTGAAGTACTTTTTGAAAAATCACATTTTGAAATTTGAAAGAATTTTTAATAATTTTTTGATATGTAAACCCATGTAAAATCATAAAAACAAATTTTATTTACAAATCCTGCTATACAAATCTTACAATTAATAGTGTCAACATATTTATAACTAATTTGGTAATATTAATACTATCCAATTATTATTAAATTCGAATATGTAAAAAAATATGAAAAATTAAATTTTAATATTTACTGGTATCATATGTAAAAATCATGGCTGTAAATATACACAATTTTTATATTCTTTGGAGAAAGTATATAGTAAGGGAGTTATCCTGAAAATGTGAACTAAATATCTTGATTCTAACACTTGAAACTTGACATTTACTCTGAGAAAAGAATTGGTGCAAAAATAGCCTTTACAGCCACCTTAAGTAAACTGGAGGTGGGAATTTACCGACTAGCGATTGGTCAGAAGTTTCAGAGCAAACAGTTGTAGGTGTATGATTGGCTACTGTCGTGAAGGTGGCTAATGACTTTCAGATGGAGCATGAGGTCGTGTCACTCCAGGCTGCAAGCTTGAACCAGACTGCACGTCGCAAGAGGCCAAGTTTCCCCACCGTCAGTGGCAAATTGCAACCTTTAAATATCTGAGATTCACATCGTGCAAATTGACCTCTTTCGTAGTATAGTTACACAAAATTTACACTCTTATACTGTGCATCTGTTAGGTCTCACACCTTTGTTTTTTCTGTAGCAAGTCACCCACGCTTTTCCAGAGAACTTTTCCCTAACAAAAAGGAATAGCGGGGTGCTAGCCACTGTACCATTTCTCTCTTCGATAAGACTTTGGATTGTTTCCTAGGATTCAAGACCACATCAGCTCCAGAATAAATCTTGCGAGCCACCTTCCCTGATATAGATTGTGAGTTACTTGTTTATTGAGTGAATGAGAGTGTAGACAAAACATTAATTTTAGAGCACAGGCACCGTCTTAGTTGACAGCGCTTTTAGTGTAGTATAGTAAGGGAAGGCACGACACGGTCCCCCTCCGGTGAACGTTATTCGCCGTGAAAAACAATCAAACTCTTTAAACGTGACAGAATACAGTTAACTTATTGGAATTGCATCACTTACAAACCTTCTGTAAATCAATATCAATATCATTAATATCCATGACAGAGTTGTTGAGATATTTAAATAAGTTGGTGTCATCAGCAAACAGTCTAAAGTGAAGGTTACTAGTTAATCATTTATGCACAACAAGAAAAGAATAGGCCCCAAAAATTGACCCTTGTGGGACTCCGGATTTGATTGGCTTGTACGAGGAGGACTTGTTACCGATGGAGACTGTTTGCTGACGATTTGATAGGTAACTCTAAAACCAAAGAAGTGGTAAACCTCTAATTCCATAGTGCTCTAGTTTCTGAAGAAGAATGCTTGATATAAATTGTCAAATGCCTTTCATGACTGAAACTACATGTGCAATAATATATATATATGCACAATCAATCCGGCCTGTAGGGAAAGAGTTAACATCCTTCTCAGAAGTTAATTGTATACAGCCTGCACATACAGGAAAATCAAGTCATATCAATCGATGATATTCTATCAAAATGTCATAATGAAATGTTGACATGATCAAACTTAAGCCGAACACAGCGAAACATAGAACAAATAAAACAATTAACAAAGCAAAGAACTGAAAATACTCACTTGTTTCAGTACAAGCTTATAATGCAGGTTTCTGTAAATTTAATCTTTTGCAACATGTTTACCACATGGAAGTATTATGATCAACATCGTGAAATAATATTCACCACAAATTAATTGCAAAGGCCATTTAACATACAAATATGTAATTACCTGAAATAAAGATGCTAAATTTCTTTTACTGCTGTCATTTTGACCTCGAAGTTTAAATCAGGTTAAAAAAATCTTCAGCAACTTTCTATGAAATCATTGTAGTTTAGCAATTCATTGAGAGGACACTTGTCAATATTTCTCAGTATAGGCAAGATATCAAGTGTAATCAAATCTGGTATGGTACTTTTGACTCATATTACTGATAAATAAGGTCATGATATATGCAAATAAGCCGTTAATTGACACGTTAATACGTTAATAAATATGCAAATGAACAATGAATTAAGTCGACACTGGTAAATGCTTCACAGACCAGTCAATATCTATAGCAGGTGCATCAAATTTGGTGCTGTGATTAGGTATATTACTAATTACAAAGTTTATAATATATGAAAAGAGCCATCAATGAACTTGACTCTGCTAATTGCTTCACAGAACAATCAGATATCTGTCAGATCAATATCTGAAGCAAGTTTCATCAACTTTCGCATAGTACTTTCGGAGTTAAATCACTAAGTATAAAACTTTCTTTAATATGCAAATGAGCTGTGTATTAACTTGGCATTGCTCAATGCTTCACGGGACAATTAGATATCTATCAGATCAACATCTGTAGCACGTTTAATCTAATGTGATGTTGTAATTTCAAAGTAAGATCACTAATTAAAAAGTTTATTGAATATGCAATTGATCCCTTGAATAACTTGACACTGCTCAGTGCTTCAGGCGACAATGAGATAATTATCGGACCAATATCAGTAGCAGGTTTCACAAAATTTGGTGCCATAATTTCAGAGTTACTTCACGAATTACAAGTCATTAAATATGCAAATGAAGCCTCAATTAACTTCACACAACTAAATACTTCACAACACAGTCAAATATCTGTCGGATCAGTATCTACAGCAGAGTTCATCAAATTTGGTGCAGTTATTACGGTGTTATATGACTAATTACAAAAGTCATTAACTATGCAGAATAAGCTGTCTATTAATTTGACACTGCTCGATACTTCTCAGTACAATAAGATATCTATAAGATCAATAAAGAGGTGTGTATCCCAAAAAAATTAATCTTCTGATTTTATTACATACCAATGTACCTACAAATAACTGTTTACTGTGCCATCAATGGTTATGGTTTGTCGGTTAAGGGATTCATGTTATAAACATAAATCGTACAACCAGACTTCAGTAAGTCCGATTGCAAACACTAAGGAAACCGAGGTTGCTGTCTTGTTGTTTAGGATATTAGAATATTTCATTTCATGTAGTTTTCTACGTCTATGCATGCTCGACACTAGTACACACTCTATCTGGCTTCAGCAAGGAAAATTCAACGACGGCGGATGAAGTTATATTTTACCTTATTGTACGGCTTTGGAATCTCGTTTTCTTCAACAGCACGCTCTGGGTCTTCCGCTAACGGGTGCTGGTGCATCCACATTGCCATAAACATAGCTGTATCGTCCAATGCAGGCCTTCCTTCTGTTGCCATTATTTTGACGCAGAAGTCTATCAATTGTTATTCATAGATTCATATATGTCCTCTTGTCGTGCAGACTTCAGAATTGTGCTGCTGTGTGTAATTCTAAGTAGGTTACCCGTGTGATCGAGTGAAAATTCCTGGAAAAAAAGAAATTGTATTCAATTCTAATTGCGAGAGGTATTCTGCAAAGTCCGAGTCCTACACAATTCATCTACTGATATTGTAATTGATGCGTCAACTAGGGAAACCTTTTATGAATTCCAAAGAAAAATGGACGGTATACATATAACTGTCTTCACGTTTATTTTCACCTAGTATTTACATCCCAAACCTGTTGTTAACTTTAAAGTGTAGGGCTGAAAGAGCCTGGATCGAGTTTCTGAGTCTTTTAGATTTCGACCATCGAAGCATATCTGCTGCAAATGACTCTTTTTCTGAGAATCTTCCACGCCCTGCAAGATATCAATGTGATCCACCCTTTTGTTGTCAACAGAAATTGCGGTATAACTTTAGGGGCCTCAAAGGCTTCCAGTCCCGGTTTCGAGTTCCTCAAAGAAACTGCAGAATCATACTACTTGTAAAACAGTTTTTAACTTCGGCCTAGGCTTGCTGCAACTTTGCGGGCATATAAATATAAACAGAGCAGATTTGAGGAATAGACTTCAGCAGACTGTCACGTTAGTGGTTGTAGGATGCTGCGTATAGATCGTGCCATGGAGTGATTTGCCGGCCAGTAACTGCTGCCGATAAAAGCCAAGTGACTGGGGTCATATGCATTGATGAGAAATGCGATTTGCAGTGATTTCTTTGACGTTTGAATTCAGCAGTTGTAAATGTGTAGAGTGACCCAAAATTCTATAAATTGTTCAAAATTAAATTCGATAAAAAGAGCTTACATCGATCGACTTCGCACACAGGTGATTTTATGTAGAGCTCCATATATTACTGACATAAGTGACATGTAGCACATGCCGTAGTCATAAATCTCGTGATCACAAATTGTGAAGCGAAAATCATTACGCCACATATTTCTCTTGTTGACAAGGTTGATTACGAATTTCAAAATTGAACTATAGTGAGTGACCTTGGGTTTGCTTAAGACGCTCATTTTGATAAAATAGAGTTTATATAGATCGATTTGGAACACAAGTATTTTTCCCTCAGAGCACCTCATATTACTAACATCATAGGGGAAAGAAATCAGTCCCCTGGGGTGGGAAGGAGAGTTTTACGGTTTACCTTATTTTATTTTATTAATTTTGACTGTGATGTTTCAAATAAAGTTCAAGTCCAAACCGTCTGACTGCTTTCTTTATTACTACAAGTAATTTTATTAATTTTGACTGTGGTATTTCAAATACAGATTTCGACTCCACACCGTCTGACTGCTTTATATATTACCGACAAGTCCTTATCTCCTCTCCAACTTGTGTATAGGCCACTGTAATTGCTCCGAAAACATTGCCAACTTGCTAATCCGCTGCCGGTATCAGCGGATTAAGTGATTGAGTCAACACCACAGCCGTCCCACACGCATTAAAATAAGGACGTGTGGGACGGCTGTGGTGTTGACTTAAATAAGCTAATCCGCTGATACGCTCAGTCATTAACAAGTTGGCAATGTTTGCGCAGCAATTAGAGTGGTATGTGCACTGGTTGAAGAGGAGATAAGGAATTGGAAACACAGTCAGACAGTTTGGAGTCGAAAGCTTTATTTGAAATATCACAGTCAAAATTAATAAAATCAAATATTAAAGGTAAACCGTTGCACAAAGAAAACCTCCTCCCCACCCCAGGGGACTTTCATCTGCCCCCTGTGCTAACATAGGTGACACGAAGCAGATGTCGTAAGTCTCGCGATCACAACTTAAATATGTTATCTTGATGGTGTTTTCCATTTACCTACTTTAGATCTGCTCAAATGCATAAGGAAACAGACAAACACGCAACGACAGTCGTAACCGTAGGTACTGAAAACATCTTTTGGAGCAGCGTTCTTTGGTCTCGCCAGAGTACACAGCTTGTACGCGCATTGTGTGTAACCATGCATAAAAGTTATAATTGAATCAATATATGGCAGAAATCTTCACAAAACGAAAGTTTTGGATCAAGTGAGTTTTCTGCTGTCTTTGAGTGTGTGTGTGAGTGTTTCTTGAGCGTCTAATTGTTTTCGATTATTTGCAAAAAATCGAGTAATGTATTATCGACTCGATGATTGTGGCATGTGAAGCAATAGACTGAGTAACAGAAGCACTCATGGACGGCAACAGAAGGCAGGGCTCAAGGCGAACAACAAAGTGCAAATTTGAAGCATTATTATTGTTTCGCAGCATAGGATTTCATGTGTGGTTCTAGGAGATGCTAATGTCTCCTTCGCCTTCCTTAAAAATGCACATATTCATCACAACATGCATGTATAACGCACACTGAGCATGGAACTCGTTAGTATTTTTAGCAAAATACACAATTATACAAAATCTATTTATTTTGATAAGAACTCCATCGACGAACAACAGTTTATATCGAAAAACGATGAACTACAAGTTAAAAAGAGAAGTAAAGCAATATAAAGGTTGCACATATTCATGTATGCAGAAGTTGTGGTATATCTAAGCAAAACATGTATCATGGGCCCTTAGGGGTGCCCGAGTTCCTCAACGAAACAGCAAAAACAAATATTTTAAAAATCAAATGTAAAATATTGTTCGATAGATCAGCCTTCTCTGCTCGCCTTATTTGCCATATTAATGTGAGCGAAAAACAACATACTACTATATGCAGATTAGCCAGGTTTTTCCTATCGTGTCAATAGAAGTTCTGCAAACGCTCGGTCACGCGTCTGTAAGCCGCTGCAGGTGGCGAGGCCATGCCGGGGTACAACCAAAGGCAAGCGCTCTTCGGTATGATGAACAGTCTTCTCGATTCTTCTTCTTTATCACATTTTGTGCGAAAAGAACATTATCTCCCATTTTTCTGTTGCCGACAAGGTTAATAAGAATATCAATGATTCTTATTGCAAGAAATTAATTTGTGATTGTCCAAAAATTTCTGGACAGAGAAACTTTGTACCTTCAACCAAACTATGTAAATTTAATCTGTCGTCTTGCTGATTTTCTCTGTCCTCTTTAACACACGTTTGGGCAATCTCTTGATAAACACAATATTGCAGAAACAAAGTGATACTGTAAATAAATAAAATGCTTAAAATCCGTACATGCACATAAATGATTATTTGATAGAGGGCTATTATATTTACTCTTATAAATGTTAAATATAAACATTTTAACAGAACAATAAACATTATTTAAATGAAACCAGGCAGAAATGACCAACTTACGGTATATGTAAATTCCATTATGAAACTTCATTTTTGCTTTTGGTACGCACGAAATGTGAAAAAGCAGAGTAAACATCGAAACTTTGCTGAAAATTGTGAACTGTTATTAATTCCTCCTTTATTGTCACAGAAAAATATATTTAATTGATTTAATTTCAATAACCATTTTGACATTTACAATGTTTAAATCGATCGATTTCCTTCTCAGCTGTTGTTTACCACAGAGCTCCTAATATCTGTGACGTGGGTGACACGTAGCAAATGTCGTAATAAAATATCTCGCGATCACAAATTGTGCGCAATACACCACATATTCTGTTGCTGACAAGGTCAATTATGATTTTTCATTGTTTAACTTTACTGAAGTGACCTCGGGTTTCCTGAAGACGCTTATTTGATTAAAAGAGTTTATAAAGATCGATTAGCAAAACTGCGTTTTTCAGTGCGCCTTACATTGATGACATGTCGGTTGCCACGTATAGAATGTCTCAGTAAAACGTGTCGCGATCGAAAAAATAACACATTATCTAGACCGTATTTTACATACCTGCCTTTCGATATGCTGAAATGTAGAAATGAAACCAAGAAGAGGTGTTGAAGAAGTTTGGTCACGTGGTTTTAAATATCTTTACAATACCAGGGTTGTTACTGAATCGACAGGTATGACACCATTGTACGCAATGTGGTAACAGGTAAAATTGATGGACGTCCGAGAAAACAAATTCTACGCGACAAAGTGTGAACTATGACCGTGCTCTTGTTCGTGAACACGCCTCTCCAGCTCTTTTTTGCGCAGGTCCTGCTATTATAACTTAATTGTAACATTATTTACCTTTCCTGATCGGCTGGCCTAATACGGAATAAGTAGACTTGCCCCGTGGGCATATAAATATCAAACAGAATAAGGAATGAACCTCTGCAGACTGAACGGTGGTACGCTGGTGCTTAGATCGTGCAGTGAACGCCTTGCCCCTTGCTTGGCCGGACAGTAACTGCTCTGGGGAGACAAGCCAAGCGACTTAGGGCCAGTCTACGGAATAAGGTACCACTTCGCAGTTTGTACGCCATACATGCGCACGGACAAATTTATGGGGCACACAAACCTCCGAATTAAAGTTATTTGCCCGATGAAAATTAAACTCCTTCTTTGTAATTTTTATGAGACGCGATGCAGTTTGCGGTCCTTAAATAACAAATAAAGGAAAATATATCACTTCTAACGAGCCCAAATCATCGTTTAAGTCCTAAAGGTTGTACTGGGGAATAAAAAGGACGCGCAATTTCACGAACAAATTCTGTGTACAAATGCACATGGAAATTTACGTATTTCTATGCGCGTTTGCGCAGGAGATTTTGTTTGTACCGCGGTCGACTCGACTTGACTTCCGGTAAGTGACCTGCGGGATCGCTGGCTATTTGTTCCCCGGGATTTGTTCATTCTTTTCATGTACTTTGAGTCTCTTATTTTTGCCAGTCGGAAAGTGTACAGTCGCCTGGGAGATGTGAGTAGCTACCGTACGTTGTAAGTCGGAATGCGATCAAAATTTGCTGAATTGTTGACTAAACTGTAGGCTAATGTTGTACTTTTAGTCAACCTCAAATCAGTAGTGCGCATAATAAACGAGTTTCATTTCTACATGTAGATGCTATACTTAAGAGTATTCCCGTTGTCCAAAAATTTTTAGCTCACATTTGGTATATGTATGTAAACCACGGAAAGCTCATATGGAAAATCGGATCTGTCTGTCTGTCTGTCAGTATGTATGTATGTATGTATGTATGTATGTATGTATGTATGTATGTATGTATGTATGTATGTATGTATGCATGCATGCATGCATGTGTGTATGTATGTATGTATGTATGCTTGTATGTATGTATGTATGTATGTATGTATGTATGCTTGTATGTATGCATGTCCGTCCACATAAAAAAAAACTCAAAAACAGCAGCATCCATTATCTAGTATTTGGTGTAAAGATGCACCCATGGGTGGATATGTGAATTATTCAAACGTCAGCTTATATGTCAATATCAACAATATGTGAATGAGGTACGAAAAGGAAAAAATCCAGCAAATTCCTAAAACTCTGTAACCAGAGGTCAGATTAAGGTAGTATGCACCTCGAAAAAGTGAGAGACCTAAACGTTTGCTCAAACTTTCCTGAAAGGCTGAGCCTCCCTTTAAAACGGCGCTAAGCTATGACGGCGTTCATTGTGTAAGTGGACACCAAATAGGCAACACCCTGGCACACACACTCCAGAAAATGCCACTTTTTAGTTTTCCGGCGGGAAAAACGCAGACAGACTGTCAAGCGGTTAGCGCGAAGCTGCTGCTGATCGAATCGCGCGAACTCTGTGGTTATATTCAAATTCTAACGCCTGGAAGACGAGTTTTATAGGAAATTCGCGCATTGGTGGTGGGGAATCAGTGACCGATGGCGATTTGAACTGACCGTCAATCAAACATCTGTATAAATTCTGTTTGCAAGATTAGCAAAAGGTGCCAAAAAGTTGAGATCAGTTTGTGAAATTAATATTATAGAAATCAAACATCGTATTGACCAAGTGTTTGACAGGGAGGAAAACTCCACTAATGCGAGAACCTGGGTATGAAAATTGCGGCTTTAAGGCAGGTATCTTTCAACCATTCTCTTTCAAATACGGCGGTTTCAATCGGGTTCGAACTCACAACGTACGGTACCCAGTCACCTAGCGGAGAAGCCACAGACAAAACCGCTCGGCCAAATCCCCAATCTCAAAAAGATTGGTTCAATAACCGAGCTAAGGTGTAATCAAGGATAAAAATCGGGGGCCACCATGCAAATTTTTGTACTAGAGAAACAAATAAGTCAATGTTTACCAATATTTTAAATTCGAAATGGCCACCATCCCTGTTTAACTCTTATTTCAAAAAACTAAGCCGGTGAAATGTTTTCTTACACCAAGAGCTTAAAAATGAAGCCCCACAAGTGGTATATTATAAAGAATTTTTTAAGTTTGATAGTCCGAAAATCTGTCCCCGAGGCGCATTCTACCTTAAGTTGAAACTTGGTATGCAGGGTGCTTTAGGTAACCTTACTTAGGTGTATTCAACTGGTGAAATTTGCATGTTTGTATTTTGGGGGCATTTTTTCCCTGTTTTTGGTCGAAAAATCTTCTCTGAAAAACCTAGTCCGATTGCTGTAAAAATTTGGACGCATGTTCCACGTGGTCACCTCAGCCAGGTTTGTACAAATTGAGGCGAACTTTTCATATTTGTAATTTTTGGGCAATTTCCCCATGTTTGGTCAAAACATCTTCTCTGAACCCGCTTGTCTAATTGCTCTGAATTTGGTGTGCATGTCAAGGGTTGATCTAGTCAGCTTTGTTGAAATGGTTATGAAGTTTTTGTATTTGTATTTTTGGGCACCTGTCAAGCTGTTTTGAAAGTCTATATGAGGTCCTTTAGTTTGATCTACACGAGTTTTGTTCATATCATGAAGAAACAGTGCATTGTTGTATTTTGATTGAATAGTCTGGTTGCAAAATCTTGAGAACCACTTCACGTTATTTGGTCTGTAGATGCATGCTGAACAGTAGATAGGAATTCGTTCAAATGAAGTTTTCATTACCAAAATTGCAAATGAGCAGAAACGCTGAAAAATGATTTTTAAGTCTTGTATAAAAACAGGGCCAATGTAATCACTATTTTAGTCTGTATATGTCAGTCCGTCTATCTATCTATCCTTCCATTCATCCGTCAGTCTGTCCTTAAACCAAGTTCGTGGAGCTCATAACTCAAAATCACTACATCAAATGTGACCAGCTTAGACAGGTAGAATGTTTAGATGTTTATCCATAACAGAATGAAATCTTGTTGATATGAACAGCAGCATAAGAAAAACATATCATTATGATTTTTCATAAAATGCAATATTTATATTGACGAGAGAGTTACCAATTTGGTATTAGTTACATATATCGATAGGGACAATGTATGTGATATTTTGGTTAATATGACATCAAATCAATTCCAGCAATCGTTATCATTCAAAGCAAGTAAATCAATAGGTCCAAGAAACAATACACTGACAAAATCAATCATGCAATCTCGAACCACTAGTCAAGTGGTGGTACCAGGTGTCCGGAGTGCGTAAGCATATCCTGCTAGCATGCTGCACCCGTCAAGATTGAACTAAAATGGCAAAGTAATTGTACGGTAATTCAGTTAGCTGCCAAATTACTGTTCTGAATCAATAGTGTCCCTCATCATCTGAGTAACAGATTTGTCATATTTGGATATAAGATCTCCATATCTACCATAGAACTTCTTAAATGATCTAGCCAACCTACCGTGTGAAAATCCCTGTCTCGCTACCTTTAAGACTAAAAGGCTGTGTCTCACTTGAAAGTCTTCATATGAATCACAAGCTCTACAGTATCTCAGGGGTTGAAACAATTTTATTGTTACAATGTTATTGTCATGTAGACACAAAGACCAACAATCTTTAAATGTTCTGCATATGCAATATAAGTAAATTACTTAGACACCACAAACAAACAAAGACGTTTAACGCCATCACATCTAAAAGGATAATTTGCTTCATCCCTAACTTGTCGATTGTGTGTATTATGTTTCGCGAATGAAGCATGCTATATATTGAAGAGGAAAATAATTTTTTTCGTATTTTGTACGAGAGATAATACAAGAAAAAAAACAACACTTTCATTGACACATGATCTAAATCTTAATTAGGGTCTAATTGAAGGAAAATGCTACTTTGATAACATTACCAATATTCTATCTAAAAAGGTATGATGTATATAGTTATTGTAATACAAGGAAACTATAGGTGCGATCCCTTCAGTTGCAAAATGAGTAAGGGTGCCTTTTAATTCAGGTAACCAGTAGGTTGATTTTTTGTCGTACAATAACCGATCGATATCACTTCATGGTATTTTGTCATCCTGATTCCAGATAAACTACGATGAAATGCTACAACCCTGTCGTTTAAATAATTTTTCAAGAGTTTCACAAGTAAATCCAGTTATATTAGTCAGAGTATTTAAATATATGAACTTATCTACAAATGGTTTGCGCATGTCATGTTTGAATTTTCATAATGGAGGGCCTATAACCTGATTAAAGTCAAATCTGTATATTTAAGTCATCGCTTGTGCTAGCCTTTAATAATGGTAGACAAACTTGATTTATAATTTGCGGTAAAGTTTTCACCATTAAAGCATGCTATAATTCTCATTTTAAAATTATGGCTAATTTCATTTCAATAAACTGTTCATGTTACTTTAGTTTTGTGTGTACAAGCGTAAAGCATTGATAACTTGTTGTACCGTTACATTCCTAAAGTGACATTTGGCAAAAATTAGTGTTTGAGAGCTGTTACGTAAACAATAAAAAATAAAGAGCCCTTAGAAACACATTTTATATTACAAGCATTTACGCATATTTAGTAAAATAAGTTTACGACGGATTGCTACGCAATCATGCATGCATACATCTTCTAATGTGTACCTGTCATGTCATCAATAACAATTGTAAATGCCTCGTGATGTATCGACATATTCATAACCGTTTTGTAAGTTTACATTACTTTATTATTATCATTATCACGGCTGTTACTACACAGCACCTGCAGGAAGCAGGAATATCTATAATAACAGGTCAGTTGATCTATGTAATGATGTTACATCCACACAAATGAATCTCATTGTAGAACACCACTAGGACAAACTTGGACTCCATTCTGCATACAATCCTGATTGTTGTAAGATATTGCAAATTATTTAAAGTTTTTTTTAATCAGGTTTTGGCTTTTTACTTTACATATGTAAGCACAATCTAAGGGGCAACATATAAAGAGTATTTTTGATGCTTTCCATCCAACATATAAGCTGTGTTTCCGTCAAGATGAATCAAATGATTATGGACTTCAAATGCTGTCAATACAACTCGTAGAGCGTTCTATGCTTATCCTGTCTTCTCTTTTGTCGATCTACGTCGTTTCTTTGGAGGTTCACCGTCGTCTTGTGTCTGATTAGAAAACCAAAAAGGTAACAAAAGACATTCTTAAAGCAGTATTTTTACAATAAAGGCATTTTTTGTTATTGAAGCAACCCGAAACATCCATCGCGCAAGAGGAATGTTCATATTGCTAGTTTTGGTGAATGTGATCTATGACACCAATCTCTTACTCCCATTTGGTATGCAGCCAACTTATTTACAAAGATTTTTTAATTCTGTCTCATCCAACACCATATAAAGATGGAACATGAGGTGATCAGTTTGTTTCAGCAATAGCTTTCGATTACGAGATCAACGGGATACGGTGTAATACTAATTATATTACAGCTTTGTGAATACCAGTATATTTTGTTACGTCATCCCCAGATTATTACTGATAATGTATCCAATTAACCAGTATTATGGGCCCAGATGTTTTCAACATGTAAATTGAACGGAAATGCCAAAACTATCAAACAAAGGTACTACTGTACTCCCTCCCGGCCTATAATGGTCTCAAGCAAACATTGCATCCATAATGTAGGCTGTTTCGCTTCGTACGCGATGTTGTGCAAAGTTTACTTTTGTCCATTATGGTAGGGGTGTTTACATTATTGCGTAAATAATTGATGATCACTGCATAATGCACACCCAGCATGTGATATATTTCATATTAAGACAAAATTTTACTCTCGTTTCTATCATTGCTTACCTCAATTATAAACTGATTGACCTTGTTCTCTTTCAACTTGGCGTACTTTGAAAATTTTCCATATCCAATTGTACCACTGCTGACCTCAGACGATGGTTTCTTGCCATCTTCTTTCTTCCTTTTTTCGCCGTAAACAACCATTTTCACGCCACTCTCAAAGATATTAAAAGCACAGTGGTTGCACGGTTCCTTCGTTGAGAAGAGTACAGTCTTTTCATCTTTGTGGTTAATACCGATCTTGTTGCTACAATCACAAATATAATATAAATCAGAGCTTCGCGGAAAAAATGATATAAAACATAATTTTCTGTAAAATTAGTCGTATTTGACGACAACATGTGACAAAACTCCTTGCATACTGTTTCACAAATCCTTTTTGAAGACATATGTTAGAGTTGTCTGGACAAATGCTATCAAAAGTACTTTGATATTTAATTTTTCAGCAGAAATTAGCTAAAAGTTTGAACAACATGCATTGAAAACAAATCTGATGTCTAGGTCTTAGTGTTGTGTGCAGATAAGAATGGACCGTGAAATTGATCTAAATGTTATCACACTTGTATAATTGGTTTGTAATGTCGTTTCAAAATTTACTACAGGATCGGTAATTTTAGTTGAGTTGCGGCAAACAACGGACAGATGATAGTGTTGTTTCACAGTAGGCTTCCGCTGTAATTGTTGAGATAAAGCAATAAAGTAGGAACTGACGTGTGTGTAGGGTAAAGATTTCCTGACTTTCTATCCCCGTACATTTCGACAACTTTCTCACGTACTGCTTCTGGCGTATGTACACCTCTTTTCCTGTGGATCATGATTTTTTTGCCAAAGAACTTCATACAATGCAAAGGCAACAAGAGTCTAATGACAACTAGACTCTGACTCAGCTGTGATACAATGTAACTCAGAGCGGCAGTATATAAGGAATGTAATATGATTCTGTGTATGTGAAGTGCACTGCAAAGTGTACTCCCTGGTGTGTGTTTATTATGGGTCCATAAAAGCTCTCTGATTTTCACCGCAGTTATAACAAGTCAATGCAACTTCTGGGGCAAGTTTTGGAACAACTTTACAAACCAATTACACAAGTGTGGCAACATTTAGATCAATTTCGCTGTCCGTTCTTATCAGCATATCAGTGTAACGCCAAGTTAAACTGTGGAAAGGTTGTCCGCTAAGTTATAATATGATAATATTACAGAGCATAACAGAATTACATATCTTATCATATCATCTCTTATAGTATTTGAAAGGTTATTGCCGTATATCCTATTCCTATGTCGTACCAGCATGAGTGTCATTTTTGCAGCGTTTGTCTCATGTCTTCCGAAGTACAAATAACAAGAATGCTGATAAGACAAAAGCAACACAACAACACGTAATAACCGGTTAATCATACACCCATGCCAAGCATTTGACAAATGACAGGGAAAACTTAAATGTCAGTCCTTACTCCGCCACTGTGAACAGCCTTTCTTCATCAACTTCTACTGACGTGTACACCACAACACGCGACAATTCCTCCATATCTCAATGAACACTGGAAGGAATAACCAGGCTCAACAAATGCCACACGGGAGAACATTTATGATATGTTATGACATTCATTATCAATCCAAAGTTCTCCTCAGCTTTAAGAATCTCCGGCTGTCGTTTGCGCCCGATCGTTGTACGAAGCGGAGAGATATGGTCATTTCGTTTGTTTGCGCCGAGTGTTGCCATGTTAAGGTTTCCTGAAAATGTTGGAATCCCCGTAATTAATTCCACGTAATTTCGTAATATCTTGAAACTCAGGAATCAACCCCTCACCTGGCGCTGAAGATCAGTTGACACTTTATAATTGGTTTAAATGTCAATTGCAAACAGTCATCCTTTCAGTTACCAAGTTCACGAGCTGAACTTTAGTATCGACAGGTGTCAATCAAAATGTTACAAAAAGCTTCATTTTGTTGGCTAAGTTATACCACCCTCCGTACTTGACAGGTATAAATCAAACCGTTTCCAAAATGCAACATTTCGCGCGCGAGCCCTGCCTATGCCGTTGCATGTCTTGATTCTCTCCGCCCTTCGCTACTACACACTAGCTAGCGTGACCTGGCTCATCTCTGCGTCAGCCGGCGTGACTGGCTCAGCCACTGTTAGAACTTGTATTGTTAACATTTTTTAGATATTTTGGGGCAGTAAATTACACAACTAAATGGTCAGAGGTAAATAACATGAAATTGAACCCAGACAAAACAAAAGACATGTTAATCTGTTTTAGGAAAGACAAACCAGACATTCCAAATATTGTCATAAATGGATTGGTCATAGAAAGGGTAAAGGTCCAAAAACTCCTTGGAGTTATGATAAATGATACACTGTCTTGGTCTGATCACATTAATTACATTTACAACAAAGCTTCAAAACGTCTGTATTTTCTCAATCTCCTTAAAAGATCAGGGTTGAGCACAAAGCATTTACAAACATACTACATGTCAATCATAAGACCCGTGGTCGAGTATGCATGTCCCTTATGGCATAATGGCCTCACATCAGACCAAAGCACCCTTCTTGAATCAGTTCAAAAGAGAGCATTTCGAATCATATATCCAGGGAAGTCATACCAAGAATCTATTACAAATAAATGCAACACATTGCATCAGAGAAGAGAGAAGTTATGTCGTTCTTTCTTTCATAAAATTTGTATTGATACTGACAAGTTGAACTACTTAATCAACCCAGTGTCCACCAGAAAGACACGTCACTCTAAACAATATGCTACCCCTAGGTGTCGTACACAAAGGTTTAAGAATAGTTTTATCCCCTACGCTCTTTACAATTATCAAAGATAGCTTTCCTTTTTATATGTATGTGCTTTTTGAACCACTTTTTGTGATTTTTATGACTTTTAACAATGCAATTTTAATATGCACCTTTTAATCTGTGTAATTATCAGAATTCAACCTGTCTATACTTCTATGGATCTGGTTGCAAAAACGTTTAATAAATAATAAAATTGATACAGAGATTGGTTACTGATTCTCCGCCCTCAACTATTTCATTTTCACGTTGTATATCAGATAAGCTACCGGGTCAGTCACAATCAGGGTGGTCTAGAGTGTTTCACTTTTGTCAAAATTTCATCTTGTAGAAACATATCTAAATTTACTAAATTCACAAAGCTTAAGGTTTGGTACATATTTGCTTGAAAAGTTGTGAACCAAACTTTCTCAGTATTTCCATGGCAACCAGTTCTTTATTGTGTTGACACACCGTCACGGACACTACAAAATATTATGAGTTGATGGAGAAATAACATAGTAGACTATACAACATTTGTACAAATATTCTTTTTAAAAGTTTAACCAGAAAATATATACATCTGTTGTAGAAAATAAGGTGAATGTATCAGGATTTTACCCAGCTTTGCATGATTTCCTGCAAAATGATTTGTTACGAAAAAAAAAGAATTTTCATTTTTTTCTCCCCATGAGCTTATGATTCCTCTAGTTTACAGATTTGCCCTTTAGTACATTTAAATTATTTTTACTGCAATTGTTGAAGTCTTTAGAAAACATTAATAGTATTTGCAGCAAAATTTTGCTCATTTTTTGTTAGTTTTCTAGTCATTTTTGTAGTATGGTAAAAGCGTCACGGACACTACACATTCAGGAATATGTGTGTGAAACAAACTATTGTTTATTATAACCAGTAAACCTGTAAAAACAGTAAAATTATGAATCATAAGCTCATGGGGAGAAAAAATGAAAGAATTGATTACAAACAAATCAAAAACATATTATTAAGGAAGTTTGACATAAAGAATATTTTTAGTACTGGTATTTTTCAATAACCAGAAAATTTTATCAGAAATACAACACTGAATGAAAAATTCTTGAGATAACTGGTATGTAGACAATGATAACTGGTATGTAGAAAATGCTATACAATGCAAAACTGTCCTAGTAACACTATAAAGTGAACAATAAATGATTTACTGAACATTTGGTTTCCAACATATTATTGTGATCTGTATTTCAGTAGCGTCACGGACACTACACATTTGAATACTTAAAGGGGCAACTTCTTTATCAGTTTTAACAGACAATATTAAACACAAATTCTCTATATCAGAAGTCTAATTAAAGTCATGAAAAGTATAATTTAATACTCTCTTGCCACTCACAGTGATATTTGTAGGTGACTGGAGTATTTTAAGTATAAGGGGGAAAGAGGTTGCACATCTGACTATTAATGGTGGTACTGCAGTAGTGTGGGCTCCATTATGGATCTTTGTCAATAGTGATGTATATAAGGGGAGGATTTATGTCCCGTAATGTTATTTTTCTGTTTTATCCCCGTGTTGCATTATAAGGTTGTATTATTTGCGTTTGATAAAATTTCAGTCGTGTGTTGTTTGTTTATGGAAAGCTATGGCGAGACATAGTCGGATCTAGCATGTGGTGTCTTTTGAATGCTGTGATCCTGAAATCAATGTTTCAAAACCCAAGTGTGTGGTTTCTCCTCAGTCGCAAAGTCCTGTCTTTCCTAAGATGTTATGTCAGATATTTTAATTTTTATATGCTTGTTCTTGTTGTCGTTTTCATGTGTTATTGGCTTAAAAATAAAGCCAATATTTCCATATTTTTATCTTGTGTTGAGATTTTTTGTGAATTTTGTTTTTGACAAGTGTGTCTTTTATGTTTTGTTTCTTTTGTAGGCTGTTATTGGGGGTTCAGGGAAAAGGGTTTTTAATGTTTTGTTCTTTTCAAGTTCCTCCCAATATTTGCAAGACTTTCTTTCAAGTCTTTTGTTTTAATGTATGGCCTATATGTTGTTGTGAAGATTAGATCATTTTTTTTTTCCTTCTTTATTTTTCTTGTACTTTTTGTTGAGTTCAATTCCTGTGTTTGATTTCTGTTGTAATTCTAGTTATTTCATTTTTCGTGTATTCTCTGTAAATTAATTGGCTTGTAAAGAAATCAACTATCTCCTTGAAATCGTTTGGGTCATTGGATGTAGAGAAGTATCTGAGAATTTCACCTTCAATTAGTCCTTTAAAATTTGATTTGGGTAACATGATTCTCTGTGCAGGTATTGGAATGTTCCAATTAGTTTTGTGTGGGTTTTAATATCCAAAATATTTTTTTGGTTGTGCCTTGGGCCCTTCAAAATTTTGACGTCGAGAAATGTTATTTTTTCTAGTGATTTCTTAACCGTAAATTTAAATGTTGGGTGCATTTTGTTTATTCTATGGCTGAACTCTGCCAGTTGGTTTTGTGTTCCAGTAAAAATTATGAAAATGTCATTTCTGAATCTTTTCCAAAAGTGAATCACATTTTGGTATTCAGAGATGATTTCCATTTCCAGTTTATGAAATGCAATCATGGCAATCCCAAGCAATGCATTTCAGCCCATTAAACAGCCACATATTTGGCGGTAGAATTCATTGTTGAATAGCCCAAAGACTTGAAAGAAAGTCTTGCAAAATACTGGCAGGAACTTGAAAAGGACGAACCATTAAAAATCCTTTTCCAAAAGCAACCAATTATAACCCACAAAAAGAAACAAGAACATAAAAGACACACTTGTCAAAACAAAGTTCACAAAAAGAGACAAAACGTTTACAATAATCTCAACACAAGATAAAAATATAGAAATATTGATGTTATTTGAAGCCAGTAACACGTGAAAACATTAACATCAACAAGTATAACAAAAACAACAAAATATCTGACACAACAACTTAGGAAAGACAGAACTTTGCGACTGAGGAGAAACCACACACTTGGGTTTCCAAACAGATTTCAGGATCACAGCATTCAATAGACACCACATGATAGATCCGACACACGATTGAAATTTCATCAAAAACTTATAATACAGCCTTATAATGCAAACAAAGGCTTAAAACAGAAAAATAATTTTAAGGGATATAAACCCTCCCCTTATATACATCACTGTTGATATAGATCCGTAACGGAGCCAACTCTACTGCAGCACCATGATAAATAGTCAAATGTGCAACCACTTACACTTCTTATATATCGCCATAGCTTTCCCTTAACAAACAACACACGATTGAAATTTCATCAAACACTAATAATACAGCCTTATAATGCAAACAAAGGGTTAAAACAGAAAAATAATTTGAAGGGACATAAACCCTCCCCTTATATGCATCACTGTTGACAGAGATCTGTACTGGAGCTAACACTACTGCAGCATCATCATAAATAGTCAGATTTGCAACCACTTTCCCCCTTATATAATTCAAAAACACATTTTCTTTTGTTTTTAAAATGATTTATTATGGTCTATGAAGTTTACTTTAGATGTCAGGTGAATTTAAATGTAAATGCAGTAAAAAATGGTTAACCACTTGTTAGGTGTAGTGTCCGTGACATGAAGCCAGTTGCAAATGGAAAGTGGTTTAATGTGAAAGTAAATTAGTTTGTTCAATGTTAAACCTTAATTTCACTATAATAACATTTCTATCTTAAAGTTATATTGGGAAATAACTGATAACACTGTTTCTGTCCCTTTTTTAAAACCCCTATAACGTTATTTCCTAGGACAGTTTTTTAACATTACAATCTTGATAGGTACAAAAACATCTTTCACTGGTTTAATATATTTCATTTGATGTCTTACTCAAAAACTAAGTTACTCTCTTATAAAAATGTAATTTCAGCCGGTAAACAATAGAATTACCAGCTTAAATCACCGTTACAAGAAATGTATGGATTTGGTGTCACGGACACTACGGCTTTCACGGACACTACGGCTTTCACGGACACTACATTTGGCCCCTCTTTGATATACTGAAACAATACAGGTGGTAAATGGATTATAAATTTATAACACATAATGAAGGCAAACGGGGACACTTTGGCTAATGACATCAGATCTGAATATGGCTGAAAGTTATGAGGGTGTGACGAACACTTCAAAATTTTGGGACAAAAAATGTGGGCAACTTTCATGATTTGTCATTCATGATCAATACGTTGACCCTATAAACATTTAGTACCAACCATTCACAGTTGGTCTTCCAATCAAATAGATGTCTTAGGAAACATTCTAGGGTAATGTTTTCCAAGTGATAATTGAGAGATAAATCAATGCTGTTGTCAAAATAAAAAAGCGTAACGACACACCAATTTCACTTGTTATCACGCCATTTCCATTCAAATCCATGTATTAAGATGAAATAACTTGCAAAAGAAAGAAGAAATGCTATGTAATACTTTAAATATTCTGAATAATCGAAAAAATTAATCTAACAGTTTCAAAAAGTGAGTTTAAAAAATGTGCTTTCAGATGAAACAGCGTCAACGCCCATTTTGACCCATTTTTAGGGTACTTTTTTCACTACTCAGCTAAAATCATCACAAAAACTCCATTTTATCGATGGGGCCTGTTTGGTTCTACTTGTTGTTATATATTAAGAACAATGTTTCATAAATTTTGCTCAACATGTTTTTATATTAGAGCGTAACATGTCGAAATCTGTCTAGAGCACCCTGATTGTGACTGACCCGTACACATTATCAATGCTGAATGCTCTGAGTTGGTTTTAAAATGTCGCAACCTGAGAAAATATTATTTATCAATTTTCTACCACCTAAAAACACAATATAATGCAATCGTGTGTCCCAAACAATGCGTGTACGTAGCGTCCAACCAATTTATTGAAAATTGAAAATTGAAATCAACTTCAAAATGCTATTTTCATTTTAATGAAATAAGAACCAATTTTTAATATTCGTTTTTTCAGACAAAATTTTTATTTTACCTATTTTTTCGGCACGGTTTTCGCGGCCAATCATTTCTCAAAAATATTAAAAAGCATTTTAGCACAAAAAGCGTTATTTAAAAGATTGAAATAGAATTTTATTTTTCATATTCATCTTAATTGAAAATACCAATTGACAGACCAATTTTAATAAAGCTTCTATTATTTGGTTATTAATGAAACATAACTCTGTTTCGCCTTGTTCATATTTTGAATCCGAAATCCAATTATCAGTGAAAACAAAATGAAATTTAATCTATTAATTCTATTTATTTCTTAAATTTCAAAATCACGTGTTCTGGATTATTTTTAAGGAAAGTTGCTTGTTTTCATATTATAATTTGTATCCTAAAACGATGTTTTCATTTTCAACAAAACAAAAAAAATCATTACCAGTATCAAAATATTACCTAATCTTAAAATAAAAAAATAGTACTATTTTCAAGATTCGTAAAATTTATTACGGGACATTGTACGTATTTGATGAAGAACAAAATGGAGAGAAAGGAAACTCTTTGAAATAAAATCATGTCTTACCGATTTAAGGGGAATTTGCAATTTTACTTTGGTGCGTGCGAAAATTAGAAATTGAAAAGTGAAAATTGTAAGTTTCAACCTTTTTCATTTTTTTGAAAATGGTCGAAAGACGACTCATTTGAATTGCTGTTCCCGGCCCTCTACCGTCCAGTGGGTGAGCAGCATCAATGCGTACGAGACTACCGGTTTCCGCAACGCATACTTGTTCCCGCGCTTACTGCAGGTGCTGCGGTAGACTGGCCACCGAAGACGATATAAAGGAAATTGAGGGCAACTCCACACATTAGCCCTACGAGTATGGCGAGAGTGTCCCGGCTTTGGCTACGTCGCCTCCCACTGCGTAGCCAAAGCCGGACACTCTCGCCATACTCGTAGGACTACTCCACACATCGGCCCTACCAAGATTGTTTAGTATTACGATGTGGTGAATAAAAGTATCATTGCATTTATTTTGTGTGGAATACATGGCGAGACACCGGTGAATCGATAGTGCTTTGACTCTAGTCATGTGATCTGGGTCCCCGGTAAACCGGTCTGTTGATTGAGTGATTCGTCTTAACGGTGTTTCGGAACCAAAAATGGGGTTCCTTCATCAGTCACTCTCTTGTTTTGTATCCCCTCCGCTTGGTTGTGTGATGAAGTCATCTTCGTCCTCGAGGAGGAGAAGCCAGATTCGTTATTGAGAGAGTTCAGAGAGTTAGCCACTCTATTGACTGACTATAGTGAGCGATCCGGTGTGTGGTGCGCGACCCAGCATCGACCGGAGTTTCTGGACGCTTATAAGGATTTTTGTTTTTAGGGCATATTTTGAGCGTTGCTAGTGCTCGTTATGTTAACAGTAAATGTTGTACTTAAGGGGTGGACCATTTGATATCCTGGGGGGCTTGGAAGATTGGTGGAGAGCCATTATTTTTTTCCCCACGTGCTTCACCATGAATTATTTTTTTTCTACAGGGTATATGCTGGCAACCTTTTTTTCACTTTCCTTCTTCGAGATATATTTTTTTTTACAAAATTTCGGTGCAATGTTTGTTTGCTTGGTTTTTCACACCCAGTAACAAGATGCTGTTCTATCGCACACAGACTATATTCAAGAAACTAAATGAAGTTATGTAAATACATGTACATTTTGATTCACTTTACAAAAACATATTTGTAAAATCATGTACATTTATGGCATTTACTTGTCAGTGTTGTCCTTACATTGAAAGTAGCTCGGTAATTTAAGAAAGTAGACGGGTGGACTGCGAGGGAGCGAAGCGACTGAGTGGCGAGTGAGCGTAGCGAACGAGGGGGGGAGAGGCGCGAGAGGGGGGTGTCCCCCCTCTCGCAAGGCGAAAAATGAAATTTTGGAGTGGAAATGGTTTTCTCTGGTGGCATCCGAGGTGACATTTCTGACTGAAACAGTACTTTTGTTGTGTGTCTTAGACGTGGCTCACATACAACAAAACAAACAAACATGATTTTGTTTTGTTTGTATTATTTATGACACACTTATGGTTTATTTGCAGTGAAGATGTAACATTTAATCTTAAATCACCTGCTGTCTGCTCATTTCATTGCCCATTTCCCATTCTTCATTACCACATAGTAGTTTCCCCAAAACCATCAAACTCATTCAATTCTAATCAAAACACATTCGCTTTTGTTAAGAAAAACATTGGTAAGATAATTCACTATAACAGTGTTCGCATTTACGAATAAAACAAGCGTATATAGAAAACTCATAACAATGAAAAAATGTGTAGAGAGTCGATCCGATGCGTAATAATATTACACATTCGATTGAGTCTCTACGCATTTTTCATTGTTATGAGTTTTCTATACGCAAACGATAATAGTAAAATGTTTGCAGGCTGTCTCTCTTCTTGTGGTATTTTGACAAAATCCTTACATTCAGATTTACACATTTCTGGAAAACACTGGTGAGCAATTTCAATTTCAGCATACTTCCTCTAATCAGAAGGTCATGTATACTGTACAATTGTTCATATTCAGTTATTGTTCCTCAAGCTTGAAATGGTTTATGCTTTATAAAACTCCAGAGCTACTGCTTGATTTTTATTGATGCTGCAGTGTGCATCGAACAATTGCCAAGATTTTTTTTTCCGAGTCGCAATGGTCCATAATTTTTTTTCCATCAGCCACTTAAAGCCAGATTTTTTTTTTCGAGCAACTCCACCTGGCATCTTTTTTTTTCCCCAAATCTTCCAAGCCCCCCCCCCCAGGATATCAAATGGTCCACCCCTAATCATTGATCATTGTTCGGCGTGTGGCGTCGCTTAATTTCATGTATTTCACAAAATCTGCGCACTGATCTCTCGCTTAATCCTGACAGATTATGATCAGGAAACAAGTCTTTCAAAGTACATGCTATCTCGCGGTGTGTTTTACTTTCAAAAAGAACCATTTGCCGCATAAACTCTTCAGAGACTAAGGAAGACACTGAAGACAACTCCATTTTAAATTTACCGCAGTTCTTGCGTTGACGAAAGCCGGAAATCTCGCACGCATCGCTGCTCGCCCACTGGCCGGTAGAGGGCCAGGAACAGCAAAGAAATTGAAATAACATGCAAGTCGTTTTTCGACCATTTTGAAAAAAATGAAAATGGTTGAAACTTACCATTTTCAATTTTTCCAATTTTCGCAAGTAACAAAATTAACAGCGAATTCATTTTAAATTAGTTGTACATGATTTAGTATTAACGAGTTTCGATTCTCATCATTTTTGTTCTCCTTCAAATGTCAAAATTATCCTATATTTTATATTTTACAAAAATCGGAAGAAATACCATTTTTGTTATGTTAAGATAGAATAAAGTTGAAGACTTGAAATTATTTTTTTGCTTTGTTGAGAATGGCAACATCATTTTTAAAAAATGAATTAAAATCAAATATGAAACAAGGAACGTTCAATAAAAGTAAACCCGAACTTGTGTCTTCAAATCTTATGAATGAAACAGAATTAATTGATTAAAGCTTAATTTGTGTTTACTGAAAATTGCTTTTCGGATTCAAAATATAAAGAAGGCGAAACAGAATTTTTTTCATTAATAATGAAATAGCAGAAGCTTTATTTAAAACGGGCCGTCAATCGTTTTTTTTTAACGAAGATAAAAATGAAAAATAATTTTCGATTTGAAACATTTCAAATGTTGCTTTCTATGCCAAAAGGCTGTTTAATATTTTTGGGAATTGATTGGCCGCGAAAACCGTACCAAAAATCGGTAAAATAAAAATTTTGTCTGCAAAAACGAATATTAAAAATTGGTTGTTATTTCATTCAAATGAAAATTGCATTTTGAAGGTGATTTCAATTTTCAATTTTCAATAAATTGGTTGGACGCTACGTACACGCATTCAATACAAACATATATAAACGAGAGTGTAGAGCGAGGATACTTTTAGTTTTTACTATCTGTCTCAAGATTGCAGGATGTGTGAAACTTTAATTACATATAATTAGTATAGGTAATTGTACGCGTTCGAGTGTGTTTACAATTCTAAACCTAACGGCTTTAGGTGGCATGTTGTAAAACGAGGCCGAAGGCCGAGTGCGGTTTACAACTTGCCAGCTAAAGCCGTGTGGTTTAGAATTGTAAACACACGAGAACCTGTACAATTACCTACTTATACCACGAAAAAAGATGAAATTTGAAAAATTTCATGACCTAGTTGTGTGATGCTACCAGAATGATCAATTTGCATTGCGCCTTAAAACACCTGGTGTCATTAGGGATTCAAATTCTGACACAATAGCATAGTATAATACAGCTTTCTTATTGGCTAAGGAAACGAGCACAATTAACGGCAAGGGGGGGGCTGGAAGAGAAAATATGTGGTGTATATATTTTTTACAGCCCCCCCCCTAACACCAGCAAAAATTTTAGTGGCCCCAATCATCGGCAACAAAATTTTTGTGCCCCCCCCCCCTCCAAAAAAAAAGAAAGATTACATAGGTACAAAGTTGTACACATATATATCTAATCTTTATAACTTTTAATATATGCTTTAGTGAAAACAACATTCTTGCATCCTTGAAATAAATAATAAACAAATAAATATATAAATAATAACAATCAAAATAACATGTGTTCAAGCTTTACTACTTGTAACACCTACAGCTACTTTTCAGTATTGTGTTGTGCTATTTTAATCTCAAAGATTGATGAAATTACCAAATACCTCATAAACAATCTACAAGTTCATTCAGTGCTGTTATAGTTGTTATAGTTGAAGCATTGATTTAGACATGAATTATTTGTAATGATGACAGTGTTCAGTGCACATCTCCAAGTTAGTCTAACAAGCTGAATATTGTGCATTTCATCATACTCTGAGTAAAATAAGAACTTCAAGTGAAACACACAGAAAACAAAATACGAAACCAGATATGAACTGAAAATGTTCACGTGTTTCATTATATACCAGTTATGTGTAAATTTGAACCTTTGCCACATGTTTGCAACTTCATTGAAAGTATTATGATCAACATAATGAACAATAATCACCGCCGATTAATTCTAAAAGGTCATGAAGTATACAAATATGTAGTTAGCTGAAATAAAAATATTAAAGTTCTTTGACTGCTGTCATTGTATCACCATTTTATATAGCAAGTGTAATTACCGTTGGCCAAGTCATTCAAGCCATATATGCCGAGCTGTGAAAGCTCATTAGATATGCAAATTATAAATTAGCTGACATGAAAATGTGAAATGACTTTCGATATTGTTTTAACCAGGTATAATCATCAATGTACATAGCATGTTTTGCCAACTTTGATCAAGTCAATCCCAGTATACATCCCTAATAAGCAAAGTTCATAAATATGTAAATTAGGAATTGACTTAAGTAAAAATGCTTAATGATTGTCAATAATGTTGTATCATGGTATCTGCAATATATGTAGCAAGTTTTGTCAACTTTGGTCAAGTCAATTCAGATATATATCTCTAATTAGGAAAGTTCATTAAATATGCAAATTAGGAATTGGCTGAAGAGAAAATTCTTGATGACTTTCAATAATATTGTATTATAGTGTCTTTAATGTACACAGCAAGTTTCATCAATTTTGATCAAGTCAATTCAGATAAATATCCCTAATTATGAAAATTCATTTAATATGCAAATTAGGAATTGGTTGAATTAAAAATGTCTTTTGACTTTTGTTATGTAGGTCATTACACACACTCATCATGACCTGAGTTCAATTAGTCTAGAACATTCTCAAGGTCACTGCCCTTAATGACCTCACAACCTTGAATTCAATTAGTCATGTTTAGAATGTTCTGGAAATTCAGTTAGCTGTGTAAGAGAGATAATTTTAGAACAGTAATTAGCATGTCAATAAAAGTTCTAGATTGTTCTTATATGCCCTTATGTAAGCACATGTGTATAAAAGGGACGTGCACAGCTTCCAGTCAGACTTTTGGGATAGTGTCTCTTGTGTGTTACTACATGTGTTTGGAAACCCAGCAGTAGTCATTCTCAAGACTTTTCAAGACCTTCACTGCCAACGCTGGATTTATACTGTGGACTTTGTGCAACTTCAAGCCTGCAAGCCAAAGGACTGTTCATTCATCCGACAGACTGTTACAACTCTGAGACTGGAGCTTTGCCGTCCCAGCTGAGATAAGTAGTCTGTACACTTTTAAAGCTTGTACTCTATCCCTGACTTAGCAATTAGTTTTATTTTCGTAATAAATTTTGTTTAAACGTTAACTGCTGAGTTCACCCTTTTGTTCGTTTTCTCTGCACGTAACAAAATTGGGGGCTCGTCCGGGATACGAATATTTTGATCCGTTTGACAACATTTTGACAGCTTTTTCAAAACTACTGTATACTGTGAACTCAGCGAAATTTAATCATGGCGGAATTTAAACCAGAGGAAATGGATGACCTTGATCAGGACACATTTGATTCCCTCAGAAAAGACGACCTCATAACACTGGCCAATTTCCTTAAAGTAGAAGTCAAAAGATCTATGCGCAAGAGGGAAATACAGTACCGTATTGCCAAACATCTAGCTGATTTAGGCCAATGAGGGATTCATCCTGAAAGATTATGAGCCAGAGTCTGCCTTTGAACTAAGAAAATTAGAAATACAGGCAGATTTGGAGCTTAAAAAATTGGCATTAGAAAAAGAAAAAGAATTACAAATGAAAGAAAAAGAATTGCAAATGGAAGAAAGACAGAAAAAAAAAGAAAGGCAGGAAAGATTAGAAATGGAAGAAAGACAGAGAGAAAAAGAATTGCGATTAGAAGAACAGCGATTACAGGTAGAAATAAAACGTTTAGAGCTTGGACAGTCAGGAAAATTCTTCCCTTCAGACAAGGTTGACATCACTAAGCATTTTAGGTTAGTTCCCCCTTTCCAAGAAAAGGATGTTGATAAATATTTCCTTCATTTTGAGAAAATTGCTCAGAGTCTGAATTGGCCTAAGGAGTCCTGGTCTATGCTTTTGCAGAGTGCTTTGGTGGGTAAAGCCAGAGAAATTTATATTCAGTTGTCAGTAGAGCAGGCTTCAAATTATGATTCTGTGAAGGAATTAATTCTCAAGGGATATGAGTTGGTGCCTGAAGCTTACTGTCAGAAATTTAGGGATTGTGAGAAGGTGAAGGATCAAACTTATGTTGAATTTGCTCGAACAAAAGAACAACTGTTCGACCGTTGGTGTTCTTCGTGAAAAGGTCAGTCAGAATTATGACAAATTACGACAACTTGTTTTGATTGAGGAATTTAAAGAGGCACTCCCATTTGGTAACATTTTTAAAACACATTTTTTTAATGCCAACGGTCGATATTTGACGTGGCGACTGCGCGCGGATCGCGAGATATCGATAAAAACATGTCATTTCCAGAGCGTATTTTTCACATCCCGAAGTTTTACGATCGTTTCTGATTATGACCCGAAATCCCCCGAAGGTTTGTTGTTGTGCTGATTGACGATATTCTAGGGAGTCCATAATAAGTTCGAACGAAATTTTACCTCCCACTGCGACGACTTTATATACAGCATTATGTCTTTACCACAGGTCAGTTTTTGAAAACGTCTTCTTAGCTTTTGTCGTTTTCATCATTCTAAATCAGTTGTATTATATTTTAACCAATACCACATAAATATCAATTTTATGTGTAAAATATTAGCCGCCTCCGATGATAACATTTTGTCGTCTGCCACACAGGTTCGCCGCGCGTGGTATGCGCCTATGCATACCATGCGGTGGCCGCTATGTATCAACCGCACGTAACTGGGCTAGTCACCTATGCGAATTCTGGTGGAATCAGCAAAAATTGTTTTTTGTTTTTTCACCAAGTCAGTAAGACTCAGCTTTCTCCCACGGGGCATGACCGATCACCGACCAAAGTGGCACTGTGACGTACAGCAGCGTCAGTGTAGACTTGTACTCCATTGCTTAGTTGACAATGGCCCCAGTGCCGAACGTTCGATGTTCGGAAGCTGAATTTAGGTGGGCCACCGGAATTCAAACTTTTACTTTTTTGAAGACATGTTTTTATCGATATCTCGCGATCCGCGCGCAGTCGCCACGTCAAATATCGACCGTTGGCACTAAAAACATGTGTTTTAAAAATGTTACCAAGTGGGAGTGCCACTTTAAGAGGTGCATTCGGAGTGACATCAAGACGTTTATCAATGAACAAAAGGCAGATACATTGAGGTTGCTGCACGTTTGGCCGATGATTATTCATTGACCCACAAATCTTCATTTCTCAGCAAACCATCCCAGTCCTTTTCATACAGAAACAATACAGGTAAATTTAACTCCTCCTTTTCATTCAAGAATTTCTCAAAGGAGAGTAGAAAATCAAATGACAGCTGTTCACAGAGTTCAAGTAACACTCCCACATCATCAGATCCCAAGTCTCAATCTCCTTCTGACAAACAGTTCGGTACACTTTCTTGTATTATTGTGAGAAAGACGGCCATTTAATGTCAGAGTGTTTCAATTGAAAAGAAAACGTGAAGGTCAAAGTGGTCAAAGTGGATCTAAGCCCACTGGCTTTATTTCTTCATCATCTCAATTAGAGTCTAATAATGTGTGCAACACATTTTCTGAGGTTAAACCCCTCTTATCCCCAATTAATGAGGTCAAGGTAAATTCTTCTCAAGATAGCATTATGGGTATTTTGAACCATTTATTCATGATGGTTTTATATCACTTTCTAGTGATTTTTCTTCCGTTACCCCTGTCAAAATTTTAAGAGATACCGGGGCTTCCCAGTCTCTTTTGTTGGCAGATACCCTGCCGTTTTCTGAAAAGTCATTTTCAGGTTCTAAAGTTCTTATTAAGGGGGTAGATTGCAATGACTTCATTCCTGTTCCTCTCCATAATGTCTATTTATCTTCAGACTTTGTTTCTGGACCTGTGACTTTAGGTATTAGGCCTTTTTTGCCTTTTGAAGGGATTCACCTTCTTCTTGGAAACGACCTTGCTGGGGACAAGGTCATTACTAATCCACTTGTGACTGATAATCCTAGTTTAGATCAGAATCCAGAGCCAATAGAAGAGGAAATTCCCGGCTTTTCCCTTTATGTGCTATTACTCGAGCCATGTCAAAGAAAACTTCTGAGAATCAAAATATTCTCAAAAATAATGTCACAGATGTTGACTTAAATGACACCTTTCTTAGTCAGGTAGTTGACACGGATCATTTCGTTATCCCTCGTGGATTTGAAACTTCCAGTAAAACTTCTGCTGACCAAAGTCAGACATTTTCTAGATCAAATCTCATTGCAGAACAACACAAAGACCCAGATATTTTGTCTTTGTTTGACAGGGTAGATGATGAAGGTAAAGCTTCAGATAGCTCTGTTTCGTATTATACAAAATCTGGTATTCTCATGCGTAAATGGAGACCTCCAGACGTTTTGGTTGATGACGATTGGGCTATAAAACATCAAATTGTGGTTCCAAAGCCCTACCGTGCTGAAATATTGCGCCTGGCCCAAGAACCCCCCTGGGTTGGTCACTTAGGAGTCAGGAAAAGTTATCATGAAATTCTCAGCCACTTTTATTGGCCTAATCTCAGGCAGGATGTAGCACATTTCTGTAAAACTTGTCACACATGTCAAATGGTAGGAAAGCCAAATCAGACCATTCCAAAGGCCCCTTTACAGCCAATTCCTGCATTTCAATAACCATTTAGTAGGATTCTAATAGACTGTGTTGGGCCCCTACCAAAAACAAGATCAGGAAATGAGTACATGCTGACAATTATGTGTACATCAACTCGGTTCCCAGAAGCCATACCACTGAGAAACATAAAGACAAAGACTATAGTGAGAGCTTTAGTCAAATTTTTCACTTTATTTGGCCTCCCTAAATGTGTCTAGTCTGATCAAGTCTCCAATTTTATGTCTGGAATTTTCAACAAGTAATGGATCAGCTAGGCATCAAACAGTATACGTCATCCGCCTATCATCCAGAAAGTCAGGTTGCTCTTGAGCGATTTCATCAAACTTTGAAAAACATGATTAGGACCTACTGTTTTGACACAGAGAAGCAGTGGGATGAAGGAATTCATTTCTCCTCTTTGCTATTAGAGAGTCAATTCAAGAGTCTCTTGGTTTTAGCCCATTTGAGCTTGTATTTGGACATACAGTCCGTGGCCCACTTAAGCTCGTTAAAGAGAAATTCCTATCAGACGATGATGATTGTCTGAATATTTTGCAATATGTGTCAGATTTTCGTACAAAACTCTCTAAAGCATGTGAATTAGCCAGAGAAAATCTTGAGTCATCTCAGCAGTCAATGAAAATCAAATATGATAAAAACACCTCAAAACGGAAGTTTGAACCAGGTCAAAAAGTTCTTGTTCTACTTCCAATTCCTGGCAAACCACTCCATGCTCGTTACTTTGGGCCATACCTAATTGATAAGAAATTGAGTGATTTAAATTACATCATAATAACACCTGACAGGCGAAAACAAAAACAGCTATGTCACATAAATATGCTTAAGCCATATTTGGATAGGGATAATCCTACTAAAACTCAGCCTGTCAGTGCAGTCAGTTCAAAACATTATGAAGATAGTGATACTGAAACTGACTTGAGTGAAAATACTCTAAACTCAAAGCTGGGCTCGGTCAAGCTTCAGAACTCAGAAATCCTGGAGAAGCTGGAGTCTACAAAGTTGGCACACCTCCAGCCAGAACAACAACAACAGGTGAAAGAACTGCTCCACGAATATAAACACCTATTTCAAGATGTTCCAACGAGGACAAACGTCATCTATCACGACGTTGATGTTGGGGACAGTAAGCCTGTAAAACAACATCCATACAGACTGAATCCAGCAAAAGCGAAATATCTCCAGGAAGAAGTCAAATACCTGCTGGACAAAGACTTTATTGAACCCAGTAAAAGTAACTGGAGTTCGCCGTGCATACTTGTTCCCAAATCAGATCACAGTTATCGTATGGGCACGGACTTTGGGAAAGTCAACACTTTAACAAAGACAGACACTTTCCCAATCCCGAGGATTGATGACTGCATCGACCGAGTGGGAAAAGCCAAGTATGTGACGAAATTTGACCTACTGAAGGGATTTTGGCAAGTCCCTCTGACGGATCGTGCTCATGAAATATCCGCCTTTGTTACACCAGACGGATTGTTCCAGTACAAGGTGATGCCATTCGGAATGAAGAACTCTCCGGCAACGTTCCAACGGATGATCAACGACGTCGTATCCGGGCTAGACGGATGTGCAGCTTACGTTGACGACGTCGTCCTGTATAGTGACACCTGGGAGGAACACATCAAGCTCATGCGGAAGTTCTTTGAGAGACTGAGCAAAGCAATGTTGACTGTCAACCTTGCCAAATCTGAGTTTGGTTGGGCGAGGGTGACTTACCTCGGACATACTGTAGGACAGGGTGAGGTAAAACCTGTTGATGCCAAAATCAGTGCCATTTCAAGTTTTCCCATACCAAACTGCAAACGACAACTGATGCGCTTTCTCGGTATGGCTGGTTACTACAGAAAATTCTGTCCAAATTTCTCCACAATTACTGAGCCTTTGACTAACTTACTTAAAAAGAAAGTAAAGTTTGTTTGGTCAGAACAATGCCAACAGGCATTTGATACCCTTAAAGCCATAATGCAAAGTGCTCAAGTGTGTTCTGCACCAGATTTCACTTTGCAATTCAAATTAGCTTTAGATGCTAGTGATATGGCTGCTGGTCCTATTTTATTGCAAGAGGATAGTCATGGGATAGATCATCCTGTTTGCTATTTTCATGCAAATTTAACAAAGCCAAGAGAAACTACTCTACAATTGAAAAAGAGTGTTTATCTTTGATATTAGCTTTACAGCATTTTGAAGTTTATATTACTTCTTCAACTCAGGCAATAGTGGTTTATATTGATCACAACCCTCTTGTTTTTCTACAGAAATTTAAAGGCAAAAATCAGAGATTGCTAAGATGGAGTTTAATGTTACAGGAGTTTAATCTTGACATTAGACATATCAAAGGCAGAGACAATTTAATTGCAGACTGTCTCTCTCGTATTTAGAGTTTATTGTTGTTCACACTTTTAAGATTACATTTGTAAAAGAAATTTTTTTTTGAAAAATTTTCCTTTTGAAGAGGGGGTGTGTTATGTAGGTCATTTTCACAACATCATCATGACCTGAGTTCAATTAGTCTAGAACATTCTAAGGTCACTGCCCTTAATGACCTCACAACCTTGAATTCAATTGGTCATGTTTAGAATGTTCTGGAAATTCAGTTAGCTGTGTAAGAGAGATAATTTTAGAACAGTAATTAGCATGTCAATAAAAGTTCTAGATTGTTCTTATATGCCCTTATGTAAGCACATGTATATAAAAGGGACGTGCACAGCTTCCAGTCAGACTTTTGGGATAGTGTCTCTTGTGTGTTACTACATGTGTTTGGAAACCCAGCAGTAGTCATTCTCAAGACTTTTCAAGACCTTCACTGCCAACGCTGGATTTATACTGTGGACTTTGTGCAACTTCAACAGGGTTTTCTCTCGACTGCGCGATTGCGCAAATTGCGCATTTCGAGTCATTGTCTGCCCTGAAAAAGTCACTGACTGCGCGAAAATCGCGCACAGAACACAGCAAGCAAAGACGTCCACATATATTGATATATGAGGGTGACCAAAACGCATAGTACAGCGAACTGTGTGAATCAATGATGGAGGTTGGGAAAATTCGAGCTTTAGCATTGTGTAGGCACGTGTATAGCAATGCAACACTATTGTTTGATCGGCGCATGGGGATCGGTGCATATTTTCATGGATTTAAGCCCCCTAAATTCGGACCGAATCGTATCCGAGGGAACATGTATGTCAAATCCTGAGTCGGGGAAACTTGTAGGTGACAATTAGACAGAAGATAGACAGCAGCCGAGCACGTCAAAAGCTGACAAACGTCATCATGTCGATGTTTATGCATATGTGCTGCATATGACATAGACGACGCAACTGAACTGGGTGACGACCGTAATGATATCAAGGAAGCGCTTCATAAGAAGGCAAAATTCACATCAAAAGTGACTGCCCCCTAAAATGTCAAGTCTGCCCCCTAATTTTGATGAATGGGGCAGAAAGTGCCCCTTTCAATGAACATGCAGAGAAAACACTGACTTCAAGCCTGCAAGCCAAAGGACTGTTCATTCATCCGACAACTGTTACAACTCTGAGACTGGAGCTTTGCCGTCCCAGCTGAGATAAGTAGTCTGTACACTTTTAAAGCTTGTACTCTATCCCTGACTTAGTAATTAGTTTTATTTTCGTAATAAATTTTGTTTAAATGTTAACTGCTGAGTTCACCCTTTTGTTCGTTTCTCTGCACGTAACACTTTCAATAATGTTATATCACAGTATCTTTGATGTATATAGCAAGTTTCAACAACTACAATCAAGTTAATTCAGATATACCAGTATATCCCTAAATGTGAAAGTTTATTAAATATGCAAATTCGGAATTGGCTGAAGTTAAAATGCTTAAAGACTTTAAAAAATGTTGTATTATAGTAGCTTCAAATACATTTAGCAAATTTCATCAACGTAAGTCCAGTCAATTCAAATATATATCCCTAATTAGCAAAGTTCATTAAATATGCAAATTAGGAATTGGCTAAAGTTAAAACGCTTAATGACTTTCAATAATGTTAAATCATAGTATTTTAATATACATACCAAGTTTGGTCAAGTTTGATCGAGTCAAATCAGACATATATCCCTAATTAGGAAAGTTCATTAAATATGCAAATTAGCAACTATCTTTCATGTCACCCCTTAATGCTTCCCACTGCTGATATATCTTGGTGTGATCAACATTTGTAGCAAATCTCATCAAATTGTGTGTAGTCATTTTTAATGTATATCCGTTTTTCTAAAATCATTATTATCAAATGAGCAAAAATTATGCAAGCCACAACCACCAAAAACTTATCAGTGCTTGCATTTGCTAACTGAATATATGTACCAGATTTGATTCTGATCTGATAAGCCATTTTTGAGATATCGGACCAACAGACAGAGAAACAGACAGACAGACAGACATTGCTTCGACATATGCTCACGTGTGTAAACACGTGAGTAAAAAATAGCCAAATTATGTACAGCTATACTGACCCTCAATACCTTTCCAAATAATGCATACCCCAAGGCAGGAGATCAAAATAGACCACACTTTGAACAAAAAGAGCAACAATTGTCACTAAAGCAAATATAAACATAAATGGTCTGGAAGAGGTACACAGCATAAAAGCAGATATCATGTACAAAGGTCTTTTGTTTACTATGACAGAATAACAGTTTTAGTGTGGCTCATACTAGAAATATTGGCTTAAAATGGTCTGTGACCTCCCAAAAATAACCTAAAATGTGTTTTCTGGATCAAATTTCATTACAAACTGATAGGAAATACAACTACATTATGACTATGATACCGTCTAAAACACTTTCTTGGTTCATATAGGTTATTTAAGGTCACAGACTGAGAAAATGCCTAAAAAATACAGGTTTCCCAACACTGAGTAAAAGATTTATCTCATAACATCCCTAGGGAATTTTATGCAAAATTGCAAAGCTTTCAAACAAGTAGTTTTTGAGAACAAGTATATTGACAAAAAATGCCTAAAAAACAACCTCACATACATACATACATACATACATACATACATACATACATACATACATACATACATACATACATACATACATACATACATACATACATACATACATACATACATACATACATACATACATACATACATACAGACTGACAATGGATCCCGGAAATGAAGTCAATTTTCAATAATAATATTGCTCATTTTACACATAACAACTGCATTGTGAGGTTTAAAACTTCGAATTTCATCATGCTACAAGAAGTTTAACAAGGAACTCCAGCTTCAACAAGGAACACAAATGCTGAAAAATATTCTCTGTCTGTCATGGTGTAAAAAATTTTGGTGGCCCACCCCTTACCTTCCCTGGAATTTTCATGGCCCACCCCAAGAACACTCTTTTTTTCGTGCCCCCCCCCCATTTCTCTTCCGCCCCCCCCCCGCCGTTAATTGTGCTCGGTCCCTGACAAACTGACGGCACTGATCCAGGTGCACATCAACTTGCCTCGTGGTATGATGCATGTGCATGTCACTGTGTATCGGCCACGCCAACAGTATGGACGCATACTTGTATATCTCCGACACAATGTAATCGAGCGAAGTGGAACGGTTTTGCTCGCAGTTTGACAACGCGATACCACTGGATGACAGAGAGGATTTAACCTAACGGCAAACAGGAACGTAAAATGTTTCCTGCTCCCGTGAACAGTGCACAATTGACTGAAATACAAGGATCTCGCGTACATCAAAGTACACGCAAGTCTACCGGGTCAGGTGTGTCAGTGTCGGATGCATGGGAACGTACTAGCTGCAAAATTGTAGCGCTACGGTGAGGCGGTCGGTGATTTTGGTTTTTGCGACTTCGCTCACCAGTAGCGCTACAATACCGATGGCCCCTGTTGGCAAGGGGCAGGTGAAAATAAGCGCACCCCACTGGACAAGGCGTATTGATGTGAAATGCTACATATTTACTCAGTTTACTGCATTTGGTCGTACTGATTTATCACTACTGAAGACTCAATTCTATACTTCACTAATCTTGTCGTTTATTGGGTTTGGAATTTGTTCAAACACGTCGATCGCGTTCCATAAACATTGGGCGTGCGTTGAGCATCGGTGTTTCTGGGAGCCGCCATTACCGGAAGTTGGGTAATCACATCAACACGCCTTGTCCAATGGGGTGCACTTATTTTCATCTCTACAGGGCCATCGGCATTGTAGCGTATACTGGTGAGCGAAGTCGCAAAAACCAAAAATCACCGACCGCCTCACCGTAGCGCTACAATTTTGCAGCTGGGGAACGTACCCGAAACGAGAAACTTAAAACAATTGATTTATTCATTTGTGGATGTGTGGAAAACCTGGATATCAGGCCTGCCTGGGTATCATACCGGCTATTCGGGCAGGGTTTCTACTATTTTCTTACATTTTCCCGGCGTGACCGTTATTGTTTCTTCCATCGTGTTTTTGAAAGCCAGTTAATGTGACATGCTGAGTGTTGTCACTTGAACGGAGTTTTAAGTGTGGGATTCCATCACTTTCCGCTCGAATGTCATTCCTTTTCGTCGGCAATATTTTTCAATTTTCATTAAATTCAGGTTGCTGCAGCAACTTCTTTGTATGAATAAGGGCTTCGATGAACAACTATTTAAAGAATGCACTGGCCATGGCCATCGTCCTGACAAAGGATTTCGCTCGTACAAGCGTATCAGCAATTTCCATCAGAAAACCATATCTAACGCTTTACAGCCCCCACAACCTGTAAAAAAGTTGATGTAAAAGTTGAGGAGTACTATTCTCCGTGCTGCTCGTCGGATACCACCACGTTTAATAACCCGGTACATAAGTTCATCAGGCCATATTTTCATTAAAAATCAACACGGTAATAAGTTGTCATTGAAATGTAATTTCGCAAGTTTATTAAAAGTTGCTACGTGTACAATCTGCCAGATGTTTGATTTTCGGTCGTATGTAGATAAGGGACTGGTCAGTTTCTTCAGCCTGGGGGGGGGCGGTGGATTCATGGGGGGGTCACCCTGTTTTGACTTTGGTGATAGGGGGGGTCACCATGTTTTTGAAATGCCCAATAGGGGGGGTCAGTGTGTTTTTGAATTTCGACACAGGCTCATCATTGCCTAAAATGCATCGTGTCAGCCACAAATTTCATCATTCAGTTGTGTTTTTCGGCGCGCCCTTCGGGCGCATACCTTTAATAATCAGACATACTTTTCAGCGTGCCCAACTTTAACATATCAAGCATACATATATCAGAGATATCTGTATGTTCAATATTTCTCTTTGAGCGCATTACTTTAATATATCAGACATTTTTCAGCACGCCCTTCCTGTGCATGACTTTAATATACAAGACATATATATCAGAGATATCAGGATGTTTCATATTTTTCTCCGCGCCCTTCAGGCGCCATACTTTAATAAATCAGAGATATATGCCAGACATATCTTGATGTTTGCTAAGTGAAAGTGTACCATTATGAAATCTGCATTTCATATGAAAAGCATGACAAATTCCTGATACATCAGATTTGGCTAAAATGCCTCTCTACCGGTATGGCTCTTCAGGTAATTTAATTGGATGGCTGGCAAGTCTTAACACCCATCAAAATTTTTGATTTACTGCTTTTTCCTCTTTGATATTAATGATTGACATCCATTTCTGTTCAGGACATCTGGTTAAGCATAGAATGTGTGAAATACATTCACAGCTCATTTAAAATGTACTGTATTCAAACTATAAGATTGACACTTTAAAATTTCTATGTTACAACTGACATGTCAACAATTTCATTAAAACACAGAATGACTGTTAAAATATAAATGTATGTAAAATATAAAATATATATACATAATATATATATATATATATATATATATATACAATAAATATGAGAACACATCAAGTATGTTTGGTACCTATTACTCGAGTTTCACGCATACACGCGATCGTCAGATAGGTAGATTTATTGTGTGAAATTTACTTCAGGTGCTTACATATAAGTGTCAGGTTGGGTCAAACCATTTGGTGTTGTGGGTTGGATTGAAATTTGACATTTGTATATGTAAGCACCTGAAGCAAAGGTCACACAATAAAATCTACCTATCTGACGATCGCGTGTATGCGTGAAACTCGAGTAATAGGTACCAAACATACTTGATGTGTTCTCATATTTATTGTAATATTGCTCTGCATCCCTGCATCGAGCACTTTACCCCTCTGAGAAGATACAAACAAGTTTTGGTATATATATATATATATATATATATATATATATATATATATACGACAACTGTAAAACAAAAGGTTGACATAAATTATATATATATATATATATATATATATATATATATATATATATATATATATATATATATGATAAAGCACAACAGCACACAAGAAAACACAATGTCATATCAAATATAATTTCATAATGTCCACCTAGGATATAACTTTACAGTAAGATTCCAAAGTTCAATGTACTCACCAAAATGTGAGGGCGTTTGTTTCGGCATGTATGATATATGGGTATTTCACGTTTAACGCGCTCGCCTCTGTTTTGTTTCCGTATCTAGGAACATCATCATGACTTATTCCCCATGGAAAACCATTGTATCCAAATCCGATGTAGTGTCCTTTATGTTCATCAACGCAGCCCAACACCTGTCTTCGGGTCACCTTTTAAAGAAAAGGGATACAGTTAATAAGGTAAAGAATTCTATTCGGGGTTTGGTGCAAGGTTTAGGTTGCTATTTTAAATAGATTCAAGACAAAAAATGAGTGGATCGATTAAATAAATAATTATACATAATATTTCTTAACATATTTATTCGTGTCTTTACGTCACAAGTACGTTCAAACCTGAAAAAAAGGAAATAGGAATAAAATACTTGTCATATGCACACAATAAGAATTCGTCATTTAATGTAATAAAATGAACGATTCCAAGCTTTAAGTTTTGAACCACTTTTAGAATAACCAACCGTGGACAAATCGATTATTTCGATCAGTCGGTCACGTGAGCGAGGAACCGCGCTCACATACGTTTACGGGTAGACAAAGTCGGGCAATGGCTGCGCGCTTGGACTATCTTGCGCGAAGTTTACATGATTTAACAGACAGAACAGGTCTAGATATTGACCTCAAACGAAGATACGCAGTTTTCAAAGAGCAAAAATGGCACTACACGGTGACATCGGTCCAGCTTGTTGCTCTCGACACTCGTTACCATGACAACGCTTACAGAACCCATTGCAGGTTAGCTGCTTTTGAAAAATTAAAGATTTGCGTGTTTCTTTTGAGATAAACGAGGATCACACCCTTGGGTTTTCATTGTTCGGATTATTTTCGTCGTAGTCTATACAATATTGATGTCACGACAACTTTTGAGGTTACAGTGAAGCCGTGTGGAAACGTCCTCGGCATGTACGACTTAAAATTACTAAGGCAGTCGAGTCAAGGCATACGATATGAACCTTCCGATTCCCAGCAAAATAAAAAAACAACGGACCAAAAATGTGTGGAGGGTGTATTTTCTTTAGATTCTACCTTATAAGTGTTTTTACGAGATTTTCACGCCAGACACAAGTTTTGATTGCTTGAGAAATACTTTCTGCTATTTTGTTTGTTTACATGGACTAGCTTATCGAAGATCAGTGCAAATAGTTTTGATGCAACAATGGAGGTTATCATAACGTGACGAATAGAGGATAACTCCCGTTATATCTGTAATTTGCTGGTGGAACGTAAATTCAGTGGATGGCACTATGCGATGGCACCATCATTCGTTTGCTTTCACAAGTGCATTTTTCATTATCAGGATTACGCATGCTTATTTCTGTTGTAATTATAATTTTAAAAATCAAGAAACTATATTGTAATAAAGTGCAACACAGTAGCAATACCTTGATCACAGTGTAATATTCTGTAGCAACTGTCTGCAGAAAATCCACTCTATCAGTTTTGCCGTTTTAACTCATAACCTTGTTGTGTAGACACCGAGAAAACCTGACGCGATCAGATTACGTCAGTATAAAAATATACATGTCACAGCGATTAGGTCACAGGTCGCGAAGACCGTTGAATAAAATTATGTACCAACATATACTAGAACTACCACTCTTTTTTGCATTAATTCAATTCTCGTTCAGTGCGCCAATGGGCACGGCATGTGAGCTAGGCATCACTAATTCAGATGTTCCTTCCCACGGCATTCCGAGAACTCTATATTTCCAACTTTTGTCAAAGTCGACTTTTTGAGGCTTAGAATGTTTCTTACAAAATACCTGGCCTCGTATCTCTAATCTTTTGCATTGTCATAAATCCAAGCACGTTGTTATTATAAATCTGAGATGATATTACTTAGCTAAAGCCAGAGTATTAATAAAAATGTCGCGGGCTGGGCATAACTTTCGAAGAATTTCATCAATAATAGATAGAGCAGACACGAGGGACTGTCGACAGTCAAGATAATACCCTTTGCTCATGGTTGTTGGTTTCAAAAGTTACTGCATGCAAATATATTTGTTATGCAGAATATGCAAGTGTGACACATACTTGTTCTGTATGATATAATATTCGCCATGTCGAATCCATGCTGACATAATCTCTTCTTATTCTCCTCTGGGCCTTGGAATGGCAGCGAAGCTCCCGTCGGTATTGCCTTCGGCAATATTCTCGGATGGATGTCGGGTTAATAATGCCATTTCATCTAGCTGCATTATTGCTTTACTATACTTTTTTTTCATTCTTTCCTCGAATACTTCGTCCGGTACTTTCTGCTCCCCTTCTTCTTCGTCACTGATAGCACACCGGAGAGCTTGGCGCGAAACAACATATTCTTTCCAGACCCTGCACATAACTCGCCAAACGGCTCCAATTGAGCGCTTGTACACGTTCTGTCTTCAGGTATATGGGGCTCGATGGAACTTGGAATTTTTACCCTTACACTCATGTCAGAGACCTTAAAGAGGTGGTCTGATATTTCTAAATCCTCAATCACCTTTGGATTCGTTGGATCGCCCGCCTCAGGGTTGCAAGGAAAGTAGTAGACATGTTTGATGCGAACTGAAAGTATAATAATAGACCAAGTGTTGATTTGAGAAAGTACACAAGGAACACAACATTTTACAAGAGCATTGATATTTAGTAGATATAATGACAAAAATACAATAGGCTGTGCAAGAAGAACAAATGTTTATATTCATGTCGAGCTCGAAAATTGCCTTTCGAAATTTGGTAATGAAAACTCCGGGTTGTTTCCAAAAATGGCTACTCATTAACATTGTTATTTTCCAAAAATTAATATTAAAACTAGAGACCTTGGAAGTTATCTACATATGATCTTTCTTTCGATACGTATCAGCTCTTCAGCATAGGCCAGAGAAAAAATCTTGTTCATCGGAATTTAGGACCAAGGTTCAGGAGCGGCGAGCGAAAATTGTTTTTTATTTGTTTTAGGCCAAAGGTAAACGCGGTCCCTCGGACTTTTTTGACGGGATGCAGACAAGGCTGGCGATCAAATTGATAGTCATGGTGTACTAACCTTGTCAAAACAAATAAATTTCAGCCAAAAATTACCCCGTTGTGTCGTGATTAGCAAAATTCAGACGTCGCAACAACGTGTTGACAAGCTCAGTGCATACACTTTGGAAGTTTCATTCAGAATCCCACATGCCCGCGAAAACCCGACGAAGTGTAGGGCGCCGCCCGTGGCGGTACTAAAGTATTTGCAATGCAGAAGTATGAATTTGCCGAAATAAAAAAAAAATTCCAAATCGGGCAAAGTGTAAGCGGCGATTTCAATGAACAAATTATTTTTCTTTCTGGACTTATGAGAATCCTAGTGCCCTATCGGTCATTTTGAGCGCCAAAAACTCATTCCTAGTGACATCTCATTTTAACGATCCACTACATCGTATCATCTTAATAACGATATGCCCGATCTGTTTGAAGTTGCTTAGGGTTCGCTCCATAAATACTACTGATGAGGAACTGTCTAAAATCAAGAATTACGTATACAGAATATCTGTTTTGAAGGGAAAGTATCTGGAGACTACAGTCATCATATAAATGCATGATCGATTCATTTTTTTCGGATGACTGAACATAATAGCAAGACTACGACAAAGGCCTACAGTGGGTCTATATCTCATGTTGCTTCGTCCAAGAGAAGTCAGGAGAAACCAGAAACAAACAAACAAACAAAAACAAACAAATAAATAAAGAGAAAACAATAAATTGAATATGAATTGAAATGATTGACTGAACAACATGAGCAACATATTCAATATAAAGTTCAGTATTTGCAAGATACCTCTTGCGAGACTTTCGGAAAATACCGCTGAAAGAATGACAAAATTAAATCTTGCACAAAATCTTTTCAAAACACCGGAAAATCAAATGTCAGGGTTCTGACAGTAGGATGCAGTAATAAAGTAGCCGTAATAACTATACAAAGTTTGTCCAAAATCAAGTGCTTTTACGACATCGATGCCTACCTTGTATTATATGCTTTGTACAATCGCTACATGGTTTGCGAGATGCATACAGCGTACTACCTTCAAGACGTCTGCCAAACTTAAGTATGAGAGACATCACCGGGTGTGCATATTTACGGCTGAATTCCGCGGCAAACAAATATCCATCAGCATTTTTCACCACAACACCCATCTGTGAACAATCAGCAAAGATGTGCACACACTTTCAGTAAATTAGAAAAAAGTACGCGCACAGATGTTTTTTGAAGCATATGTTGATAGTCTGGGCAGTTGTGCGTCATGGGAAACATACATGACAGTTTAATCCTTTCACTTCTTGAAATCACCATGTAGGTCACTACACCGGAGCGATAAATATTTATTGTGACGAAATAACGGAAAAGTTTATCAACGGTTACTTGTCAAAGAAATCTCTGTCTGTCAGTCTGTCTAACTCTGTCTGTCTGTCTCTCTCTCTCTCTCTCTCTCTCTCTCTCTCTCTCTCTCTCTCTCTCTCTCTCAGTTACACGCACCTCATCGATTGTGAGACTGAAACTACTCTGGAGCAATATGCGCAGTCAATCATGTAGAGAAAGAATTAACATGCATCTTTGAAGTTAATGTATATTCAGCCCACGAGTACAGTAAGTAAGCCAACAGTCATACAAATCAATGATTTTCAATTAAAATGTCATACTGAAATGTTGACGATATCAAAATTAAGCTAACCACAACGAAACACAGAACAAACAAACAATAAAACAAAGTAACCAGACAAAGACACGAAAAAAAATATATATTGAATTTTGAAATCAACCAATAAGTCTTGTATTTTGAGAGAACAGTGGCACATACGCGTGTTAGTCTGCCTGTATCTGTGTCTGTGTCGCTTTGTCAGTGTGAGAGTCTCCAATTGACAAGATAAGCTTAACTTGCCTATTTTTATACCATGGCATGTGGTTACAAACCTTGTAATAAACCCAGATGTGCATGCTGTCCGGTCATTCGGCACACTAAAATATTTAACCCTCTTCTACAAATAAAATAGTTTCCCATTCTCCATGTGACGATGTCAATCGCAAATGTAGTAAAAAATGCCCTCACAACACTTGGTGAAACGACCAAATCACTTGACTCAATCTCAATCAATCTTGATGTAAAATCGTTGTACGAGAGTCTCAGACTGGATATGGACATCACTTTTATTTTACGGTACAAATAGTGTAGCTTGGAGGCAGTCATTTCTCAACACTTTTTGATTTCTCGGAGGTCCCAAGCAATACACATATACACGTTCACCGATTTCATTTGAAATTGCTAAACAGGCGGTGTATCATCGCAAAAATGTTCGCATCAATATCTTCAAATGTAGAATCCGTGTGCTGACGAATATTTCTAATTTGTTCCCTTATTATTGTATCACCACGACACGTTTAACATATTTCATTCACTGACTCTTAAGTTGTAGTGAAGAACATGTATCAGAGCATTACAGTATTGCCTCTGGTTGTGTTTAACATGGCACTGAACAGAGTTTTAAGGGGTAGTCTTGATAATAAGTATTATACCAAAATTACATAGTAAATTGATTGAAGCATATAAGCGTTATATGTATTGATTGAAGTCAAAGTGTGTGAAGTTTACGCGGTCAAAATCACAAAAAAATAATTTGCTGATTTGATTCGATTCAATGTATTTACATATAACTGTTTACTGTATCATCAAATTTTACGGTTTGTCGGTTGAGGGATTCATGTTATGAACATAAATTGTACAACCAGCCTCCCTCAGTAACTTCGATTGCAAACATCACGGAAAACGAGGTTCCTGCAGCTGTCTTGTTGTCTAGGATATTAGAATATTGCATTTTATGTAGTCATGTGTCTGCATGCGTGCTCGACACTAGTGCACACTTCATCTGGCTTCCAAAAGGAAAATTCAACGACCGACAAATCTGCACGACGGATGAAGTTATTTTATGTAACATTAATAAATTTACTATATTGTACCTTATTGTACGTCTCGCCTTCTTCAACAGCACGTTCTGGTTTTTCCGCTAACGGGTGCTGGTGCATCCACATTGCCATAAACATAGCTGTATCGTCCAATTCCGGCCTTCTTTCTGTTTGCATTATTTTGATGTAGAAGTCTATCAATTTTTATTGATTCATATACGTCCTCTTCCGATGCAGACTTCAAAATATGCTGTAGGTTACCCGTGTGATCGAGTGAAAATTCCTGAAAATAAATCCAAAATTGTATTCAATTGAAGGTTGGCGAGGTATTCTACAAAGTCCGAGTCACGCACAATTCATCTATACTGACATTGTAATTGATGCCTCAACTAGGGAAACCTCTAATGATGAATTTCAAAGAAATATGGACGATATACATATAACTGTCTTCACGTTTATTTTCACCACGTGTTTATATCCTAAACCTACTGTTAACTTAAAAGTTTAGGACTGACTTGAGTTTCTGAAGGTGGGTTTACACGTGTATTTTTTTAAACCTGAGGGAATCTGATTAGTCGCTCTGTAAATATTCCTTATCAGCTATCTAAGCGATCTCACGTTTACACGTCATACACAAGGTATAAATTTAGTTCGGATCAAGCGAAAGAAATAACGCCACCAACAATACAGTAGTCTTCATAACAACGTATAGCCCGTACATAAAAACGACAAAAATCAAGCAAGCCCTGACAGAAAACTGGAGTGAACTTGAAAAAGACGAAACACTAAAAAAACTGTTCCAAAACCAACCAATAATCGCATATAGAAGGAACAGAAATATAGGCGACACACTTATAAGCGCCAGACTTCACAAAAACTACAATAGCTCAAACTCAGGTTCACACGAATCTACACAAACACAACAAGACCAAACAGTAGACATTCTAGCTTCCCTACCAAACGTAAGTGGAACAACATATTATAAAGTAAAAACAATCAACCATTCAACACGTCTCACCAATCAAAAATGAATTTTAAGGGACTGATGAAGAAAACTCTGTTTTCGAAACGTAGCGCCAAAGGATCACAGTGTCAGTAGTCTCTCCACTCCAGTGCGGAGTAACACAGGACACGTAGATTACGGGTATGTCTCGCCATGGCCAAGCAACATTTTACATAAACAGTTAAACATGATATACACTTATATTATACACAATATCATACACAAAACGCAAACAACCCAAATATGAACGATGTGTGGAGTTGCTTTCCCTTTACTACCAGTTGCTTTCCCTTTACTACCTACAACTCATCGTAAAATGGCATCGTTTTTCTAGCTCTGCCACTACGACGGTTGTTGTCAGACACAGACTTGAACTGAGCTCGCAACCATTTGATTTTGTTGTGGCATTGTTCGGCTGTCCTCTCGAGTCCCTTCTCCCTGGCCTTGGCAGCGATGACTTCATACACTTGCCGATCCCTCGACGTGCCGTCCATCATACTAATGACATTTTCGTCTCTCCAGATTGACATTAGTAGCCTGATCTCTTCCTGCGGCCAATTGTTGCCGTGATCGCGAGAGCTTACTTGAACACCGTCCATTGTGGTAATGACCGCAAGCCCGAAGACTGGATATAGTTCGGCGTTTAGTTCGGTGTTCTGGTCACACGTGTAAATAGGCCATTGTTTAGTACGGAGCACCGAACCTGGACCAGCCCTCCGACACCGAATTAATTTAGTTCTTTGTTAGTTCGGTGTTGTCTGTTCACACGTCCAACTGACACAGGTTTAAATTTATTCCGGTGTCAACTCCGGACTTAACTCACACGTGTAAACCCCCCTTGAGTCTTTTAGATTACGACCAATGAAGCATATGTGCTGCAAATGACTCTTTTTTCCTAGAATCTTCCACGCCCTGCAGGATATCAATGATCCACCTCTTTTGTTATCAACAGAAATTGCGGTATAACTTTAGGGTTCTCAAAGGGTTCCAGTCCCGGTTTCGAGTTCCTCAAAGAAACTGCAGAATCATACTACTTGTAAAACAGTTTTTAACTTCGGCCCTAGACTTGCTGCAACTTTGCGGCATAGAAATATAAACAGAGCAGATTTGAGGAATAACCTTCAACAGACTGTCACGTTAGTGGTTGTAGGATGCTGCGTATAGATCGTGCCATGGAGTGATTTGCCGGCCAGTAACTGCTGCCGAGAAAAGCCAAGTGACTGGGGTCATGTGCATTGATGAGAAATACGATTTGCAGTGATTTCTTTGACATTTGAAAATGTGTAGAGTGACCCAAAATTCTATAAATTGTTCAAAATTAAATTCGATAAAAAGAGCTTACATCGATCGACTTCGCACACAGGTGATTTTATGTAGAGCTCCATATATTACTGACATAAGTGACATGTAGCACATGCCGTAGTCATAAATCTCGTGATCACAAATTGTGAAGCGACGAAAATCATTACGCCACATATTTCTCTTGTTGACAAGGTTGATTACGAATTTCAAAATTGAACTATAGTGAGTGACCTTGGGTTTGCTTAAGACGCTCATTTTGATAAAATAGAGTTTATATAAATCGATTTGGAGCACAAGTATTTTTCCCATAGAGCATCTCATATTACCTACATAGGTGACTCAAAGCAGATGTCGTAAGTCTCGCGATCACAACTTAAATATGTATCTTGATGGTATTTTCCATATACGTACTTTAGATCTGCTCAAATGCATAAAGGAAACAGACAAACACGCAACGACACAAAACAACGACTTGTGAAGGTTGAAATGCAATTTAAATATTGGGGTTGTTATAGACAGACAACGCAAATAGAATAAGGTCATAGGTCACAGTTGATGGATGTCGAGAAAACAATCAATAGAATCAACCAAAGCTGCTATAGAGTGACAAATAAATGTGCTCTTGTCCATTGAAATGCCTCTCCTTTTGCATTAATCCTGCATGCTAACTGATCACTCTAAAAACTGGAACATAATTATTTATCATTCATTATCAGAAGGTTCTTCAGAACACGGTTACTCTACCAATCGTACCCATCTTGTACAGACAAGCATATGGGAACATAAACCCTCAGTAAACTAGTATTTGCTACTTATGAAATTAAAGTCTTTCTTTTGTTATGTAGGTCGTTTCCCCCACACTCATCATGGCCTGAGTTCAATTAGTCTAGAACATTCTCAAGGTCACTGCCCTTGATGACCTCACAACCTTGAATTCAATTAGTCATGTTTGGAATGTTCTGGAAAGTTGATTAGTTGTGTAAGGGAGATAATTTTAGAACAGTAATTAGCATGTCAATAAAAGTTCTAGATTGTTCTTATATGCCTTTATAAAAGGGACGTGCACAGCTTCCAGTCTGACTTTTGGGATCGTGTTTCTTGTGTGTTACTAAACTCCAGCAGTAGTCATTCTCAAGACTTTTCAAGACCTTCACTGCCAACGCTGGATTTACACTGTGGACTTTGTGCAACTGCAAGCCTGCAAGCCAAAGGACTGTTCATTCATCCGACTGACTGTTACAACTCTGAGACTGGAGCTTTGCCGTCCCAGCTGAGATAAGTAGTCTGTACACTTTTAAAGCTTGTACTCTGTCCCTGACTTAGCAATTAGTTTTGTTTTCGTAATAAATTTTGCTCTAAACGTTAACTGCTGAGTTCACCCTTTTGTTCGTTTTCTCTGCACGTAACAAATTGGGGGCTTGTCCGGGATACGAATATTTTGAGCCGTTTGACAACATTTTGCCTACCTTTTCAAAACTACTTTACACTGTGAACTCAGCGAAATTTAATCATGGCGGAATTTAAACCAGACGAATTTATGGATGACCTTGATCAGGACGCATTTGATTCCCTCAAAAAAGACAACCTCATCACACTGGCCGATTTCCTTAAAGTAGAAGTTAAACGATCTATGCGCAAGCGAGAAATACAGTTCAAGATTGCAAAACATTTAGTTAATTCAGGCCATTTTGAGGAGTCTGCCTTAAAAGATTATGAGCCTGAGTCTTCCTTTGAACTCAGAAAATTAGAATTAGAAATACAGGCAGATTTGGCACGTGAAAAGTTGCAAATGGAAGAAAGACAGAGAGAGAAAGATAGGCAGGAAAGATTAGAAATGGAAGAAAGACAGAGAGAAAAGGAATTGCGATTAGAAGAACAGCGATTACAGGTAGAAATAAAACGTTTAGAGCTTGGACAGTCAGGAAAATTCTTCCCTTCAGACAAGTTTGACATCACTAAGCATTTCAGGTTAGTTCCCCCTTTCCAAGAAAAGGATGTTGATAAATATTTCCTTCATTTTGAGAAAATTGCTCAGAGTCTGAATTGGCCTAAGGAGTCCTGGTCTATGCTTTTGCAGAGTGCTTTGGTGGGTAAAGCCAGAGAAATTTACATTCAGTTGTCAGTAGAGCAGGCTTCAAATTATGATTCTGTGAAGGAATTAATTCTCAAGGGCTATGAGTTGGTGCCTGAAGCTTACCGTCAGAAATTTAGGGATTGTGAGAAGGCGAAGGATCAAACTTATGTTGAATTGCTCGAACAAAAGAACAACTGTTTGATCGTTGGTGTTCTTCTGAAAAGGTCAGTCAGAATTATGACAAATTACGACAGCTCGTTTTGATTGAGGAATTTAAAAGGTGCATCCGGAGTGACATCAAGACGTTTATCAATGAACAAAAGGCAGATACATTGGAGGTTGCTGCACGTTTGGCCGATGATTATTCATTGACCCACAAATCTTCATTTCTCAGCAAACCATCCCAGTCCTTTTCCTACAGAAACAATGCAGGTAAATTTAACTCCTCCTTTTCATCCAAGAATTTCTCAAAGGACAGTAGAAAATCAAATGACAACAGTTCACAAAATTCAAGTAACACTCCCACATCAGATTCCAAGTCTCAATCTCCTTCTGACAAACAGTTCGGTACACTTTCTTGTAATTATTGTAAGAAAGACGGCCATTTAATGTCAGATTGTTTCAAATTGAAAAGAAAACGTGAAGGTCAAAGTGGTCAAAGTGGATCTAAGCCCACCGGCTTTATTTTTTCATCAACTCAATTTGAGTCTAATAATGTGTGCAACACATTTTCTGAGGTTAAATCCCTCTCATCCCCAATTAATGAGGTCAAGGTCAATTCTTCTCAAGATAGCATTATGGGTATTTTCGAACCATTTATTCATGATGGTTTTATATCACTTTCTAGTGATTTCTCTTCCACTACCCCTGTCAAAATTTTAAGAGATACCGGGGCTTCCCAGTCTCTTTTGTTGGCAGATACCCTGCCGTTTTCTGAAAAGTCATTTTCAGGTTCTAAAGTTCTTATTAAGGGGGTAGATTGCAATGACTTTATTCCTGTTCCTCTCCATAATGTCTATTTGTCTTCGGACTTTGTTTCTGGACCTGTGACTTTAGGTATTAGGCCTTTTTTGCCTTTTGAAGGGATTCACCTTCTTCTTGGAAACGACCTTGCTGGGGACAAGGTCATCACTAATCCACTTGTGACTGATAATCCTAGTTTAGATCAGGATCCAGAGCCAATTGAACAAGAGATACCCGATTTATTTCCTTCATGTGCCATTACTCGAGCCATGTCAAAGAAAACTTCCGAGAATCAAAATACTCTCAAAAATAATGTCACAGATGTTGACTTAAATGACACCTTTCTCAGTCAGGTGTTTGACACGGATCATTCCGTTATCCCTCGTGGATTTGAAACTTCCAGTAAAACTTCTGCTGACCAAAGTCAGACATTTTTTAGATCAAATCTCATTGCAGAACAACACAAAGACCCAGATATTTTGTCTTTGTTTGACAGGGTAGATGATGAAGGTAAACCTTCAGATAGCTCTGTTTCCTATTATGCAAAATCTGGTATTCTCATGCGTAAATGGAGACCTCCAGATGTCTTGGTTGATGACGATTGGGCTATAAAACATCAAATTGTGGTTCCAAAGCCCTACCGTGCTGAAATATTGCGTCTGGCCCATGAAACGCCCTGGGCTGGTCACGTAGGAGTCAGGAAAACTTATCATAAAATTCTCAGTCACTTTTATTGGCCTAATCTCAGGCAGGATGTAGCACATTTCTGTAAAACTTGTCACACATGTCAAATGGTAGGAAAGCCGAATCAGACCATTCCAAAGGCCCCTTTACAGCCAATTCCTGCATTTCAAGAACCATTTAGTAGGATACTAATAGACTGTGTTGGGCCCCTACCAAAACAAGATCAGGAAATGAGTACATGTTGACAATTATGTGTACATCAACTCGGTTCCCAGAAGCCATACCACTGAGAAATATAAAGACAAAGACTATAGTGAAAGCTTTAGTCAAATTTTTCACTTTATTTGGCCTCCCTAAATGTGTCCAGTCCGATCAAGGCTCCAACTTTATGTCTGGTATTTTTCAACAAGTAATGGATCAGCTAGGCATTAAACAGTATAGGTCATCCGCCTATCATCCAGAAAGTCAGGGTGCTCTTGAGCGATTTCATCAAACTTTGAAAAACATGATTAGGACCTACTGTTTTGACACAGAGAAGCAGTGGGATGAAGGAATTCATTTTTTGCTCTTTGCTGTTAGAGAGTCAATTCAGGAGTCTCTTGGTTTTAGCCCATTTGAGCCTGTATTTGGACATACAGTCCGTGGCCCACTTAAGCTCATTAAAGAGAATTCCTATCAGACGATGATGATTGTCTGAATATTTTGCAATATGTGTCAGATTTTCGTACAAAACTCTCTAAAGCATGTGAATTAGCCAGAGAAAATCTTGAGTCATCTCAGCAGTCAATGAAAATCAAATATGATAAAAGCACCTCAAAACGGAAGTTTGAACCAGGTCAAAAAGTTCTTGTTCTACTTCCAATTCCTGGCAAACCACTCCATGCTCGTTACTTTGGGCCATACCTAATTGATAAGAAATTGAGTGATTTAAATTACATCATAATAACACCTGACAGGCGAAAACAAAAACAGCTATGTCACATAAATATGCTTAAGCCATATTTGGATAGGGATAATCCTACTAAAACAAAGCCTGTCAGTACAGTCAGTTCTGGCCATTATGAAGATAGTGATACTGAAACTGACTTGAGTGAAAATACTCTAAACTCAAAGCTGGGCTCGGTCAAGCTTCAGAACTCAGAAATCCTGGAGAAGCTGGAGTCTACAAAGTTGGCACACCTCCAGCCAGAACAACAACAACAGGTGAAAGAACTGCTCCATGAATATAAACACCTGTTTCAAGATGTTCCAACGAGGACAAACGTCATCTACCACGACGTTGATGTTGGGGACAGTAAGCCTGTAAAACAACATCCATACAGACTGAATCCAACAAAAGCGAAATATCTCCAGGAAGAAGTCAAATACCTGCTGGACAATGACTTTATTGAACCCAGTAAAAGTAACTGGAGTTCGCCGTGCATACTTGTTCCCAAATCAGATCACAGTTATCGTATGTGCACGGACTTTAGGAAGGTCAACACTTTAACAAGACAGACACTTTCCCAATCCCGAGGATTGATGACTGCATCGACCGAGTGGGAAAAGCCAAGTATGTGACGAAATTTGACCTACTGAAGGGATTTTGGCAAGTCCCTTTGACGGATCGTGCTCGTGAAATATCCGCCTTTGTTACACAGACGGATTGTTCCAGTACAAGGTGATGCCATTCGGAATGAAGAACTCTCCGGCAACGTTCCAACGGATGATCAACGACGTCATATCCGGGCTAGACGGGTGTGCAGCCTACGTTGACGACGTCGTCCTGTATAGTGACACCTGGGAGGAACACATCAAGCTCATGTGGAAGTTCTTTGAGAGACTGAGCAAAGCAATGTTGACTGTCAACCTTGCCAAATCTGAGTTTGGTTGGGCTAGGGTAACTTACCTCGGACATACTGTAGGACAGGGTGAGGTAAAACCTGTTGATGCTAAAATCAGTGCCATTTCAAGTTTTCCCATACCAAACTGCAAACGACAACTGATGCGCTTTCTCGGTATGGCTGGTTACTACAGAAAATTCTGTCCAAATTTCTCCACAATTACTGAGCCTTTGACTAACTTACTTAAAAAGAAAGTAAAGTTTGTTTGGTCAGAGCAATGCCAACAGGCATTTGATACACTTAAAGCCATACTGCAAAGTGCCCCAGTATTGTCTGCACCAGATTTCACTTTGCCATTCAAATTAGCTGTAGATGCTAGTGATACGGCTGCTGGTGCTGTTTTATTGCAAGAGGATAGTCATGGTATAGATCATCCTGTTTGCTATTTTTCACGCAAATTTAACAAATCCCAGAGAAACTACTCTACAATTGAAAAGAGTGTTTATCTTTGATATTAGCTTTACAGCATTTTGAAGTTTATGTTACTTCTTCAAATCAGCCAATAGTGGTTTATATTGATCACAACCCTCTTGTTTTTCTGCAGAAATTTAAAGGCAAAATCAGAGATTGCTGAGATGGAGTTTAATGTTACAGGAGTTTAATCTTGACATTAGACATATCAAAAGCAGGGACAATTTAATTGCAGATTGTCTCTCTCGCATTTAGAGTTTATTGTTGTTCACTTTCAAGAAATTTTACTTTAGAGTAAAACAAAATTTGAGTACTTAAATCCTTTTCAAGATTACATTTGTAAAAGAAAGATTTTTCTTTGAAAAATTTTCTTTTTTTGAAGAGGGGGTGTGTTATGTAGGTCGTTTCCCCCACACTCATCATGGCCTGAGTTCAATTAGTCTAGAACATTCTCAAGGTCACTGCCCTTGATGACCTCACAACCTTGAATTCAATTAGTCATGTTTGGAATGTTCTGGAAAGTTGATTAGTTGTGTAAGGGAGATAATTTTAGAACAGTAATTAGCATGTCAATAAAAGTTCTAGATTGTTCTTATATGCCTTTATAAAAGGGACGTGCACAGCTTCCAGTCAGACTTTTGGGATCGTGTTTCTTGTGTGTTACTAAACTCCAGCAGTAGTCATTCTCAAGACTTTTCAAGACCTTCACTGCCAACGCTGGATTTACACTGTGGACTTTGTGCAACTGCAAGCCTGCAAGCCAAAGGACTGTTCATTCGTCCGACAGACTGTTACAACTCTGAGACTGGAGCTTTGCCGTCCCAGCTGAGATAAGTAGTCTGTACACTTTTAAAGCTTGTACTCTGTCCCTGACTTAGCAATTAGTTTTGTTTTCGTAATAAATTTTGCTCTAAACGTTAACTGCTGAGTTCACCCTTTTGTTCGTTTTCTCTGCACGTAACACTTTGTGAACTATTTTAATTCAGACTCGTAGTTAAGTTTGTCTCATAAATTACATGCAAATGAAGATGTTGGTATTTTGATAGAATCACCTCATCCTTTTAGTTCTGTGTGCGCAAAGGATCGTAAAATGGCCGACAGAATCGCTGGGTATGTCTATTTGTTAACCCCAGGGCTTGGATTCCTATTGATTTTACGGGAGTTCAGCTTTCTTCCTCTTTTTCTTCTTCAACTTCTTCTTCCGTAAATTCTTTACCCTCTTAAACTCAAACAGCCATTTTGCGTAACGTTTCAAACTTGCAGTTCGTTGACTCATCAGGGTAATTTCTATTTCTTCAGCAAATACATCTGAAAGTTGACTGACAAGTGCCCTTACACCACGGTTGAAAGCAATTTTTGTATAGACAGTCGTAACCGTAGGTACTAAAAACATCTTTTGGAGCACGCGTTCTTTGATCTCGCCAGAGTACACAGCTTGTACGTACAATGTGTCTAACCATGCATAAAAGCTATCATTGAATCAATCTATGGCAGAAATCTTCACAAAATGAAAGTTTTTGATTGGGTGATTTTTCAGCTGTCTCGCTTTGATACATATTGAGTTGATCGTCTCGTTGTTCTCGATTGTTTGCAAAAAAATCGAGTAGTGTATGTATTATCGACTCGATGATATTTGCATGTGAAGCAATAGACTGAGGTTACAGATGCAGTCATGTACGGCAACACCGGGCAGGGTTCGTGGCGAGCAACAAAGGGCAAAGTTGAAGCATTATTATTGTTTCGCAGCATAGGATTTCATGTGTGGTTCTAGGAGATGCTAATGTCTCCTTCGCCTTCCTCAAAAATGCATATATTATTATTCATCACAACATGCATGTATAACGCACACTGAGCATGGACCTTGTTAGTATTTTTAGCAAAATACTCAATTATATGAAACCTATTTATTTTGATAAGAACTCCATCGATAAAAAACAGTTTATATCGAAAAACGATGAATTGTATGTAAAAGAGAGAAGTAAAGCAAAAGTTGCACATATTCATGTATGCAGAAGTTGTGGTATATCTAAGCAAAACAGTAACTCATGGACCCCACGGGGTGCTCGAGTTCCTCGACGAAACAGCAAAAAAAAATATTATAAATATAAAATGTAAAATATTGTTCTAAAGATCAGCCTTCTCGGCTTGCGTTATTTGCCGTATTAATGTGAGCGAAAAACAACATACTACTATATGCAGATTAGCCAGGTATTTCTTACCGTGTAAATAGAAGTTCTGCAAACGCACGGTCACGTGTCTGAAAGCCGCTGCAGGTGACGAGGCCTTGCTGGGGTACAACCAAAAGGCCTGGCCCAGCGCTCTTCAATATGATGAATAATATGAATTAAGAATATTAATGATTCTTATTGCAAGAACTTAATTTGCGATAGTCCGAAAATACCTGAGCGACAGAGGAACTTTGTACCTTCCAATCAAACTATGTAAATTTAATCTTTCGTCTTGCTTATTTTCTCTGTCCACTTTGACTCAAGTTTGGGCAATATCATGATAAACACAAAATTGTAGAAACTAAGTGATACTGTAAAATGCCTAAAATCCATACATGCACATAAATGATTATTTGATAAAGTATAAGTATATTTTACTCTTATAAATGTTAAATATAAACATTTTAACAGAACAATAAACATTAATTAAATGAAACCAGGCAGAAATGACCAAAGTACGGTATATGTAAATTCCATTATGAATTAAACTTCATTTTTGCTGTTGATACACTCTCAAGGTGAAAAAGCAGAGTAACCACCGAAACTTTGCTAAACACTGTGAACTGTTATGAATTCCTCCTTTATTATCACAGACATATATTTTAATTGATTTAAGGTCAATAACCATTTTGACATTTACAATGTGTTTATTCGATCGATTTCCTTCCCAGATGTTGTTTTCCACAGAGTTCCTAATATTTGTGACATGGGTGACACGTAGCAAATGTCGTAATAAAATATCTCGCGATCACAAATTGTGCGCAATACACCACATATTCTGTTGCTGACAAGGTCAATTATGATTTTTCATTGTTTAACTTTACTGAAGTGACCTCGGGTTTCCTGAAGACGCTTATTTGATTAAAAGAGTTTATAAAGATCGATTAGCAAAACTGCGTTTTTCAGTGCGCCTTACATCGATGACATGGTCGCCAGAATGTCTCTCTTCAGTAAAACGTGTCACGATCGAAAAATAACACATTATCTAGACCGTATTTTACATACCTGCCTTTCGATATGCTGAAATGTAGAAATGAAACCAAGAAGAGGTGTTGAAGAAGTTTGGTCACGTGGTTTTAAATATCTTTACAATACCAGGGTTGTTACTGAATCGACAGGTATGACACCATTGTACGCAATGTGGTAACAGGTAAAATTGATGGACGTCCGAGAAAACAAATTCTCCACGACAAAGGGTGAACTATGACCGTGCTCTTGTTCGTGTACACACCTCTCTAGCTCTTTTTTGCAAAGGTCCTGCTAATATAACTAACCACTACGAAAAATTGTAACATTATTTACCTTTCCTGATCGGCTGGCCTAATACGGAATAACTTCAATGTAGATTTGCTCCACGTCTGTGGGCATATAAAAATCAAAACACAATAAATTTAAGGAATGAACCTCAGCAGACTGAACGGTGGTACGCTGGTGCTTAGATCGTGCAGTGAACGCCTTGCCCCTTGCTTGGCCGGACAGTAACTGCTCTGGGGAGACAAGCCAAGCGACTTAGGGCCAGTCTACGGAATAAGGTACCACTTCGCAGTTTGTACGCCATACATGCGCACGGACAAATTTATGGGGCACACAAACCTCCGAATTAAAGTTATTTGCCCGATGAAAATTAAACTCCTTCTTTGTAATTTTTATGAGACGCGATGCAGTTTGCGGTACTTAAATAACAAATAAATGAATACATATGACTTTGAACGAGCCCACATCATCGTTTAAGTACTAAAGGTTCTATTGGGGAATAAAAAGGACGCGCAATTTCACGAACAAATTCTGTGTACAAATGCACATGGAAATTTACGTATTTCTATGCGCGTTTGCGCAGGAGATTTTGTTTGTACCGCGGTCGACTCGACTTGACTTCCGGTAAGTGACCTGCGGGATCGCTGGCTATTTGTTCCCCGGGATTTGTTCATTCTTTTCATGTACTTTGAGTCTCTTATTTTTGCCAGTCGGAAAGTGTACAGTCGCCTGGGAGATGTGAGTAGCTACCGTACGTTGTAAGTCGGAATGCGATCAAAATTTGCTGAATTGTTGACTACTAACTGTAATGTTGTACTTTTAGTCAACCTCGAATCAGTAGTGCGCATAATAAACGAGTTTCATTTCTACATGTAGATGCTATACTTAAAGCGCAGTGGTCGTCGCGCCGCGCTTGCGTGGTTTTTTTGTTGATAAACATAAATTTTTGTAAACATAAGTCTTCTCAACTTCAATAGGAGTGAGATGGGAGCAGTCCCCCACTTTGTTAAGGCCTTTGTAAGACTCAACATCATGCAATAGTAAATATTAAGATCGGAAACGAACTTCAGTGGTATAAACTCGTGTAGAGCTACGAACATTGGGACACTACACTCAGCACATTATGTCGCTGAGTTTACTGCACGCAGACACAGTGAACAAAAAGCTTTGATCGCGCGCGATCACGCTGGTTATACACAATGCTATGTACAGTACAGTGAAAATACATAACTAAAATGATCAACATTGCCTATATATGTAGACCAGCAACAAGCACAATGCCTAACACAAAAATTACACTCAAGACCATGATCGGCTAGCCTGAGCAGGACACGGGAGATGTTGTTGGGAGACGGTCACCGCGTTGACGTACACGGATATAGAGAATCCGGTCCCACAACGTACCGGCCGGCCCGCGACGACTTGGCCCACAACCAACTGTTGATCACCATGTCTTACTTCTCCTAGTATTACGTGGTAAGAAATAGTAAATGTCAGGAAACAATAGACAAACGAGCGGGTTTTCGCGTCATTTGGCAGGAAAATTGCACGGCTACACCGTGCATAGACGTATCGAGAGATCCTGTGCCCCGGGCCTGTGCACGGTCATGGCAGTGATCCAACCGCTAGCTGGTGTAGGCCTACCGGTGCTGGGCAAACTTCGTTGTTGTACCTCCTGATTGCCGGGTAGGTCTGAATCCTCTTTCAAGTGAGATAACCCCCACATAACAAGAAGACCTATGAAAGGTCCTTCGCTTGACTTGATACCTGTACTCAGAATTCTCGTTTGCACCCCAAAACGGGGTAAACTTTGTTGTAGTTGAGTTGGATTCTCCACAGCCGAGTGTAGCGCGTCATATACCCGGTTTGACACGGACGTTCATACAGACCACGGAACGGAACAGATGCAGAGATGCTTCTTGCTGCAGCGGGCATTGCTCTGCGAGCTGTAGATTTCTGTAGTTTGAGTTGTTGTCTTTGTACAACTTGTTGTACTCCTGTCGGGCCTCTTGAAATGAAAGCTCTCGTCCTTGCTAGCGATGTTGAAAACTAGAGCCCGGTCGTTGATAGTCTGTTGGCGTATACATGCGTACGTATGCGTACGTCTAGCTCTATGGCTCGAGCGATGACAGTAGCCGAGCCCCATTCAACTGATTCAAGAAAATCATGAGCAAATGTGATCTCAATCCAGCGTGCAATTATTGTTCAATATTCAGCAGATATTTAACTTAGATTAATTGACCTTTTATTGCGTGTTACATTTGGTTAGTTGGTATGCTTCAATAATGCTTGTGACAGATCAGCCGCCATTTTAACAAGCGGCAATATCGCAAACATTACAATCAACCCGTAACATGTGCGGCGTTCTTGGATTTGTTTACAACAGAGGGGGACCCCCTCAGGAGGATGCGCAGCGCGACGACCACTGCGCTTTAAAGGCAGGGGGAGCCTATAAATACCCCCTATCTCCCTGAGCATTCATAATCCAACATGAGTGGCACATGGTAGCAGCGTCAACGAATGCTCCCGAAAATCTGGATCCTTCAAGAACCATGGTGTAAATTAAAGCACTGTCCCAACATATTACGTTTTGTGAATACTTGTGGAATCACCTTGTTGGAGAAATTCTCTCATTTTTTCTATTTTAAGTTGCTTTTTGATGCTAAAACTGCTTCGATGCTGTGTTGAAGCGTACAAAGAACAATTGATGAAAGCGTTCAAACAGCTGCCAATCACGAGGGGACGCGCAAAGGTGCAAACGATCAAACATTTGTTGTGTACATCGGATCGATTACGATGTCAACAATGAATAAAAGATTCTTACTATCTACTGAGCAAAATACTCGACCAACGGTTACATGGACAAAACCGGCGACATGCGAACCCATTTTGGACCGAGCACGAAAAACTACTTTTCTAACTACTTTCAGCCGAAATCAACTCGATTCCGATCTGTGCCTACACAAATAACTAAACCGCTAACAGAAGGCGAAAAATTGCTCTCGTGACGTCCAAAACCGTTGTTTGCTGGCGATGCACGGTCAAAGGCCAATGCAGTGGCCGGCCATTGGATACGTTCATGCAACGATTATACAGGTGCCCATAAGCTACATTATTTCCTGTCGGGTCGGGGCGATGAAACTAAATCGCGATCCATTCATCTCTGTTGGAGTTGTCCAAAAAGAGACACTTGCCATAGACTATAGCATCAAATGTTGACCGTTCAGACTGAAACACGATGAAAGGTCTGAAGATCGCCGTGATGTCGTTCTTCTCTGTACGTTTTTCTGAGCTTTGTTTTTTACTAACTTGCTCTAATACTATCTGACTTTTCTGTTCTTCCTCGATTGTCTATAATAGACTTTTCTATCCCGATATCGATATTGCGTTCGCAATCACGTGTCTTGAAACTAACGTCATTCCCTGAAAAAGTTTTCGGACAAACTCAAGAAATTTGACAATTCCTAACGAATAGTCGGCAAAATTTACAGAAATTAGCAACAATAATTACATGTATGGTAATTTTACCGTCTTTAGCCTAAGCGGTTCGCTTGGGAGAAGCAGTATATAACGATCTGAGTTCCCATTTTTACCCTACAGTGTGAGTGTAGTATTCGAACAACTCAGATCATAATCTTACGCTGTTCCGAGTAGCCTAGGCATTTTTTATAATATACAATAAATTTAGCCTATCAAAATTACTCGTTTTTACATTGCTTGGATATCGATATTTTTTCTATATTTTTTTACTTTTGATTTGAAGTCTTTTGATTCTCCATTGGCGGCAGCACATGTACGGTTACAACCGTCATGTGGTCACCGGAGTGTGCTTGTAAAATTGTCGGGAAGTTGTTCGGAAGAAAAAGCATTTTGTAGTTAGCGGCTGCAGCTCGGGATTTTTCAAGATAACAACCCATTATACATTTCTTACATCTTTGAAAGGGGGATTACGGTAATCTTTCCTGTGATGAAAATTTTGTGAACGTCTTTGCAATGTGTTTCCACAATGAGTGTAAACTGATTCTCTGTTAGTAAAAATCGTCAGAAATGGTCCAGTGGCCGTGATAAAATAGACTCGGGAGCAAAAAATCATTGCGAGGAAGATAGTAAGAATTCACATTGCGATATTTGCTGTCGTATTTCTCAACAGGAATAACGCATTTTTACGCATTGTGTATAAGAAGAGCAAGGTGTTCGGCAGTGAATTGCTTCTATCATAATAATCTTGATCACAGCTATTAGGCGAGAAGACAGCGGGCTCTTATAATCGTGCAAAATTATTGATATTATGTCTTTGTGTTGAAAATTTTCGATCGAAGGCAGCAGCTCAACTTCAACAGCCGTGGTATATTGGGAATCGTGTTTATCACTGGACGCAGAACTACCATGCTATCAACATTACGTTCTATACCAATGTACGCCCCTGAAAGTTATAGAGTCAGCTGTGGCATCGGCAGTTTCACATTGGTCGTAATCTTTTCTTATTCTGCCCCGTCTTTTGTACCGTCTAGACATTTCAAAGCTAGAATTTTTTACACAGTGACCTTGCACACAAATGATCATTCCACTGTTTCTGTTGGGGTTTGTTGGTTTTATGATTTGCCCTGTGGCCCCGGTAAAATCTTTTCATACGATACACAGTTGAATTTTTTAAAGGTAAATTAAGTATATTTCCAGTTTGTTGGGTAAAGTTGTCTAGAGAGAAAGGTTGAGTTGACGCTGATAGAGAAGACGTCGGGCCGGCACAGTTGACTGAGGTCCGGTCGGTTTGGGGTCGTTCAGTCCAGAAACCTGCAAGTTCTGTATCATGATCGTTCGGCATTTGGGTGTTTTAACTCAATTTTTTTTGGACAAAGTAATTCAGTAATAATGTACGCCAGATTCCTTGTGTTGTTTTGCCACCGTCATACGCTTATACGGACGGCTTGAGATTAAAAACGGTAAAAATATTCAGTGCTCGTAAATGCGTGCAAAGTTTATTTAGTGACTGTTTACGCAGTATAGTCATCAATACGACAAGGATTTGCCACCACGTAACGACTGTAATCCTGCATCAATAGTCCATACGAAAATTTGTGCTGAATCGAAGGAGGTAAAAATTACGGTAGGAAACGTCGGTCCATTTTCCGTCAAAGTTGTTGATCTGCAAAATCTTCAATGTGCACAAACTACATAAGTGGCTGTTATAGGTCTACACGTCCCACGTGCTTTCCACTGTTCATTACGAGCTATGTTCAAAGTGCGGAGTTATAGACATTGTTGAAGTACCGGTACATTGATTGTGTTCAAACCTCTACCTGTTTGCTCCTCGTGTTTTTTGTGTCCCTAAAGTCGACTGGCTCTATGCTCTATGTTGCGTACACACATAGCTGTCAGGATTAAGATTTTCTGGGTAAATAGATACACTCAATAGTTTATTCCGCCTCTGATGCAAAGATACACACTGTTTTACATGTGCCACTCCTAGGCCCTGGGATCGATTGCCATACCTTTAAGAGCATTCCCGTTGTCCAAAAATTTTAGCTCACATTTGGTATATGTACATGTATACCACGGAGAGCTCATATGGAAAATCGGCTCAGTCGGTCTGTCTGTCTGTCTGTCTGTCTGTGTGTGCGTGAGTGCGTGCGTGCGTGCGTGCGTATGTATGTATGTATGTATGTATGTATGTATGTATGTATGTCCGTCCACATAAAAAACTCGAAAACAGCAGGACCCATTATCTTAGTATTTGATGTACAGATGCACCCATGGGTGGATATGTGAATTGTTCAAATGTACATGTCAATATCAAAAATATGTGAATGAAGTACAAAAAGGGGGAAAATCCAGCAAATTCCTAAAACTCTGTAACTAGAGGTCAGATTAAGGTAGTATGCACCTCAAAAAAGTGAGAGACCTAAACGTTTGCTCAAACTTTCCTTAAAGGCGGAGCATCCCTTTAAAATGGCGCTAAGCTATAACGGCTTTCATTGTGTAAGTGAATAGGCAACACGCGGGCACACACACTCCAGAAAATGCCACTTCTTAGTTTTTCCGGCCGCCAAAAACGCAGACAGACTGTCAAGCGGTTAGCGCGAAGCTGCTGCTGATCGAATCGCGCGAACTCTGTGGTTATATTCAAATTCTAACGCCTGGAAGGCGAGTTTTATAGGAAATTCGCGCATTGGTGGTGGGGAATCAATGACAGTTGGCGATTTGAACTGACCGTCAATCAAACACTTGTATAAATTCTGTTTGCAAGATTAGCAAAAGGTGCCAAAAATTGAGATCAGTTTGTGAAATGAATGTTATAGAAATCAAACATCGTACTGACCAAGTGTTTGACAGGGAGGAAAACTCCTCTAATGCGAGAACCTGGGTATGAAAATTGCGGCTTTAAGGCAGGTATCTTTTAACCATTCTCTTTCAAATACGGTGGTTTCAATCGGGTTCGAACTCACAACGTACGGTATCCAGTCACCTAGCGGAGAAGCCACAGACAAAACCGCTCGGCCAAATCCCCAATCTCAAAAAGATTGGTTCAATAACCGAGCTAAGGTGAATCAAGGATAAAAATCGGGGGTCACTGTGCAAATTTTTGTACTAGAGAAACAAATTACTCAATGTTTACCAATATTTTAAATTCGAAATGGCCACCATCCTGTTTAACTCTTATTTCAAAAAACTAAGCCGGTGAAATGTTTTCTTACACCAAGAGCTTAAAAATGAACCCTCACAAGTGGTATATTATAAAGAATTGTTTAAGTTTGATAGTCCGAAAATCTGTCCCCGACGGCTGAAACTTGGTATGCAGGGTGCTTTAGGTAACCTTACTTAGGTGTATTCAACTGGTGAAATTTGCATGTTTGTATTTTGGGGGCATTTTTTCTGTGTTTTTGGTCAAAATAATCTTCTCTGAAAACACTAGTCCGATTGCTTGAAAAATGGGATGCATGTTCCACGTGGTCATCTCAGCCAGGTTTGTACAAATTGAGGCGAACTTTTCATATTTGTAATTTTTGGGCAATTTCCCCATGTTTGGTCAAAACATCTTCTTCTGAACCCGCTTGTCTAATTGCTCTGAATTTGGTGTGCATGTCAAGTGTTGATCTAGTCAGCTTTGTTGAAATGGTTATGAAGTTTTTGTATTTGTATTTTGGGCACTTGTTAAGTTGTTTTGAAATTCTATATGAGGTCCTTTAGTTTGATCTACACGAGTTTTGTTCATATCATGAAGAAACATGCATTGTTGTATTTTGAATAGTCTGGTTGCAAAATCTTGCGAACCACTTCACGTTATTTGGTCTGTAGATGCATGCTGAACAGTAGATAGGAATTCGTTCAAATGAAGTTTTCATTACCAAATTTTAAATGAGCAGAAACACTGAAAAATGATTTTAAGTCTTGTATAAAGATAGGGCCAATGTAATCACTATTTAAGTCAGTATATGTCAGTCCGTCTATCTGTCTATCCGTCCATTCAGCCATCAGTCTGTCCTTAAACCAAGTTTTATGGAGCTCATAACTCAAAATCACTACATCAAATGTGACCAGCTTAGACAGGTAGAATGTTTAGATGTTTATCCATAACAGAATGAAATCTTGTTGATATGAACAGCAGCATAAGAAAAACATATCATTATGATTTTTCATAAAATGCAATATTTATATTGACGAGAGTTACCAATTTGGTATTAGTTACATATATCGATAGGGACAATGTATGTGATATTTTGGTTTATACCACTCCAGGTCATGTGACCTATTGTTCTTGCCATCCATTTATCCCTGAAAACACGACTGACACCTATTGTTCTTATGCAAAATAAGTAATCAGTCATACTTTTATTCATATGTAAATAAGTAATCACCACACTTTAATGAAAGAAAATCATTATCATATCAATAAAAGTGTAGTGATTACTTATTTAAATATGACAAAAGTATGACTGATTACTAATTTGCAAGAGAACAATAGGTCAAGTCGAGATGTCTAAAGCATTCACACACATTCAATCACAAAATGAAGACAATTTGTTCAATTGATATGTTATAGCATCACATTTTATAATTCAATTTTAACTTTCTTTGGACCATGCTCAATGTAAGCAACATGATTTGTTGATGAAGACTGTTCATCTTTAGATTCGGCGTCTTCTTGGGTTGGACCAATCATGTCTGTTTTGTTACATTGTTTTGTCGTAACTGAAACTGGTTTACTTACAGATTCCTCTGATTTAACTCTAGATGGAGGTGGTAGTAATATATTCGACACATGCTTTTGTTGTGCAGTAGACATACATTTGAGGCGCGTAAACCGTCATCTGATATGTGATCTGTTTGTTCTTTGATAAGCTGCTCATCCAATCCCTGATGGTACAGAGATGTTGCCGCATTCACCTAACTTATCAAACACAAGACATATGTGACAAATATCATGGAAATAAGTACAGCCTTTTTGTAACGTTTGTTGAATAGTCGAAAGAAATTCTGTGATACTGCATGCCGCACACACAACAAATTGTTTTGGTCAATGAATTTAATTTTATAACTTTACAGAATTCGTTTTGTGTATAAATATTTTAGTAAAAGAATAAATTACCTTGCCAGAATATCCAGTGTGCTGGCAGTCTGGCCAAGCCATCTTGCACATTTGCTTTGTGTAAAGACGTATATTTTCTGGCAGGAGAACTTGATTATCCCTTGGCAAGGGTCATCGATAGTACAATCCCCTCCGGTGTTATCATCGCCAAGTACTTTTTATAAGTTGAAGTACACATCGTGGATTTTATGCGCTCCGTAGTAGCGGCTGCTCTTATAGGGCAGTTTGCCCGTGTAAAATCCACTTTGGTTGAATTTACATGGCCGTCCATGGAACTCGAGGAAGTCTCTTGGGTCATCAGATCAGACAAGTTGACAAGGTCCATCTTGACCAGTCGAAAACACGAAAATGGTATTGAAAGCCTGATGCATCCACGAGGCAATCACATGCATCTACAGATTGAATTCCTTCTCGCTAGCCAATAGCCAACAAGATAGAGTAAGGCAAGCCATTTTATTTAACCAATCAGACTAAATAGTTTTCCTTCTACACAGGTGCATTTATACCACTCTGTAGCCCTTATTCAAATGCAGATTTGCAGTTGACCAGAGCACTTGTCCTACTTGTCTGGGATAGGTCATTCTCCCAAACTCGCATGCCAGGTGCATAATGACCTCTGTGAACCTTTCGACGTACAATGGGTCACTCCATTCCATTGTGGGTATTCAAATCAAAAGTAGACGATTTATTGACAGTAATTTTCAAATTTTAGAGAAGATTGGCCTGTTTTTCGTGGTATAAGTCGTTAATCGCACCTCGTAGGTGAGCTGTTACAGTTGTAATCACCACACTTATGGTCAGGAACTTGTAAACATCACTCGGCCTTTGGCCTCGTGATGTTTACAAGTTCCTGACCATAAGTGTGGTGATTACAACTGTAACAGCACACCTACTCGTGCAATTAACTATACTAATATGACATCAAATCAATCCAGCAATCGTTATCATTCAAAGCAAGTAAATCAATAGGTCTAAGAAACAATACACTGACAAAATCAATCAGACAATCTCGAACCACTAGTCAAGTGGTGGTACCAGGTGTCCGGAGTGCGTAAGCATATCCTGCTAGCATGCTACATCCGTCAAGATTGAACTAAAATGGCAAAGTAATTGTACGGTAATTCAGTTAGGTGCCAAATTACTGTTCTGAATCAATAGCGTCCCTCATCATCTGAGTAATAGATTTGTCATATTTGGATATAAGATCTCCATATCTACCATAGAACTTCTTAAATGATCTAGCCAACCTGTCCCTGTCTCGCTACCTTAAGGCCAGGAAGAAAAAATAAATTGTTCATCGGAATCGCCGCTTCTACTTTGGCATATTTGGAATTTTTTTTTATCGTGGCAAATTCTTACTTCCGCATTACAAATATGTTTAGTACTGCCGCTGGTGGCGCCCTACACTTTGTTGGGATTTTGCGGGCACGGGATTTTTAATGAGACTTCCTACGTGTACGGACTTAGTTGACCACCAACACGTTGTTGTGACGTCTGAATTTGGCGAATCACGACGCAAAGTGGGTCGATTTGGTTAGGTTAGTACATGTCACATCATGAGTATTAATTTGATCGCCAACATTCGACGTGATGGCCAACAGTTAGTTCTAAAGACGCTATTCAGTGTTTGTCCTGATATATCCGTTCGGCGATTTGTTCAACAAGATCGTGACAGCAGATGGACGGTGCATCCGATTGAATGAAAATTGCATCGAAAGTATAAAAAATTACGGCAATGACAAAACACATGGTTGCGTCGATGTTAAAGTACAATCTGAATGATGACTATATAACTTCACTCCGATCACAGTACAGTGTTGTTAGACCATTGTGTAAACTGTGTAGAGACAGTGCAGATAATGGTAAAGAGGTCAAAACATGGGGCCAAAGTAAAATGAAAAAACTCAGATGCTAGGTCCCACCAGGACAATATTAAAGGACAATACTGAATTGTTGGATTTCAGTGATTTGCTGTACATTTCAGTTTTATTCTGAGAGAATGTTGAAATATTCAGAATATGTTGTGCAAACATTAACTGTGAATGTAATGGCCTATGTTATTGTTGGGAAATATAGTCTTGAAAGTTGAATTCAGTTACCAGTATCAGTGTTTCTTGTCTGAGATATTTTTGGTAAAAAGGGAAACAATTATCTTGCCTTTTCTGCATCTGTGCAAAAATGCCAGAGAACCGCGTTTACCTTCGGCCTAAAAAAAATTAAAAAAATTCGCTCGCCGCTCCTGGACCTTGGTCCAATAAATCCGATGAACAAGATTTTTTTTTCTCTTGCCTTAAGACTAAAAGGCTATCTCTCACTTGAAAGTCTTCATATGAATCACAAGCTCTACAGTATCTCAGGGGTTGAATCAACTTTATTGTTACAATGTTATTGTCATGTAGACACAAAGACAAACAATCTTTAAATGGTCTGCATATCAATATAAGTAAATTACTTAGACACCACAAACAAACAAAGACGCTTTACGCCATCACATCTAAAAGAATAATTTACTACATCCCTAACTTGTCGATTGTGTGTATTATGTTTCGCGAATGAAGCATGCTATATATTGAAGAGGAAAATAAATTACCCCACAGAGGCTCGGGCCCCTGTTGATTTTCCTGGAGTTCAACTTTCTTCCTTTTCTTTCACTTTTTCTTCCACCAAATCTTTGCCCTGTCAAATCTATAGAAAACCCGGTTTGCGTATAACTGTTCCAAACTTGCAGGGTTTATTGGGCCTAATGAGTACTCGTACGCATGACTTTTATAAATAGGAGGATCATTTGACTTGGCAGTCATCATGGATTTAAATTTTGCACTCGGCCTGATTTGTATTAAACCTGACCGATCATAATACTGTCAGCAAAGTTTTAGGCCACAGTACCAAGATAGTATAGGCCAAATTTCAAGATCATTGTCCTACTGGATATTGAGAAGAAGATTTTTAAGTGTTTAAATTTATATTTTTGTATGCCAAAATTTCCCTGACATCTTGTGGATAACCTTAAATGACATTTGACCCCTCTTCGCTGACTAAACAGGGTAATTTCTATTTCTTCGGCAAATATATCTGAAATTTGACCGACTTGTCCCATTTTGCCGCGGTTGAAAGTAGTATATGTGTAGACAATCATAACAATGGGTATTGCAAACATCTTTTTGTGCCCGCGTCTATTGTCTCCGAGTCGCTAGACGACACACACACCATAAACATATATTTAAAGCTCACACCACGGTCCCTCCACACACTGTGCTAACACCAAAGTAGCTCAAAGACCCACTACAACAAAATGCTATTTCTAGGGCCTTTTTCAGGTTTGGCCAATAGACTAATACCAGTACATAAAATTTGTGTCACTATGTATGTAAACCCCACATAAAGATTATATTAACTTCAATGACAGAAATCTCTGAAAATAAAAGTTTTGGACCAAATTATTTTCTGCTGTCTTGCTCTTATACATATTGAGTGTTTCTTAATCGTCTAATTTTTCTCGACTGTTTGCGAGAATTTCGAGTAGTGTATTATCGACTCGATGATAGTTGCATGTGGAGCACTACACTAGAGCAACAGACAAAGTCAAGGAGGCAACACAAGACGGGGCTAGATGCGAGCAACAAAGGGTAAATTTTAAGCATTATTTCGCAACATAGGATTTCATGTGTGGTTTCAGGGGATGTGTCTCCTTTGCCTTCCTCAAAAATGCTATGATATTCATCTAAACATGTATAAACATGTATAATGCCCACTTACCATGGACCGTGTTATTTTTCAACAATGTGCAATGAACAATGTGCAGTGAACGTCCCTCTACTAAAGTACTGGTTTGCAAATCAACAATATGGATCGGAGTCACCTGACACTAACATGGAGAGCAACAAAAGATAGGGCTTGGGGCGAGCAACAAAAGGCGAATTTTAGGCATTGTTTCGCAGCATAAGATTTCATGTGCGGTTTAGGCTAGGGGATGCAGGTTTCTCTCTCACCTTCCTAAACAACATATCCGTCACAACATGTATAACACACTCTTAGCGTGGACCTTGTTATTTTTGAGGAGCACAGAACATTATCTAAAACCTATTATATCTTGATAACAACTTCATGACGGAAACTGAATTTGAAATAACAACTTCCGTTTTAAGATGAGGCATATAGCGACACATGAGTTTCGAATTTTGTATTTTGGGATCAAGTGGTACCAATTATTTTGAAAAAGGAAACCGTTGGTAGAGTTCCATACACGTTCACCATGGTGGATAAGGTGATCGACAAATTGCATATGGCAAGTTACAAAAAGTATATAAAAAATCAAAATTAAATATATTATTATATTGACTGTAATTTTACATACCTGATTAAAAATACGTGCTTATGAAGAAATGACATGTACAATGTGTATACCACAGTTCTCAACACGCAAGACACAGTATACGCCGTTCCTTGTTTGATGTTCGTGTTTGTTTATAGTATACGAATCATAGAGATCACTCTTAGATCATATAGTCAAGAGGGTACAGTCGCATGACGAATGTCTCTGCTGCGTCGATTAACCCTCTCAGGCCTAAACCCCTATATATAGGGGTTGCTATGGTATGTTAGGAGAAAGTCAGACCTGAAAAGAGTTAATTGACATGTAAATCATGTAGGTATTGAAAACCTTCACAATACGGTTGACGGCTATCACAGATACTGCACAGTGAATGCCCCCTGGCCCCTACTATAGTACTGGTTTGCAAATCAACAATACGGAGACGTGCTGTTTCCACCCGCACAATATGTCATGGTGTTTGTAACTTCATATAAAGATTTTACATATACCGAAGCAGTTTTGTGGGATTCTAAATATCATGGTTGAAGCTTGAATGGTAAAATCGATCAATCAATCGATCGATCACTGGTGTGAATAAGAGAAACAGATTGAAACAAATATTAAAAAAAAACCAAACAAGTTACTTGAAGAAAAGTTGAAAAGGGTGTAGCAATAACAAACGCATTGAAATTGTTTCAAAATTTAACAGGTCATTGACAATGTCACAGTCCCTGCTTGTAATTGGGAATTTGTCACTGGAAGTCACTAAATTGAAATCAAATATGATGCACATGACAAAAAGAAAAGAGGATCTATACCAAAGATCTGTCTATGACTGATGCCCATATTAGATTGGATTGTAAACAAGTAGATATTGGTATGAATGGCATAGGATTATGTCCTTTTATCAAGTTGGACAGAATTAGGTATGTCATGTTCTGGCTCTTGAAATCTCGAAATTCAACTGATCTGCAAGAAATTTGTCAAGGGATATCCAATGAATGGCTCTTGGCATGAAAAAGTCAGAATGTCAGATATTAACATGATATGCTCCCGTTTTCATTACAAAGAGACTTACTATAATTAGCTAATGATATTGCTATGAAGTCCTTTCTTGGCTTTTAAAACTTTGTATGATCAACATCTGCGGCAAGTTTCATCAGATTTAGTATAGTCATTCAGGATAGAGATCGGTTATTACAAACACTCTTTCCCTGTGTAGAGGTCAAACTTTACTACAGAAAACAGTGGGATTGGTCCAAAATATGGCGGTTACAACGTAAAGCCAATCTGGCCTGCCACCCTAATTTTGAAAGGTCATTAAATATGTCAATTAGGAATTAATTGCCAGGATGCGGCTAAATGTTTGTGCATGCTAGTATAGCACTGTAAGACAATCATCTGTACCACGTTTCATAAAATTTGATGCAGGGCTTCTGGACATTTACCCTAAATAAAAAACTTTATTAAATATGCAAATTAGCAATTTGCTTACCCAGTAGTCCGTAAGGACTGTACTACCTAAGTTCAAATTTTCCGACATGCGGACATTCTTGTTTAACGTGAGATTAAGAATTGAAAAACACGTGATAAAAACCTTTTTATTTATTCCTACGGATGTATAACGTGAGGGGAGGAGGTGGTGCCAGAAAATGTTATCACCTCTCAAGGAAGTAGAGGTCGAGGGCGTCTCGGGTACCACCAACAAAAAGAATTCCGCCGGAGCGCTCAAAGTTCCCGAAATTGCCAAATTTTCCCGTTTTTTTTTCTCTCGAAATTCAAATAAATAACCTTGCTTTAAAGATTTAGCTTATATTCAAGCATAAATTGATCTTTTCTCACACATAGCAGTTCAACTTTTGTATCGAAAGTCTCCACAGGTAGGTAAACTTTAATCCAATCTACAGAATAAGAGTGTTACATTCTTTCTATAAGACATTTAACTACCAAACAATCGGGCATCTTCCCTAAATTCATCGGGACCAAAAACAGCAAGACATGAATGCCTAAACTCTCTTACTCCAAAGAACTTGTAGGATCAATGACCCTGAGTGACCTCCATGTCAATCGAAAGTGCAGAAAGTAGTTTATTTTCTTGTATTGTTTATGTGCCCCGTGTGGACTTTTCCTGTATGGATGTAACCTTTGTGGAGATTAGTTAGTTCACTTTTATGCGCAGTGCTTTGGTTATCAAAGAATAAAGCTGACATGAACAACGTATTATCCGAGGTCGAGTTTTCTAACCTGAGAAATGCTTGCCTAACTTGATCTTCATATTTGAAAGACTCCTTAGTATTCAGTTTTAGCTCCCGATATGTTTATTCATTGTCGGTTGAAACTTTGTGGAGATTAGTTCACTGTCATGCGGAGTACTTTAGCGTGACTTACCCAGTAGTCCGTAAGTAATGTACTAATTGAGTTTAAGTTTTCCGATATGCAGACATTCCTGTTTAACTTGTGATTAAGATGTGAAATATACATGATAAAAACCTTTTATACCCCTGCGGAAGCGTACAATGTTCCTTTTGGCTGAGTTTTATCGTTTCTTTTTGTAGCTCGAAATTCAAATTAATAAACTTGCTTTCAAGATTTAGCTAATATTCAAACATATAATTGACCTTTTCACATACAGTCATCTAGCAGGTCAATTTTTTGATCGAAAGACTCCACAGGTAGGTAGGTAAACTTAAATCCAATCTAAAACTAAGAGTGTTACATTCTTTGTAGAAAACATTTAGCTACAAAACAATCGGGCACCTTCCCCAAATTAATCGGGACCAAAAACAGCAAAGCCTTGCATGCCTAAAACTCTTTTACTCCAAAGAACTTGTAAGGTAAATGACCCCAGTCACTCATGTTAATCCAAAGGGCTGAAAATTGTTTGTTTTCTTGTTTTGTTTTTTGCTCTGTCTCAACGTTTTCCCAAATTGGTGTAATCTTTGTGAAGATCAGTTAGTTCACTGTTATGCGGAGCGCTTGGTTACCCAAGAATATAGTTCGTACACAAGTACTATCTGAAGTTGAGTTTTCTAACCTCAGCAAAGACTTGAGCTTCAGATTTGAAAGACTCCTTAGAATTCAGTTTTAGCTCCCGATATGTTATTCATTGTCGGTTGAAACTTTGTGGAGATTAAATCACTGTCATGCGGTCCAAGATTGAAACGATACTGCTAAATGTCATTGCATTATATTTACCAGCACCGTAAGATCAACTACTGTACCAAGTTTCATCAAATTTGCTGCTGTAGTTCTGGACATTTCACCCTAATTAGGAAAGTTTGCTAATATTTGTACATATTACAGGTCTGGTATATCAACATCTGCACCAAGTTTCATTAAATTTTAGATAGTATTTCTTGACATATCACCCGTATTATGAATAAACACGATTGGAACTAATTTGGGATAATTGGATCTTCATATTTTTCAAATTTATTAAAATCGTTAGGTGCCCTATAGCTGAATGTTGCAATTTACAAATCACTCATTAAAACAAGCGTGTAACTTAAAAAGAAAAGCGGATGAGGTTCCATGTGCAGATGAAATCAATACCACTTCACAAATTAGTTCCAATCGTGTTATATTCACTGAGTATACAAACTACCGATTCATTGACACAATTCTTCCATATGCCTTTGTCAACTGTCCGTGTGCATGACCAACATCTGTATAAAGTCCAACAAATTTGGCTCCGTCTCTTTTGAAACAGAACTTTTTCAAAAATCAGTAACTCCTCAAATTAGCACCAATTATGCATGCCACTTCAAAAAAATAGACGAGCATATATATTCCAGCGTGTATTATTCTTGTACCAAATTCTTGAAAAGAATTGGCTCAGTATTAAAGTAAACCGCCGTGGATATAAAGTTACGTGCAATGTAAGATAATCCAACGTACAGTATACGGATTATACAAACCTGCCTGTACGTTTCATGATTGATAACAATCTGACTGCGTATTTCGTAAAAGTCGAACAATATTGCCTCTCCTCCCCATCCAGTTAGATAATAGTACTCGAATGAACGTTATTTCATTTATCAATCATAGACGTGTTATTGAAAATGTGCAAAGACGCAAATGATACAGTTTGACAAACTTCACGAATAGTATTTAAGAACGGGTAGTGGCACTCTCAGAGACATTGGCATGGTATACCTCCTACAATCACGGAAAAGGGGCTGGTTTTTTGTTCATCATTAAGGTTCGTGAAAACCAGAAAAGGGGAGCCCTTTTGGAAATTGCACCCGGTACAATTTCCATCAACTGGTCTGTAGAATATCCCTTTGCGACCTTGTAAATGATTTGATTTTATATGCACGAATTCGTGGCAGTGATAAACTGAAAATGAAATTGTTTTATGTAGAGTCGTCGTCAAGTGCGCTCTTTAAAGTTATGTCGCTTCAGACTGAGATGAAGGTAAGCTAGTATCGACACGAAGACCTTGCATTGATGTGTAATAATTTTATTACTCAATATACAACAACATAAGCATGGCTGCGACTGCATCTTGAAATTGTCATCCCTCTGGATTATGTAAATTAGGGTATGATTTTTTTTTCTTTTTCTCCCATATTTCGCTCCGTCTTTTTTGCTAAAAATCCCGGATAAGGGATGTTTTGAAATTTTGCTTAACAAGCATGGGTCACGTGAATGCCACCGCCGAGATTTAAGAGTCTGTGCCCTGTTCGCCAAGGGTATATCACGCACCCCAAAAAATACATTTGAACAAAGTAAAACTTCTGCAATTAAACATATTCTTGAAAGTTTCCTTGTAGATGGACTAAGCCATGATCACTGAAATAGAGAATTCCGTGTGTCAAATTACTTATATTCCTTCACAGGTGCTTCTGTGGGTAATGTGAATCTATTGACAGGGAACAGAAACTCAAATTACGTTCTAAATTAGAAAAAAATCATTTTTGTATTCTCTAATCTAAACAAGTAGGGAACTTACATATCCTATCAGTATTTTTTGTGTTTCTGGGTTATGTATTTAGCCTGAATGCCTAACAATTGTTCCACTGTTGCACATCAACGTGTCGAGGCTTAGAAGCCCATATGAAATAATCTTTGGGGTCATTATTAAATTTTGCTCTATAAAAACGCTGTTTCTTGAATGTAGGTTAAATCAGAAAAT